>NW_017729025.1:82004132-82006355 GCF_001723915.1 Gavialis gangeticus | reverse complement strand
CGCCCCCCCACCCTTAAGGCAGCATTCTTTTATTTGTGTTTGTTTATTTAATCAATCCATTTTTTTAAAATTCTGGCCATGATGCTAGTCTTACATATATTTGCGTATATCAAGACCAGTTCCACTGAAGTTACTGCTAGCCTGAAATCAGTGTACATGAGATTACAATCAGACCAATAACGTTTTTCATCCTGTGTTAATTTGCTGTGCCATCCTGTGAACGAGTTTCTTGTTTTCTTCTCCTTAATCAGAGAGTTCCACCTAAAACAAGACTTGATACAGAAGTAAATCTGGTGGAGGATAAACTTCCTGTTTATAAAAATACCCTTCCTGTGTGGGAAGAGTCCTCTTCCTGCACACACATTTGTATACATCATTCCGGATTCCCAAACTTGTTTCCACATACTGTCACAACAGGCACATGCATACCTTGTCTCACTTGTAGTCATTTATGGTATTTCACCAGATCAGCATGACAAATGGCATGAGAGTGTACCGTATTATGATACACTGCTGGTAAACTCTATTAAGCAAAAAAGAAAGAAAAACTTTATAAATCATTTTGTAACCAAAATCATTAAAAAAAAATACAGAAGCTGTTTTCTCAGTGTTTGAAAAGTTTGCTGTCTGAATTTCCCAAATTTACGTTGCATTATTATGAAGTGACAGGGTGGACAACTCTTGTGATTTTTTTTCCCTGAATCATATAATATTGGATGCTTTTCATAAAGTCCCAACTCTGTGGCTCCTATAACCAAGTGAGAATCTCACCTGTAATTTTTTTTAAATTATATTTGTAATCCTACTGGTTATGAAGAAAAGTCTGAAACATTGTATTTCCCCCCCGCCCCCCCAAAAAACCAATACAAAGAACCCCAGGTTTATTATTTTAATCTCAGGATTTTCAATCCAGTATCATGATTCTTGGATCTTGTCTCATACATTTTAAATGTCTGGGGTCAGCAATATTGCAGTGATTCACAGCAGTTGAGAATGTAGCCCAATAGTATACTCAATTGCATAAAGAAGGTAATTTGGGTGTTTTTATTCACCTTTTCTCAGTACAGAACAGGAGAACATGATCAGGGGCAGCAGGGCAGGCCTTATGAGAAGAGGCTATGGGGCCTGAACCTGTTCAGCCTCCACAAGAGAAGGCTGAGGGGGGATCTAGTGGCCTGTTACAAACTAGTCAGGGGGGATCAGCAGGCATTGGGGGAGTCCCTGTTCCCCCAAGCACTACCAGGAGTGACCAGGAATAACGGTCACAAGCTGGCAGAGGGTCGATTTAGGCTAGATATCAGGAGGCGCTACTTCACTATCAGGGCGGCTAGGATCTGGAACCAACTTCCAAGAGAAGTGGTGCTGGCTCCTACCCTGGGGGTCTTTAAGAGGAGGCTAGATGAACACCTTGCTGGGGTCGTTTGACCCCAGTACTCTTTCCTGCCATGGCAGGGGGTCGGACTAGATGATCTACTCAAGTCCCTTCCGACCCTAGAAACTATGAAACTATGAATGTTCAATAAAAGCAAAAGATTACCAATTTAGAAATGATAAAAAAATGGTTTCTTATACAGCTCATAATTACCTGGAGGAACTCACTGCTACGATGTGTAAGTGAAGCCGTGTTCATAAAAGGGATTAAAAATAGAGATGGTATGTGTAACAGGAGTAGCTCCCTTGGGGTCGCCGTTCTCTCCCCTAGTGCCCCTTACTGTGCCCAGTCGGTCTACGATGCACCCTCAATTTCTCCCGCCATGTCTTTGATGTCAATTATGTTATTAGGAAGGCCGCCTCTTCAGTTATCCTGGAGACAGTTATCCTCCTGTACATTAGCCTGGCTCTGCTAATGGGTGTTCCTGGGCACTCTAGCCTTATGGGCTATGCGTGGCTCCAACCACCCCTTTACCACGCCCCAAGCCTCGCACATGTACTGGACATTGTTCGGTCAGTCTTGCTCTCTGCGCCCTCTCTGGTGCTCAGGGCTCCTCGTCGGCCCCCTTTGCTCTGGGGCACTTACCACGCTGCCCCCTGCTCTGGGGTTACTGCAGCCTTGGGGCTCAGGTGGCCGTAGCTGTGCCTGGCCCCAACTCTCCTCCTTGGGGTCTCGACCCCCCTGCTGGGTTCAGGTGGCCTCCGCCTTACCGGGCCTCCGCTTCTGCCCCCCTCTTTGTCTCAGGGCTGGGGTCAGTGCACCCCCAGATGCTGTGCCCTCTCTGGTGCTGG
>NW_017729025.1:81998042-81999132 GCF_001723915.1 Gavialis gangeticus | reverse complement strand
CCTCCTCCAGCCCCTAATAGCCTCACCCATATAAACAACAAACACAAAGCATAAGCCCCTGGGCTATAACATAAATTCTAGCTGCTTAGCTGTAACATCTTTCAAGCCACCTGATGGGTACTCTGTCTCTTCCCCCGTATCAGCCTGCTTGTGCAGTCCAGCTTTTCCTCTTTACTCACATAGGCAGAGTGCTCTCTCCCTTGGCGGCCAGCAGCCCATACACACCCCGGCCTCAGACTTTTGGTTTATATATCTAGGCACCAGGCCCTGCCACTTCTGGTCAGCTGACCGGGCAGGTGTAAGTCCTTACCCTCATTAACCGGTTGGCCTGGCAACCTGTACCTGGGTCCTTATCTCTGCTCTCAAAGTAGCAGGCACCTTAGTGCCCTGCTACAGTACGTATGTGGATAGCACAAACAACCATTGGTACATTAGACTGGATTAAGAAGGGATACAGACCCTCAAGCTTCAGGGAATATGTCAAGCCCTAATCAAAACGTTTAGGAAGAAAGTAGATTATTTCAGTCTAGGTTTTCTTTCACGCACGTTTAAAATATCTGTTCCTGGCCACAAGTAGAGACAACGGACTGATCTTGAGTGGTTAATCCTTTTGCGCCCTACCTTAATACCTTAATGCTGAGTTCCTTTGCTGCTCCCTAGGGAGTCACTACTACCTACCTGCTATGGTGTGTGCTTTCTGAAACCATCAAGAGATCTGGAGGCTCTCCAGGGATAAGGAGACTGGCTTGTGGGAAGACTCACTTTGTAAAGGAGTCCTCTTCTCTTCCCACCTGTACACACTAGGCTGATCACCTCACTGCCCCCTCCAGGCCTTTCAGAGCCATCTGCCCCTGAACTTGTGGGATCTTACTCCTCCTCCTTGGGCTTTTCCCTGGGACCTGCTCTCTTGCTCCTCCCTCCTGTTGCAAGCTGAGCCTTTGTTTGCACTAGACTACTTGCTGCCATGTGCTCTGCCCTGCCCTTCTTGAGAAAAGCACAAATCACACCTTTCCTCACTGTCTTTGACTAATATCCCACACCGGTTTTTCCTGTTATCCTTCCCTTATACTGTACTCATCACTACAGTGTG
>NW_017729025.1:81977291-81993042 GCF_001723915.1 Gavialis gangeticus | reverse complement strand
CAGGCCTTTCAGAGCCATCTGCCCCTGAACTTGTGGGATCTTACTCCTCCTCCTTGGGCTTTTCCCTGGGACCTGCTCTCTTGCTCCTCCCTCCTGTTGCAAGCTGAGCCTTTGTTTGCACTAGACTACTTGCTGCCATGTGCTCTGCCCTGCCCTTCTTGAGAAAAGCACAAATCACACCTTTCCTCACTGTCTTTGACTAATATCCCACACCGGTTTTTCCTGTTATCCTTCCCTTATACTGTACTCATCACTACACTGTGCTGCTATCCACCCTCACACCTTCTTAGAATATTTCATTGCTGTAACCACTGTAAATTGCTGGACAATGGCATAAAATTAAATGGTGGTGGATACTGTCATGGATTTCACAGCAAAATCTCCAGAATCTTTATATATAAAGTAGGGTGGCATTTGTAGGGAGCCTGTGTTAGGCCTGAGCCTTCTTCCTCCTCACAGATCCTCCATCCTGGGCAGGGTATGTGCATAAGTATATGTCATATTGTGAACAGAGGAGACCCCAGTCCTGTGTGAATGATAGCACTTCTGTACTGTTCTCACTCCGTCCCACCCCAAACCCATCTTTATAGCAGGACTCAGGCTCGTAAGGGGAAACTTTGTGTGATACATAGCAACCCATCTTATTAACACTTAAGCCCCAGCCTCAGTCTACCCTGTACCCTTTTATCACCCTGAATACATGTGAATGAGGGCATGGGTACAGAAAGGCACAAGTCTTTGGAGTTAGAAACAGACATTCAAAAAATCCGAGCCTGAATTGATTCAATCTTTGCAGGTTAATCTAACCTGGCTAGGCTAAACCGGTTTGTAATCACACAGACATCCCAGAAATGCAGGCATATGCCTTCAGTGGCTCAGCTTAGAAGTTGGGGGGGGGCACTAGAGCAGCCCTCATTTCCCTTCCAGTGCTGAGCTGGGGGGTGGGGACATGGCCAGGTCCTGGCAGGGTGCTCTGATTAGGGAGGGGTATAAACCCCCACCCTGCCTGCACTGTCCCAGGCTTTTCCCTGCTCACTGCTCAAAGGGTATGAGTGTTGCCAGCCCCCAGCCCCGGGCTAGAACTCTAAGGCAAAGAGGAAGTGTGCAATGCATGCATCTGTTGATGATACTGAGCTTTTCAATCTCCCTCTCCCTGCTTCTTCATACAGTCTGCAAACCTGACAGGCGAGGGAGCCAGCGTGGGGCTGGTAACACAGCGTTTATCAGAAAATCAACAAAACAAAAGCCTCTCTCATTAGTTCAAGCTCTTCTTAAACTGCTTTTTCCAAGGAAGGACATTACCAGCTGACCCATTGATCAGCTCCAAAAAGCCCTAAGCAGATACTGTTCTGTCTGCCTGTCCCAGTGAAATTGGAGACAGACATCTCTCAGCATTAGCTAGCATACTACATTCCTAGGGTCTGTGGAGCTTGGGTCCATGCTGTGGGAGATGGGAGGGAGGGAGGTAGAAACCCCGGCTTGAGCAGTGAGCAGTGGTGGGAAGGGGGAGGGGGAAGCAAGGCAGACCCTGCTGTGCCTGCAGTCTCCGTCGGAGCTCTAGCTAGGGAGCAAAGGGGCATGACCAGCTCTGTTCTCTGGAGCAGACCGCACAGCCCAGGGCTGCAAAGCATCTGGGATCCTGGGGGATTCTGTTTTAACTTAAACCAGGAAAGGGTCTAGGACAGACATTGCATAAACCAATTTGACCCAAGTCTGATACTACACTCAACCAGGTTTATCTTAAACCAGTTTCAGCCATTTGAAACTGGTTTATGTGCACTGAACTTATGTTTTGTAATAGGTTTACACCAGTTTCTGATCACTTAAACCAGTTTATGTATACTATCTGTCCTTAGCATTGGTCACTTGGTGCAGATGACTGTGGGTAGTCCGTGCAAGGGCTCCACTTGCACAGGAATTACCTGCCTCCTGCAAATCATGCAAGGTCTTGCAGGCTCAAGCTGCAGTTACAGCTCCAGCCCCACAGATGAGGGGAGGCCATAGATGATTGGAAGAGGGGCATGGGGGTCATGTGCTGCCCCTGATAGGACCATCCCTGCCACCAGCACTGCCAGTGGCTTCTGCGGGTGCTTACCAGCTCCGTCCCTGCAACCAATGTTGCTGCTGGCTTCTGTGGGTGCTCACCAGCTCAGTCCCTGCTGCCGCCACCGCCTCTGGCGGCTTCTGCAGGTGCCCCCCTAGACTCAGGAGGCACCAGTCGCTGATGGGGGGGCCATATCAGATACGGGAGTGGATGCTGGTGACATCAGACAGTGAAAAGACCAAATGACAGAGGTACATTCAAAGCCAGCTTACTGTTGTGGATACAGTTCCATGGATAAAAATCCTACTTTCTCAGTGGATAAGAATTGTCCTGTGGATGAGTAGGCAAGCCCTAAAACTGCCAGCCATAAAATGCACCACAGGCACAGTACTCAGGTACAGCAGTGACCTCAGTCTTTAGAAAACTGACAAAGTTCTTGGTTGATTCACCCTCTTTTGGAAACTCCCTACTGGAGCTAATGCCAGCACAGCGCGTCACTTTACAAACTAGGAAGTCACCTTCCAGTATGAGTGACGGGTGGAATAAACTGCTGATTAATCAGTTATCTTTCCTCTAATCAAATAATTGTTCTTTTCTGTAATTTTTGTTGCTATACAGGGAACCACTGACCTCATCAGACTGGTATATCACTTTTATTGCCAGACAACACTGAGAAAAGATTAACTGGTTGGAAGGCAAAATGCATAGGATAGAAATGTGCAGCTTACTCAGATAATGCATGCTGCTTGTGTGATTTTACTTCTGTGTGAATGCCAGTATCTCCCATTGTGCCAGGGCAGCACCATTCATTTTCTCCCCTGGAAAAAAAATGCCACCTGCCTCTGGGAACGATAGTATGAACCCAAATTGTCATTTAGGCATCTTTTATCACTAAGCAATGAGGGCTCCCAAATCAAATATTATTTAACGTATTTCCACTAGAAACAGGCTAAGCTGCCCAGTTTAAGATTCAAGTTGAAATACAAATTGTTGCAAAGGCTGAACAATGTTAGCATTAGATTTGGGTGGAAGGGAGGTTGGTTTGACCCATTGTGCAGATGAATGATGGCTGTGGAGCTCATAGCTGAAGATATGTTGCACGTCCATAGCACAGGAGTTGCTTTTGCCTGTGTCACTTGCTACAACCTTGTCCCACAGCATGGTTGGTGGCCCAGGAATTGGTGCACCCCATTGTAATGTTTGTCCCTGGGCTTAAATAAATAAATGACTCAAGCCCCAAGTGTGGGAAAAAGTGCTGCTGGACTGGCAGGCACAGAATATATTGTGAACATAAAGTAAAAACTATATGTGCAATGGCATTAGCAGTTTGACTGAAAAATAACTTTAGATTCACAAATGCAGATTCAGCATATTCATATATCTCACACTCATACTCTATTTCCTGACTTGCTTTAAAACCTTCATTCTTCTGTTCCCCTTCCACCATTATCTTGTCTATGGAGGTTGTCACACTCAGTGTTTGTACAGTTCCCAGCATGATATCATGTTCATCCTGGCTAGGTCCTGTAAGTGCTACTGGAATATAAATAATAATAAATAAATAAATACATATAAATAAATAAATAAATAAATAATATAAATACTCCTAATCTTTATGGGGAAATAGGGCTTTAATCTGGATTTGAAGTTCCCTAATTTGGAAGTGCTCAGCACTAGGGCTTTAATCCAAGTTATTATCAAGTGTGCAGAGCTAGCAAACTTTAGAACAGCAGTTATTAAATATCCCACTACCATTATTCTATCTAGGTATGGTGGCAAAGCCACTAAGGTGTCTTACTGGGTTCCAGAGGTGTGAGTTGATGCAGACTCAAGCTGACCCACCTCTAAATGGGTATCTGTTATCTGGGCTGAGAGTCAAAGGCAGCTTGATGTGATGCTAGCCACATCACTTTTGTGCTGCTGGCTAGAGAAACTGATGTGCCTTCAACATGCTGGCCTGCACAGGAAGACCACTGATATTCCAATAATTCCATTTAAATGGAACAAAGAAAAATAAAATATAAGGTAAAGTACAGTAGACTCTTTCTACTTCAGACATTATAATATCCTCCCAAAAATGTAGGGGTCTCAGCCCACCTCTTTGTAAAAATTAAATGATAGAAAGTGTGGAGTAGTGAGGTTTTCTCTGGAGACAGAGTATAGTGCAGAATATTCCTCAGGACATGTCAGGTTGTAACAAGTCTGGAGTAGTCATAATACACTCCTTTAATGAGACAGGCTAGATAAAGAAGGGGCCTGACTTGCTGGCTTGTAAAGCTTCTCCATTTTCAGTGCCTCTCCCTGTCCCTGGAGTGAGTACATGTGATCACACTGCCAGTGAGCATATGAAACATAAAGCTTATAAAACATATAGGGTAAATCTACTTGGAAAAGTGACACTGTAAAAACAGCCCTGTGCATTCCACCCCCCCCACAACCTTTTTCCCCTATTGAATTCCAAATCAAATATGTTCAGCTTACATGTATAAGCATTTCTCCCCCCAGCTATCAGTTCTGCCAGCTCAGCTTAGGATCCAAGATCCAAGCTGTGCTTTTCCTGGTCACAGATCATCACTGGAAATAAAAGTTCTGCAGGCCAAAATAGGCTCTCTGGGAAACCTTTGCAACCCTCCTCAGTGACACCTGGGCAGTCCTACTGCCATTGGTTGGTTTGGACAGATGCATCAGCTTGAAATGCAGGCCAGAATTTTCAAACATTTTTACTCATTTTAAGTGCTGTTTCAAACCACTTGCAACATCTCAGTGTGACACATGCATTCTGAAAACGCTGGTCCTAGTGCCTGAATCTCTTGACAATGGATCCAATGAGAAAACAGATTCTAGCTTTCCGTCTCAAACGTCTGAACTCTGTAAGTTTAACAGAAGTAAAAAGCAGTAGAGATGTATTTTTGCCACTAAAGTCAGAAAATCTGACACTGAGTTCTGACACAGGAACAGAACAATGCCACTTTCTCAAGCAGGATTGCACTTTAACACCATTATTATAAAAAAAAAGTCCCAGAAGTCTTAAGGAAAAGCACTTGTTTCCTGTAAGAGGTCTAGACAATGTAGATTTGATTTTCCAGTTTCAGTCTCTTGGCTCACATGCTTTAGTCTCAGGTACGTCCGTGGATAAACAAAATGTTCACAGACCTGGTCCTGGGTCACTTTACAAAGTGCAATACAAACATTTCTCAGGTGGCTGTGGTGCTGGTGACCTTTGTATTAAACATAATGAAATCAGCTGATGTTGTGCTGAAGTTTCATTTTGTTGGAAACATTTTCATTAAGGACATTCGCTCTGTATCTCTGAACTTTGTTTCTGTTTACAACACCTGACACTTCCCGATATCAGATGGAAAACTCTCCTATCAACCTCTGGGAACTTAGTGATTGTAGGAGGCGTCTCACACCAAAAAGCTATTTAGATGGAGCTGCAAAGTTAGTTTGTCATTCTGTCTGGATGCTTCTTTTGAGTTTGTCCAAATTTCTTTCACTTGAAAAAGTGAAAGGGTATCTCACAACACCCAGTTTCTCCTGAGATCTCTGGTATTCCCCGGCTCAGGTCAGGCCACAAGTAACATAAGAATAGTTCGGTTCTTCCATTGTCGTTTTGGGCACAGACCCAGAAGTTCAATGTTGTTTCAAAATTACGGCACATGAAAAGTTAATTGGACTTTTGTATATTTTAGACCAGTGGTTTTCAACCTTTTTTCATTTATGGACCCCTTTGGAAATGCTGAATGGAGATGTAGATCCCCTTTGAATTGTAAGTGTGAGTATTCACATACTTTTGATTAATCATTGTCATCTTTCACAGACCCCCTAGACAGTCTGTAGAGGTCCATAGACCACAGGATATAAATCACTGTCTTGGTTAAGCTTTGGCCAAAGCCTTGGGCCCGTGCTGTTCAGTGAGAAGCAATGTCTAGGTATGAAGACAAGCATGACACTAGGGTGCTTGCTTTGGAAGCCCTGGCACAACTCATGCAACCAGGCCAGTTAAAAAATGTTTGGGGCCAGATTCACTTGTTCCCTTGAGATCCTCTGAGCTGCCCTAGTAATGCCCAGGGACTGAAAACCTAGCTAACAGGTTTGACCTGCCTTCTGTGGCCAAAACAACGCAAAACATCCAGTGCTTACTAGTGAACCCAGCTTTCACTTCCTAAACAATAAGCCTGTGTGAACCTGCTAGTATTCGCTTCGTATTCAGCCAATTCAGGGGACAGTGATTCAATTTGGTGATTCGAATCAGTGTCCAGATTCGATACTGCCGAATCAGGCAGGCCAGGCCCATCCCCCGCCCCTCTCCCAGCCCCACAATGGCTGCCCCGCCCACTCCAGCTCCCCGCAGTTGGCAAAAAAAAGCCCCGGCTTCCCAGGTGCTGCCAGGCAGGGGGTGATCCCCTCTACACGAGCCCCCTGCCCCCGTCTCGCCCCCCAACAGGTGCCCCAACTGAGCCAACTCTGGCCTTTTAAGAAAAAAACCTGAAAAAACCCCAGGACTCACTGCTCGTTCCAGCAGGGGCAATCCCCACTGCCCCCCACTTCCCTGCACCATGTGGGGGGCTCTTCACAAGCCCCTGAAGCCCCAAGACTGCCCCAGGAGCAGCGAGTCCCAGGGCTTTTCTCGGGGTTTTTTTCTTAAAGAGCCAGAGCTGGCCTGGATGGGGCATCCGTGGGGAAACTGGGGGGGGTGTCGAGGGGCTTGTGCAGAGGCCCCCATGCAGCATGGGGCAGTGGGGGCAGCAGGGATAGCCCCCTTGCCCCCCACCCAGCATCACCTGGTGAGCACCCGGGCTTTTCTCTAAAGTACTGAGCTGGGGTGGGTGGGGGCAGCCATGGGGGGGCTGGCAGGGGTCTCCCCATGGTCCCCTCCCCCTTCTCCCACCCCTAGTACCTACCTGTCCGAATCATCAAAGCTCTCCGAATCTTTTCCAAAGATTCAGAGAGCTTTGAATCGATTCGGACCTTTGAATTGGTCCCTGGATTCGATTCAGATTCGGAGATTCAGCCACCAAAATCAGGCCAAATCTCCTCCAAATTGAAATCACCACCCGAAGCTTCGCACAGCCCTACTAAACAGCCCTTCTTGGTGTCAGACACTTATTACATTGTCACCTCAGCAAGAGGTGTCACTGTATCACTGGACTGCTCTCATATCGCTCAATCCTGTTGTTTCTCTGTTGCACCAGTAGTTGAAAAGGGAGAGAGTCCTCCCCTGCTGTTGCCAAGTCCTCAGAGATGCACAGCAGAAAGGAAGACACAATTTGGCATGAGTCTGGTTCTGTTGTCCCATTAATTTTAAGCCAGCATGGCTTCACTGGATTGACTGGAGTTACTGGTTCACACAGATGGCAGAAGAACCTGAGGCTTGTATGTGCTTGGCTCCGATTGTGAGAATGATCTGTGCTCCACACTAGATTCATTGCTTTAGCACAATGAACAAAAAACAACCCAAACATAGGGGGGAAAACCCTACTTTGGAATGACCTGCAATACACACTAACTATATCCAGAGGATTACAGTAGCAGCTACACACTCCAGCCAACACCAGGACCCTGTAATGTTCAGCACTTGTTACACACAAAGGATGATACAGTCACTGGTCTTTAAAGCTTACAGTGTAAATACACCAGAGAGACAGGTGGGCAAAAGAAAGTACTGTTGCCTGCCACGTTATGGCTGGGGAACATAGGAAGTCTGTAATAGGGCTAGAAAATAAGCCTCCTCTTCTAAGCCTGAGGAGCTTCTCCCACAGGACCACACCTGACTTCGTCTTTACCAGAAGAAATGAGGGAGCTGAAAAATGCTGCCTGCTCTCCTTTTTGTCTAAGAGTCTAAAGTGTATCCTTTATCTTAGCCATGACAAAATGAGAAGCGACTCTCCCCAAGCCCTTCCCCTAATGTCCATTACCTCTTCATTTTGTTACTCTGCAGCAGCTAACACGTCCCATTCCACGTAACTCAGGGCTGTCCAACTGTAAACCCACAGGCTACATTTGGCCTGCAAGGGGTTAATGTGTGGCCCTTGGGCTCCTGACCAACCACCCCCTGCAATGCTCCCATTGCTGTGGTTGCTGGGGTCTCTGGGGCAGGGAAAAATGATGTGAGGGGACCCAGTGAGCCTGCTGCTGCCACAGTGGTGGCGACAGGTTGGGGAGAAGGCTCATGCTTCCCACAGTAGCAGGGAAGCGGGCAAAGAGGCTTGCTGGGAGCTTCACTGGCTGTGCAGTGGGGGTCCCAGGGACCTCTACCATGCAGCATGTGCTGTAGTTCAGCTGTTTAAAGTTACAACATGCTGCTGCTCCTGGCAAGATCACCAGAGAGACAACCTAAAATTTATCCACTCCTTTTTCAAGGGAACTTCTGGGGAGTGAGGGGGAAGGGTTTGTTTTGAGACATGCCGGCAGCTATTTGACAGTGGACAAAGAGGAAGTACGGTAATCAGGCAGTCACTGCTCAGCCTTTTCTCCTGATGCTGAGAAACAAAATATAAACATGTTGATCCTTTAAGCAAAGCGTCAATCCCAGTTTCTGATATGCTAGTTATGGGTATAGTGGTTATGAGCTGATTGTGTAAATACTGCAGAGAGATTGGGTTGTGTCTGATAAAAACTTGGAAGGGCATCTCCCGCCTCTTCACATGAAGAGGATTGCATCTAAATTCCTGACCTTAATACTGTGTAAAGACCCTTCCCCAGTGGCCCTTTTTTTGGGAAGTGAGGAACGCCTGAAAAACCAGGGACAGAAACATCCAGAAAGGGAGCTGGCTCATTCACAGCTTAAAGGTAGAGAGCTTCAGTGGTTCAGATAAAATAAGAGCTAATCTCAGACTGTTAAAATGAAGGATAGGTGTAACCAGAGTTTTGTGTCAGCTCCAAAAAAACAAGAACTGACTCCACAAGTTTGCCTCTCTCAGATCAAACCAAACTCCCCCCCTCCTCCTTGTTTAAAGAGACAATAGGGTAAAAAATTAGCAGAAAAGGCACATTCAGTCAAGGAATCCTAAGGGTCCCCCAGTGTTTTCTTATCCCCCAAGATGCCCAGATTATCAGTACCATCCTTCAATTCAGAGCCTGTTAATATGTGATATTCTTTTTCAGATAGGAAGCTGACTTGCTGTTGAGTGACTCTAGCTGCTCCCTTCTCAGAGAGGCTGAATGACCTAGAAGTCACGGCCAAAAATGTGAACCTTGAAGGCCCAATTCCAAACAGAAACTGAAATTGATATCAAACATGGTTTTACCCTATCTTTTGCCTCATATAAAGTAGAAGAGTTTCAGAGCTACTTCAGCTCACACTAGATTCCCTGCATGTACATCTGCGTGTAGAGTGGAGGCGTACCCAACCTTCCTTTAAACAAGTTAGCTTGGGTGTCAGTAACAGTGTAGTCACAGCAGCAGAGCAAATTCAGAGCAGGCTGCAAAAGCCACCTGCATAGCTGGGTAGTGAACCCTATGCTGATACTAACATTAGATTGCTATGAGTACCCAACTTAAGCAAGTTTACAATGTCTACACTACATAGCAGCCTTGGCTATGAGTGTGGTGTAGACATGCCCTATTGTTTTAAAAAGAGTGGATAATGCAACTGGGAATAGTTGGACTGCACTCATCTCCTTCTCCTTGCATTTGGGGCTTACAAAATGGACTGGTGTGGCACTGTCATGTTTGCTTGGTGTCACCCAGAGATTCCCCCTATGCTAGGTGGTAAAATAAACTTTTTTTTTTTACCACCTTTCTATGCCACTAGAGCGATGAAAAGTGGTCCTAGAGCAAATTAAAATCAGGTCCCAATTTTTTGCTGAGATCACAAGGAGCACAGACCAGCCCCAAAGAGCATGCTGTAATCAGAATACTTACCCAGATTATATAGACCTCTGTAATGTGTCTACCCCTGAATGCAAAACCAGGAAAATAACAACTTCCTAGGTGACATAATACCGGATGATGGCAAAAATGACACTTGGGATCTTTTTGGGAGTAGCAGATTTTAAAATTAAACCAGGAATTATGGAACCTAATCCCAGTTACACCAAATTACTCCAGGCCAGATCCAGAAAGGGATTTAGGCACCTAACTCCCATTCAGGAGACTAAATAGGAGTGACATATATAAATACCTTTTGGATCTGGCTCTCTGTGACTTCAGGCAAACCATTTAAGCTCCCTGACTCATTTCCCAGGGAAAAAGGACTTGATTTTGGTCTTTTTGAAATCAGTGAACATTTTTAGACTGTGTTTCTATAGAATCAGGATCAGTGCAAATATTTTGCCACTACAAGACAAGCTGGTGGTTGTAAAGCACTCCAGAGAAGCAATGTTCTATGCAATGGCTACAACATCACTCTACACTAGCCAAGTATTATTATCAATCACATCAGTTACTGTGTGCAAACTTCCTGTTTGAAGGGGACAACGTGCCAAGCTGAGAACATGGCTCACTGGCAATGATTCTCCACTGACATAACAGAATATAATTTCACTATGTTTGGTGGAGAGAGATTTGCTTTCAACAGTGGTGAATTTGTCCCAGTAAACCAAAAATCAGCCTGGAGGAAGTAACATAGCCCCTGTGGAGGTCTGTAGGGCCAGTGAGACATGAGTGGTATGAGTGATAAATTGGCCATGTTGGTAAGGTAACCAGATAAGTTGATGTAAGTGGTTAAAGAAAGGTAGTGTGCGCCAATTTGGAATTCAGTGGGGTAGCAGCAATGACTGATGCAACGGACTTAGAAAGGCAGGTAGGTGAATATTAAGTACCCCTGTGCGGGCTTCAGCTCATACCCTCTTAATTGCTTTTCCCTCCACAGACTCATTTCCACCTCATTTTGCCCTGTATGGCCTTTCACAGCAATTTCACATAGTTGCCAGGCATCAGTAGAGTTAATAATGACTGATGTCAGTATAAGCAAAGCAGGGTGAAAACCTTATTTCTAAATGTTCAGAAGAACTTACGTTTTCATGTTGTAAGGAAATGTTTTAATTACCATCATGCTTACCAAACATGCTGTCATAGTGTACATAATTATCAGGCAACAAACAATATTAAAGCAACATTAAGGGTGAGAGTGTATATTAATCATTTGAAGCAAGAACAATTGCAGAGCTATTATAATTGTCCCCAAAACAATCATTAAAGATGTAGGAATTTTAGAACTATTACTAAACTTTAAAAAATTAAGGAACAAAAATGCACTGTTAGGGAACCAAAGCAAAACTAATTCCTCCCTGTAATGCAGCCATGAGAGGCCAACACAAATCTGCCTTCAAAATGAGCTGTATTAATAATTTAATACACAATCACAAACAGCAAAGAACCCTACTCATAGTTACAAAGTTTCCTGGTATCATCACAGGGCAGAATTCCCAACCTGTCAATTCTGAATTCCTTACCTGTACCTTGACATATTTGGGCTGCTTTTACATTTAATGAGAGTTTTGCTATTAGCTTCCTTACTGGGACTAGCATCTGGCATCCTGTCTGCATTTACAATTAGCTTTACTGTACTGGGCATGGAAGCTTATGCTTATAAATTGAGTTCCTCAATACAAAGTTCTACACTTTTAATTGGTGCAAACTGGGGTAATGCAATGCCAGTAAATTCCACTGTCTTATCTGGGGATTTCACTGACTGAAAACCATGCACAAATGCATGAAAAGAACAGGTCTACCCTGGCTTTGTACTTTAAACACATCCTGCATGTTACTTCTCCAGCTGGGCCCATCCCATCTCAATCAGTGACTCAGTTATGACAGAAATGAAATGTCACAAAGTCCTTCAGTCCTGAGTCATCTATTATTGTGAAGGGCAGGTGGAGAATGCTCGAATGGGAATTTCTCCTTCTGCAAAAATAAGTTCCTTCCCCTTCATAACAACTGCTGCAGATTCATTTCTGGTCTATTTTATTTGCTCTAGATAGAAGTGGGGTTAGAGTACCTCTCTGTAGTTGAGGATATGGTTACCCCAGGGGCTGGTATTAAAAGCTTAAAAGACAGATAAGCTGGGGAGGCTCTGTTCAGTGATTATTTCACTTACCAATAAAGCCAAAGCATGGGGTAAATCTAGACGCTGCACAGGATACATATACTCTGTTCAGAGGACGGTGAGAGCATCATCTGCTAACATGTGGCGTTAGCAAAACTATCTTTGCCAAACTGAAAATTCCCTTTATCAGCTTTGACTTCTTTGGCAGTTGCTAAGGAAACAATGAACAACGAGGGGTTTTTATTGGAATACACTGGTGGTCAAGGGACTTCCATTTACAGGATGTGCATTCTCTTTTTAGAAGAGATTTAAGTGTTTTACTACGTTTAATCTATCTTACCACCATAAACTATTATAGGATCATAACCTCCTCTCCTCCCAGCACGCTATACAGAAAGATAGCGCTCTTCCCTGGAAGAGATGAACTGAATCAGTGTTCCACATAACTATTTGGGAGTTCTGGCCTAATCTGCTATTTTATGTCACTTTCATCCTCTGGTAAATATTACACAGGAGCACTTGTGATGGATCGCCTAGGCATCCCTTAGCAAATGCTCCCTTGCTATTCCTGATTCTAGGATTACATATGGAGGGAAGTTCAGAACAAGAAGGCAGCAGCCTCTAACCTCTCACAAGCTATCTAGGCTTGATACCCCTGCAGCCGTCAACCATCTTCATTGAAGAGCCTGCCTACCTGCCTGCATTTGTGCAAAGAAGCAACACAATCCACTGCCTGGCTAAGTTAGTCCTAGAGGTGCATTCCCTAGAGATATGCCAGGGAATCCCAGGCTCCATTTCCTAGGGAAGGATTTAAATATGAGAAGGATTTTGGCTGCTTACTACTCACAAGTTCCCACCATTTCCTGAGGAAATGAAGACTAATGGCATCACACAGTCCATTTGGTTCCCCTACTTCCTCAGCACTAGGACATCTGGTGCCTCTGGCTCTGTCCACATCTACATGAAATACAACCAAGGTTCATTATTATGCCCCAATAAATATTGTCTCCTTAGCCCTGGGTTTGTTCCTCTGTTTCAAGGACTAGGGACAGGCAAACCTCCAAGGGTTCAGAAGTCTAGTTCTGATAAGCACCCAAAAGTTGCTTATCTGAACTGTCTGAACCCTTTGGTGTGCAAAAATATTAAGCTGAGAATTTCATGAGAACAGGCTGCCTGTAAGGCTTCCTGTACTTCCCGAGTCCAGCCAGGCTGGAAATACTGTGAGAACAGCCTCTGTCAAGGTATTTTGGAACTTCCATTTCCTGACGGTGCTGGAACAAGGGGGGGCACTGGCAGCCTGGAGAACAAACAACAACAAAGGAGGGGAAGGGGTTGAACCTCAGGAAAGATAGCCACAGGCCTCGACTCAGTTTTAAAGTGAAGAATGACAAGGTCTTATTTTATCCACTTAAAATAAGCCTGTCCTCCTTCTCTCCTCTCCATCCTGTTTATGCTTTTGCTTTATTGAGACGTTCTGGATTACCAGGCCCAGATTTCCTCACATCTTACAGCATCTGTTGTTGAGCACACCACCTCCCCAGCTTCAAATCAGGGGCAGACTCTCTCTGTGTCTGTGGACTCTTCTGCCCCCAGCATTGCATTTATATTAGTGATTTCTTGCCATTCCTGTATGCAAAATGACTTCTGTAGTATGCTCCCCCAGGTCGATTGTCAGAAGTTACTCAGCTCCATCAGGACCGTCTCACCATCCTGCAGTCTGACATCAGTAGGATTACGTGGTATGGAGCTGGAAGTGAATTGTCCCTGATCCAATGCAGCCTAACGGTTTGCAGTGACACAATGTAAACTCCCCCACCAACCCGGTGGTCAGACACTGATGAGGACCAGTTAACAGCATCTCCTCGTTTCTTCCAGTGGCTGGAACTGCTGGCTGCACACCAAATGCATGCCCTTCTGATTTGTAGTCAGCAAATCCACGAGCCAAGAAAGAGCATCCCTTTACAGCTGAGCCACCAGAAACTCAGCTTAACTTGTCCCAGCTGGAAGCTTGTTTGTTTCCTCGTTCGTGACTGATGGGAGCAGGAATGTCCCTGCCTGGGAGGCAGTTTCTCAGAAAGCAAATAATGTGAGTGACACCAGCATGACCAACTGCCTCACTGCTCCAGAGAGCCAGAGGCAGGCTCCTGGAAACTGGGCTAGCAGACAGCAGTGTCATGTTGTAGTGTATTTAAATGATACCATTTTAGCTGAATAACTCTGGAGATAATTTATTCAGGATCACCCCTGTCCTAAAAGCACACATGTAAGAAAGGAAAAACCCAAGCCATACAACACATCTCCTCTTTCAGGAAGCCAGAATCTGGGTCAGAAGCCAAACTGGAAATAACTTAAAGGAATTTTCCTTAATCAAGTAAGTAAGGCTCTCTAGACCCACCTAGTGGCGAAAGGCCAGATACTAACGTTGCCTGTTACGGTTGTCGAGGTGGGAGGGCAAAGCCATTTGCTTTCTTCACAATGGACTCTCCAGTCGCTAACTGGTTGCAATCCCATTCCATGACCCTGTTTCCAGAATTGATGGGGTAAAAGGGAGGGTAATGAAATGAGAAAAAGAATTCCTCCATATAAATCCAAAGGCCTGAGGAATCCATAGAAAACTGTCACCGTTGCTCACTGAGTAGCAGCTTCAGAAGCATGCCCTGTCTGTGTGGTCCCATTACCCTCCACTGCTCTACACTCCCACATAGCTGTGGAGCCAGGAGGGCAAAATGGAGCTGCAGACCAGACCCTTCCATGTGAACGAGACACTGCACACACCTAATGAAAAAGTAGCATCATGAAGTTACAGGGCAGATCTAGTTGATGGACTAAGCACATTGTTTTAGTTTAAGGTGGAACTGGGAGGATGACATAAGTATGTGTGAGTGTGTGTGTGTGTGACTGTGAGTGTGTGCGTGCGCGCGCACACACGCACACTCTATCTTAGCGGTAAAGTATTATCTCTTCCATTTCTTCACCTTCCCTTCCAATCATCCAGTTTCAGGAATTCTGACCAGTGACGAATGCTCTGATTACTGACTCTGCAGGAGAGAAGTTCTGCAGTGATATTCACCATCATAGCACCTATCTATTATAGGTGGCTAAAGATGCAGAAACCTCCTGGGTTTTCAAAGGGCAGTTAGGCATTTTCAATGTGAGTTACGTAGCTAGGGACTTTTGAATAGGGAGAGACTCTTTTCAAAGGCAGAAGGAACTTTTCTGCCTCTGAAGTGCTTAAATACAATAGCTTTGTTTCTCTATGGGACAGGCAAAGTTGGGAGAAATGGTTAAGTGAAAGTGGCCGGGGAAAGAAGAGAAGAGAGAGAATTAGGACACTGATTTGATGAAGGGAAATGCCATGGATGGAACCCAAAAGAAGGCGCACACAGATGGGCAGCTGGATTGTTGAGGAAGAGCAGAATTCAGCATAAACCAAAAGCTCAAAGGCATCAGGTTCCTTTGACCACAGCATGCTGGGTGAGTCTGGCAGCAGACACCTTGAACGCCTTCTGACAACTCATGCTTTCCAAAGTCTATTCCTAAAGTGCCCCAGGGTACAGATAATGGCCAGATTTAGTTCCCAGTGCTTTTTTTTTTTTTTTTGCCTTCCATCAACCCCCTCAGCAGGAACATCTCTTTAATTTAAATGCATGTTATACATATACCTAGATATTATTATTGATTGTGGGGGAGTCCAGCCAGCTTTCCATGTTGGAACA
>NW_017729025.1:81975126-81977244 GCF_001723915.1 Gavialis gangeticus | reverse complement strand
GGGGGGGGGGGGGGGGCGGGGCTGAGGCTGCTTTGGACTTTGCACTTTGGCCCTTTGGGTTATAAGGGGAAGGATATTCACTATCTCAGGAGACAGTGGGGGAGTCCAGCCAGCTTTCCATGTTGGAACAAACTGCTGCCACTGTCTCAGGTGCCTGTTGCTAAAGAGAACACTGTGTCGCTGTCACCAGACTTTACATAGCTTGCACAGCCAAAAAGTGCCAAGCCCCCACCCTAGAATACAGAAGGAGGCTTGATTTGCCCTCTCTCTATAGCAATTTTGCATGCTGGAGCAGCTTGGAAGGTCTGTATGCTAGTGCAGTGTCCCTTCTGCTCACACTATTATCAAAGAGACTCTGTCTCTTTGTGTGCCACCATCAGCCAGATGGACTCCTGCACCAAGGCACTATGAGCTGGAACCACATAAGGCCCAGACTCATGTGTGGAGGGCACACGTTCTCTTAAATAAGATTTGTTCCTGTGTCAGGTTCCATATTAAACACTCATCTACCACCTCCTGCCTGTAATTAGTCTTGTTTTCCAGAAAACAAGCAACAGAAGAGAGAGAAAATTGGCTCTTCACAGCCTCTTATTCTGTAACTAAAGGATGAACAGACTCAATCGCAGGGCAGACTAGCTGAATAACAAAGGGAAAAATAGAACTGCATAGCCTTGTGCCACTGTGCTTTAACTGTGACTGTCTGAAATGATGTCCTGTGGCTCAAGTAAAGGTTTGGTCTTGAGTTTTGAACCCAAGTTGTTTCAGACTGTCTTGTCTCAAAAAAACCCAGACCTTCATGCCTTCTTTAGGCCCAATCAAGCAGATGAAGTCATCTGGAGCCCGTGTTCTGAAAGCAATTTTTTCGCAGCACATGCCCATGCATTTTTTGTTGGTATCCCCTCATACCAGAGGCATAACAGGGCAACTCTATTCCATGGGAAGCACCAGCTGCCATGCTGCTGGTAGTAGCAGCATGCCCAGATACAGTAGCCGCTATTTTTGCACCCCCTCTCCCCGCAATTACACTACTGCTTACTCCCATCCCATGAAGGCAGTATCAGGACCCTGACTGGTTAACAAGCCCTATCCATATTTAGTTTTAATTTGGATTCTGGAACTGCAGGCAGGGGGACAGAGCAGCACCCAGCTGAACTGCGGGCACTGGCGGAAGTGCATCATGGGCTGCCCCGACACAAGGTGGCGGGGCTCACCACCATGTGGAGTGACATGGGGGCAGCACTGACCACACTGTCTGGGGCAGCTTTGCTGCATGCATTTGCTCCCCCCACAGCAGGCTCCTGGGACTTAGCACCCGGGCAGCCCACACACACACACACAGCCCCCCATGCCCCAGAGGGCAGGGGCATGTGATCTCAGCCTCTTCTGCCCCTCCGACTCCACTCCTGAACACTGCTCCCACTTGCCCACAGCCCCATAGGGAGTTTTGGCGAGTTGCTGTGAGAGGGGTGGAGGATGCTGACTTGGCCCATGACAGCTGATTAGAACTCCCTTTGTGGCCCTTAGGTCCAAATAATTGCCTACCCCACCTGGCTTACAGTCAAAATTGGCATGGCTGTTAAAGGGTGAAAGAGTAAACAGCTGCACAACAGTGTGGAAGTGACATACCCAAGACCATTCAAGAGGTCAATCTGGTCTTCTATATCCATTTGGCCAGTGGCCTTGCCCTTCCTTCAGTTCTACAAGTTTCTCTCTCTCTAAATTTCACTAATGGCTAATTTTCATTGAAGTTTCTTAAGCGTCTTTCTTTTCTTGTGGAATTCTGATATTTTATAACGTCTTTCATGAAATATCCAAAAAGGAATGTCATTTTCTAGATGCCACCTGCAATCTGAATAATCATTCTTGTGCACCATTCCTGTCAAACTTCTGCCTGAGTGAGGGTTGTCAGTGAGCAGGATTGGAGGAAGAACAACAGCTTTCAAGCAGGAGCTAGTATAAAGTAACACCAGGCAGGGACCAGGCTGCAAACACACAAACTTTAGGCCATCAGTAGGTAACATCAGTGTTTCAACATGCTCTCAAACCTCCTTCTTACAATTCCGGCTGCCTCGGACCTCCCCCATTGCAGTGCCCAGGAGTCTTCTGGCCACATGTTCT
>NW_017729025.1:81966867-81970126 GCF_001723915.1 Gavialis gangeticus | reverse complement strand
CACCAGGCAGGGACCAGGCTGCAAACACACAAACTTTAGGCCATCAGTAGGTAACATCAGTGTTTCAACATGCTCTCAAACCTCCTTCTTACAATTCCGGCTGCCTCGGACCTCCCCCATTGCAGTGCCCAGGAGTCTTCTGGCCACATATTCTGAAAAAGAAGGAAGTCCTTTCATGACTGAAGAAATTGTTTTTATCAGATGTTATATGGGAATGTCTGAAAGCATCTGTTCCACAGAAACATGAGTTAATGGTTTTTAATGCATTATAGAAAGTACTCAACGTCTGGGAGAATAGCCTCTCTTGCCAAGTGAATTTTTAGACATGATCAGGGAGAAGGTGAAGAGGGGTGCTTTAATTAGAGCAATTCCAAGAATTGTTCTAATTAAAGCACCCAAAGCATCGCATATATCAGCGTCCCCACTCCTCAAAATGGTGGTGGGGCACCATCTAAAGCTCATTGAATGAGCTTTAGTTAAAGTGCCCTGCTGTCAGTTTGAAGCACAGGGATGGTGATACATGAGACATGGAGACTGACATCAATTAATCAAGTCTTATTCAATGCGCTATAATTACAGAGCGTCAGAGCAGACTCCCAGCTCGTGTACAGGCACCCTACAGTTGCAAGATAATGATGGCAACATGGATTCCACAAGTATTGGAGAAATTCAGAATAAAATCAGTGTGCCATGAAGGAAGTCCCAGAAGATTCAGAAAAGTGGCCACACCTGCTGCCTTGAGGTGACATAATGGGGTCTCAGTCCCTACCAGGTCTCATTTTGACATCTTTCTAAAAGATCTGTCTGTCTAAAGTGGTACTTGGAAATATTTGGTCTCAAACTACCAGTATCTGTGTGTTCAAGCACAATTCTCAGAATCACTGTGATGTTCTATTGTCTTTTCACAAACAATATTATTATCCAAAGTTTTAAAACAAGTCTGGCCTTTCCAGCTCAGTGCCAGCAATGTCTGGAAGGCATTAAGTACAAACACTACTTGCTAAGTTACATGTAAAGAAACCCAAAAGCTTTCATACCTCAAAAATGTAGATGATCCCACTTATTTTAATCCTGATCTGATTTCTGCAAACCCATATGAAAAAATATCTTGCTCTCATAACTCCAAGAACATTTTCTCATTTTGTGGTAATGGATGACTGTTAGTTTCTACTATTTTTAAAAAATCCGTCTTTTTCTTAAGAAGGGCAACTAAAGACACCCAGCCTGAGTGGGCTGTGGCTGTTCTCTTCTACTTTTTGTATTTCCAGGGAGACAAATGGGCAAATTTTGCTGCTTGGGTTCTGCAAACTAATAAATATATACAAATGCATACAACTATATATGTGTTTCAATAATATAAAAACAATTAGAAAAAAATAACTTGGGCTCGTCAAGGTAGAGTGTGAGCAGAAGACCATTGATCCCAAAGTCATATACAAAGTCAAACCTTCCCAAAGATTTTGGATGTCTGGAGTTTTGGTTTGGGCCCATCTCCCCTGAAAATTGTGGCAATGTGGGCCTCCCTGCCTAGCCACAGTGCTAGATTCCCCACTTGCCTTTGGGCATGCCCCCCACTTGATTCACCTGCCATGACTTGTTGGTAATTAATATGATGATAATTAAGTGGGAGGCTGCCCATTTTATGCCCCAATGCCAGAGGGTGCTATCTGCAGCTCTGTACCTCCCCTACACCACAGCCCATGCCTTGCAGACGGCATCCAGATGTTACTGTGCCCCCGGCCTACAGCTGGAGCATGCTTAGGCCATGCCATCAGGCCTCAGTCATATGCACATTCATACCGCCCACCTCTCACTCGGGCCTCACTCACTCCACCCACTCTCACAGGGTCTTTCATGCGTCGACAACTTATGCCACCTTGCTCCCCCTTAGAGTGGGCACCCTTTGGCCATAGGCTTAGCTAGTCCACTCCTTGGGTGGCAAACGCACCATCTGTTGGGCCTCTCCCATGACCCTCACCAGGGTAGTGGCTAGCCAATTACCAAACTAGGTCCAAGCATACTCTGGCCCCTTTTGGGGTAACACTATGTATATGTATATGTACTGGGCCCTCAGCCCTCTGATTCTTCTTCCCCTTCACTCGGGGCTCCACACTGCCCCCCTCACTTGGGGCCACAGGGCTTCCCTCCCTGGTAGGCTCAGGTGGCCATTGCCGTTCCTGGCCCCCACTACCTTTCCTCAGGGTCTTGCACCCCACACAGGGCTCAGGTGGCCACAGCCATGCCTGGCCCCAACTCTCCCTCCTCAGGATCTTGCACCCCGCAGGGCTTAGGTGGCCACGGCCATGCCTAGCCCCAACTCTTCCTCCTTGGGATATTGCAACCCACAGGGCTCAAGTGGCCTCAACCATGCCTGGCCCCCACTCTCTCCAATGTTACATAAACCCACCCAAAGGTAAGGATTGAGTTAAAGTGCCCCTACACACCTTTCACTAGGGTGATAACTGGCCTGGCATTTCCTGGGGGCTCCCGCACCACTGAGAGCCCCACTAGGCCACCCACTCCTGGCAGGGTGCAGTTTTAGGTCATGCCCAGGACCAGGAGCCTCCAGTCCATCCTCTACAGCTCCTGCCCTTATCTCCAGTATGATACCAGCAGCCTTGCAGCCAGGCAATGTTGCTGCCTCTCCTGCCTGAAGCGAGCTGCCCTGTATATATGGGCAGCCAGAAATCTAAAATGGCCACCACAATCAAGCACCTGCCGGCTGCTTGACCATGGTCTTAAAGTGGCAGGCACCAACAGTGCCCTGCCACAGAAATGCCACAGGAGATCTAAGTACATATTTGAATACATCTCTAGCAACCTATGACATTATGCTTGTCACAGTACTGCTCTCCATGTCCACTTGGAACTACATGGTGGCAGGGAAAAGTCTAAATTAGATTCTCTTCCCTTAAACGCCTACCATTTTCAGGAAAAGATGAATTTCAAGTACCAAGAGCAGTGTAGTGTCCCTACTACAAAACTAAAGTCTATTAGAAGGCAATGCGATACATAAACACATTCCTGTTCAATAGTTAGGTTACATAGTGACAGGGGACAAGCTAGGGGCTGGGTCCCATGCTGGCCCACCCACCTGTCTTTATGGGGCAATCTGCCCCGTCTCTCCTCCCATGGGTTTGCTGTTCCCATAAACGGATGGTAAATGTGGAAGACTACCCATTACATGCCCCAATGCCAGGGGGAGCCATCTCCAGCTCTGACCTACAGGCTGGGGAACTCCCTTCTCATCAATGCAGAG
>NW_017729025.1:81965448-81966047 GCF_001723915.1 Gavialis gangeticus | reverse complement strand
ACTTTTGACCCACACTCAGCCTCCTAGCAGTGGAGGACTTACCGGGGTCTGGCAAGACTTGTCCCTCACACTCTGGCTGAGCCCCCTACTCAGCCTCTGTCCCAATTACAGCCTCAGGCGTCCAAAGACATACCTTTGCCTACTCCCCACTCCTGGGGTTCCTACTGAGCCTGCTCTAGGGCCTCTATACCACGCCCCCACCCTGGGGTCTTTGCAACATCCTTACGATCAACTACTCATGGGGCTGGCCTTTGCACTGCCCTCCAGACTTACTCCAAGGTCGGCCCTACTCAACACACCCCTAGGACTGCCTGTCAGGCCTACTCCTTGTTCAGCCCTACTCAGCCCCCCTCACATACAGTCCTTCAGGCCTACTCCCATTCAACCCTACTCGGTGCAGGGCCCCCTATGTCCCTGCCCTCTCAGGGTCATCACAACTCCACCCTCTTCCCTAGGGCCTCACTACAACACCCTCTCTCAGGGCCTTGGGTTTGACCATCCCCATAGGCTCAGGTGGCACTCCACTTGCCACGCCTTGCCCAACACACTGCCTCCAAAGGACACCCAAAGATGGGGGCTGGGGTTAAGGCACCCCTTCT
>NW_017729025.1:81955505-81960448 GCF_001723915.1 Gavialis gangeticus | reverse complement strand
GGCCTCACTACAACACCCTCTCTCAGGGCCTTGGGTTTGACCATCCCCATAGGCTCAGGTGGCACTCCACTTGCCACGCCTTGCCCAACACACTGCCTCCAAAGGACACCCAAAGATGGGGGCTGGGGTTAAGGCACCCCTTCTCACCTTTCACCAGGGTGGTAACTGGCCTGGCATTTCCTGGGGACTCCTGTGCCACCAGGAGCCCCACCAAGCCACCCATCCCTGGCAGGGTGCAGTTTTAGGTCATGCCCAGGACCAAGGGCCTCCAGCACCTACCTGCTAGATGCTCCATGCAGCTCAGCCAGGCAGTGTTTCTGCCTGGGCCGGCAGGCAGCAAACTGTGGTGTTTATATAGGCAGCCAGTGTTCTAAAATGGCTGCTGCAATCAAGCACTTGCTGGCTGCCTGACTCAGCCCTTAGAGTGGCAGGCACTGCAAGTGCACTGCCACATACATATAAGGGGCATGATGTCCAATACTTTGGGTGGAGAGGTGTACATTCAAGATTTGTTTATTGTTCTTGGGCCCAGGAATAAAGTGGGACAAATTTGCTACCCTCTTTCCACAACTCAAGTGCCTTACCATGGCAATGGTGGGAAGTAGAATAGAAGAGAACTAGAATAAATCCTAACAGTTTTTGTCTTAATACTTTTTATTATCATTTATTATAAAATTCTGTGCCTTTAAGATTGCATTCAACATGACTTAAAAGTAAAGGATGCCTGCTTATGACCATAATTACTTCTGTCCTTCATTTGTTTTTTTTTTCTGCAACCCCCTTCCTTTCTTTCTCTCCCTACTTGGTTGACTTTTTGTGTTGTCTCCTTTATTTCCGTCCCCACAGCTTCCAATTCCCTCCCATCCCACGTGGGTCTCATTCCTTAACCCTCCCCCCATTCATCCTGCTTGTTCAAATCAGCAGCAGCGAAACACTGAATGCTGACAGTTGTATTGTCTCCATTAAGCTCTACTACAAGTTATGCCAGTAAAAGGAAAGAAAAGCAGGGCGCATCTCTCAGAACCTTGTTTCAAGCCATCTGCAGACTCAGAAGGACATCACCAGATCTGTTTACATTTAGGTCACTGCCAGGAAGTTTTCTTCTCAGTGGTGTAAATAAGAGAAGAATCAGGCCCTATATTTTTAAAAGATCTGAGTTTTTGCAGAGTGTGGGTCTCCATCAAGCCAAACTGAACCCGTGGACTGGTGTCTGACACCACAGGCCAACAGTAGAAGCACCTTCCAGTCTTCAGCTATTTTATTCTAGGAAGTTCTAAACAGTCAAGAGGATGTACTCTGGAGCCTTGTACAGCAACATTAATTATGCTGTAGCACCATTTGGCCAACCCCCCTGCTGCCTCATGTCCACAGTCTGAACACCCCTGAACTGAGAGCTACTTTACTGTGTTATATAGTATTGAGCAAGAAACTAGCAATGTTCATACATTGATCTGATATACACAGTCATAATGTACAGGTTATCAAACTTCTGAAGTGTCTTGAAAATTTCAGACTGTTCTCATCAGTTCTTGATCTCTACCATCTACAGAAAAAGTATGCCAGACCTTGTCCAATATCTGAGCAAATGAGTTGGACAGTTGACAAACATGAATCACCCTAATGAAACAAAATGGGTTTTGAATGCTGACGCAACAAAATGAACATAGTGTGAGACATCCCATCTGCTGAGGAAGTTGTCTCACTGGTTAATAATTGAAAACTCAAGTTGGCCTCATCTATTTCAGCAAAAACAACTTCCCATGTCCAGAAGGGTTTCCCATATACATCCTGTTTTAGGTCAGAGGGATATGTGGGACCTACTCTACCTGCAACATATTATTACCCTTTCTGACCTGAATGGTGCTGCAGGTTGTTTCTGCCAGGAGACACTGATGAGAAGAGTTAGGTATTTCTTTAATGCATTGTTGTCTTGTACAAAGATTGTACAGAAAATACTATGTCCCTAAACACAAGAAAAGATGGCTTATTTGCTTGAAGCTTCAATCCGCTTTCCAGCCAGCACGATACCCAGAAACTCTTACTTTCTCTCTCACTTAGTTTTTTTCCCCAGGTTTGTGTTACAAGAGTTTCTTTGGGTCTGTCTGAGATTTTCTTGCTACCTCTGTAGGCTTGTCTATACCAAGGTGTGGCAGGGCAGCTCCTAGGGGTGCCGTGACCTCCCCTCGTGCCCTTGCCTACTGTGCCAAGTCTGGGTCCTGAACGAACCCTCTGTCTCGTCCGCCACATCTTTGATCTTTTATTAACAATGGGAGGCTGCCTTCCTGCCCTCCTGGTATAGTAAGACCAGCCCCGTGCCAAGGAGTCTGCTCTACTCCCTGTGCTGGCCTTCTCCCGGGCCTACTTGATATGTGCCCTCTCCTGGGGCTTCTCCCCGCGCTCTCGCCCCTGCCGGGGCCTGTGCCTCGCGCTCTCCGCCCGCGCTTGCTCACTCTGGGGGCCTTCTATGCTCGCACTTCCCCACACTGGGGACTTCTATGCTCAAGCTTCCCGCGCTTGCCCACACTGGGGCCTCTAACTAGGCTCGCCCCCTTTCGGGGCTTCCCCCTTCCAGGCAGCACCCCACTGGGGCCTACCCCTCATAGGTCCCGCGCTCCTTGCCCGGCTCGGGCCTGTACTCACGCTTCCCGCGCTCCTTGCCCGGCTCGGGCCTGTACTCACGCTTCCCGCGCTCGGGGCTCAGGCGGCCTCAGCCTTACCTGGCCCCAGACCCCTTCTAGGGTCATATGCCTGACTCGGACTTCTCCCAGTTGGGGCTCAGGCGGCCTTAGCCTTACCTGGTCCCCAGACCCGGCCTGGGTCCTATGCCCCACTGGGGCTCTTCCCAATTGGGGCTCAGGCAGCCTTGGCCTTACCTGGCCCCACACAATGTGCCCCCAACAGGGCACGAGGAACCCCCTTACTACTGGGGAGCTCCCATGAGGCCTCCTCACACCCCTACAGCCTCACCCAGTCCTCCGGTCTTAAACACAATAACCCGAAACCAAAATCTCCCTTTCCTGGGTTATAACACAACTCCAACACAATCTCCCCCTTCCTGGGTTACCATGCACCTCCAAGCCAACCTGGCTATCTCTGTGTATCGTTCTCAGGGTTTCCTCCACCCAGCTTTATACACAGCCACTCTCCAGCCATCAAACCTCTCTATTATATTCAGCTCTGTTTCCTCCCACAGAACTCCTTCTCCTTGTGCTGCCCAAGGGAGACTGCCTCTAGCCTTAGCCTTCTCTGTTTATAAAGGCTAGGCCCTGCCCCCTGGCGGTCAGCTGACCCAATTAGTTGCCCTAGCAACTCCCAGCTGCTGCCCTGTTGACTGGCAGCTACCCATTTACTACTACTCAGTAGCAGGCACCCTAGTGTCCTGCTACACAAGGTTAAGCCCTTCCTGAGTATTCTTCACCCACCTGGTCCCACCGACAGGGACCAAACCTGAAATACACCAGTAGGGATGCTTGGTCTCCAGTATACTTCAGAGCAGCTGCTGGGGGTGGCCCAAGAATGGCCTTACTGATCTGTTCCCCAGTTGAAGTGTACAGGAAGGAGGGTGGGGTACATTCCAAAATGTCCCAGCCAAGGCACACCATCATCATAGTGTTGATGTGTCCTCTGCAGTGCCACACACACACAAAGCTGTGATTAAGTCAGTCCCATGCTCTTGGGCTTGTTACGAGACCCTTGAGAAGCTTCTTCAACTGCACAGCCCAACCACTGCCCAGGCTTGCAGGAGGTCTAGTCCTTGAACATGTGGCTCCCCTTATTTCAGCTGTGACTAAACAAGGGTGGTTGTTGGTGGCAATTATGCCCAACAGACTCACTGGAATGGAGGTGTGGCCTTGCCCCCAAGATAACAAAGTGACAGCTCTCTCCTCAGAAGGGCCCAAGGTTACAATAGCTTTGTCATTCATACTCCCAGTCTGAGTTTACATAAAATTAGCAGCTGTACTTTTCCAACTGTTGGCCCCTGGAAGAGGTCCCATCAGCTTATTATGACCTCTGAGTATTTAGCACCTGCCTAGAGTAATGTGTGAAAAAACAGCATGACTGCGGAAGGGCACTGAAAGCAATACAATTGTATCCATATGGCACTGCCTACCGGCTGGTAAGCCCTGGTTCTCACTGCTGCAGCTATGCTGCTTCCCATCCTGGAGCTAGTAAGAGTGAGCATGGAGTGACTCTGCATGGTATCATATAGGAACAAAGCACTAGAGGGGGGTCCTGAGACAGCAAGTCCAGGCCTCTGTGCTCAAGGGCAACCAAAATTGACATGTAAAACTCATCTCAGGACAAGAGACATGCTCAGGTAGGATGAGCTTCACCTTTCCCCCAAAACTCTTCTAGGTTGGCAGATCTCCTCCAGCAGGCTTTAAACTAGGCTTCTTGGACCATTAATCCAAGCATCACCCACAAGAACAGCCCAACCTAGACTGACAACGAGCAGTACAAATACCCAGGTAAGCAACAGGGGCCAGGGCAGTACTGAGAGTAGGGGGCCAGTGCACACATCCTCAAGAGGCCTCAAGTGCCTCTACAAAAATGCTTGTAGTATGGGGAACAAGCAAGAGGAACTTATCTTCCTGCTAGCTGACACCAACCCAGACATAGTGGGGCTCACAGAAACATGGTGGGACCCAACACAAGGAAAGGCTAAGGGACCTGAACCTGTTCAGTCTCCACAAGAGAAGGCTGAGGGGGGATCTATGGCCTGTTACAAACTAGTCAGAGGGGACCAGCAGGCATTGGGAGAGTCCCTGTTCCTCCAAGCACTACCAGGAGTGAGTAGAAATAACGGTCACAAGCTGGCAGGGGGTAGATTCAGGCTAGATATCAGGAGGCACTACTTCACTATCAGGGCGGCTAGGATCTGGAACCAACTTCCAAGAGAAGTGATGCTGGCTCCTACCCTGGGGGTCTTTAAGAGGAGGCTA
>NW_017729025.1:81954195-81955358 GCF_001723915.1 Gavialis gangeticus | reverse complement strand
TCTTCTCAGGTCCCTTCCAACCCTAGAAACTATGAAACAGCTAACATAGAGAGCTGAGGATTCCCTGGCCCTTGAGACTCCTCACCTGAGGTGGAGTCAGTAAACCAGCTCGGCACATCCCCCATTATAAGAACCATGTTGGCAGTGTGGGGCCAGAGAGCTACTCTAACAATCCCCAGTTGGTGTAATGGAGTCATTCAGAGTCAGCATAAATTAGAGTGTTTCTGAGACTGCTATAATTTATGGCAAGGGCTGCAGCAACAGCAGACTGTCACAGGGAAGCAATATGGGGTGCCATCCCTGCAAAGAATGGCTACAGATTGCATCTTCCTGCAAAGGTGGAGGCAAATGAATTCACAGTTTACAAAGCACTTAGAGATGCTTTTGAATGAAAGGTATTAATGCAAGGTATTGTCATGATGTCTGGTTGCTAAGATTGACAAATGTATCTGTTGCTAAAGCAAACACAGGGTAGTTTCCTCACAGGGAAAACAGCGTTAAGACCCCGAACATTTATGCAGGGCCCCAAATCATGGGATGAGGACAGGCATAATTTTAATTTGAAAAATAGCAAGTTTTATGATTGGAGAGAAAAGCAAAAAAATGTGATCTATATATAACCATTGCAGCAACATCTGCCAGTCTGCAGGCAGCCAGACAAAGGGAACTGCCCAAAGAGTTTTAGAGGGATGTTAACACCAAGAGTTATTCTTCTAGCAGTTCTGCCAGCAACCCACCAGAAAATGCCTCTTGATAGGGCAGGAAGAGAAAAATGCCATGGGCCTGGCTTGTCCAGCAATGTGGCACCAGCCCTGGACATTTGATGTGGCTGCCACTTTCCCTATCTGCCAATGTAAAGCAGCATCCAAATTCAACATATTTTTCATGGCCTATCATTCAATCCCGACCCAGTCAATACAGGGAAAAATGAGACAATATACTTGCATTGGAGTAGCCCTGACCACCCACCAATAAGCACATGTGATGGGCTAGCTGGTAGTGACTTAGCCCACGGGTTTTGAAAGGGTAAAAGATGATTGAAGGACTTGGGATCCCCTTTCCTCACCAATCTGATAATGATTTGGCCCAGGGGTTTTGAAGGGGTAAAAGATGATTGGAGGGCTTGGGATTCCCTTTCCTCACCAATCAGGCCCCAGAGACTC
>NW_017729025.1:81942633-81949195 GCF_001723915.1 Gavialis gangeticus | reverse complement strand
GGCTTGGGATTCCCTTTCCTCACCAATCAGGCCCCAGAGACTCACCCTCCATGTCCCGACTGGCCCCTTGGGTCACCTGGAGGGGGATAAAAAGGGCAGCGCCGCTGACTCAGGGGAGACCAGCAAGGGACCACAAGGAAGGACCTTCAAAGAGCTGGGTCAGTGGGGCAGGAGCAGTTGCTCCAGAAGCACCTGAAGGAGTGGGACCTGTAGGCAGCAGTTGGACCCTCAGCAGTGCGGGGTGCAGCTGGCAGGAGAGGCTCCCCACTGGGCTCCAGGATTCCCTATGAGAGGCTGCAGCCAGCAGGAGAGGCTCCCCAGCTCCAGCAAGGATCTGAGCAGTGACCTGAGAGGTTCCCAGCTCTGCTTCCAGCTCCCCTAATAAGAGGCCAGGCAGCTTCTGGAAGCCAAGACTCCTAGCAGCTTGTCACAGTACCAGTACCCATGGCTGTGTGGTAGAGGTTTCTACCTACCATGTGGGAGATCTAAGTTCATAGTCCCAGTTGGGATGAATGAAGTAACAGGGAGAAACTCCTGTTGTAGTGGAAGGGGGTCACTGTGTTTTTTCCCCCTCCAGGTACTCAGACCCTATATTCCTTGTTATTTGACATTTTGTGTTTTGTGCCTTTTATATTTCACCAACCAGTATTGTTTGCTCTGTTTGTGTTTTATATTTTGTTAACCCTGTCTTTTTTGTCAACTGGATGAATATGTCTATGATTGTAAGTGTCTAACCTTTGTTGAATCCTGCCCCCAGGGCATTGTAGTGTCCCCTATACCTCCTGGTTTATACTGGTTATGTTCCCAGTACTGTTCTCTCATTAAAAGGTCAAGTCCCCATTGGTGGTCTGGCTCTGCTCTATAGGGGGAGGAGAGTCCCTACACCTCCCACAGCACTTGTGCACCTGCTTTGATCCCTTCAATTGGAGAGGGGGTACATCTTGGAGTACTGCCTGGGTTACACACACTTGACACAGAGCCTAGCAGTGGTGCTTAGGTGTACATTTAGTGCTTCTCATGACCAGTGATGTTGCCTTATTTCTGGGATTTGGTGCCCTTGGAGAAAGAGCATGTAAGTGGAGTGCACTTCACTGTGGTGGATCCTTGCTCAGTATGGGAGTTGTGTAGATATGCCCTTAATGTCCTGGGATCCTTATTGGTAGCCCTCCTGCTCTGACTTCAAGGCAGGCTCCTCCTTCCTGTGCATGTGAAGTAAGTCTGTATTTTACGTTGGAATCTCCCTCCTCCCCCACACAGTTCTGCTGCAATAACACCACTTCTCTTTACAGTTTGTGAGAAATAAACAGGGCAAGTTGAGTAGTAGAGAAAGCATTCTGTCTCCCTTTCTGCTCCCAGAGGGCTTCATTCTCCATGGTCTGTGTTCCTAATTACCTCCTGCTGTTCTCAGATGCACTGTAGAATGAGGAGATTGTTCATCAGAGCCCTTTTATAGCAATGAAGTGGCCATTCTGTCACTGCTGACCATTAAGTTATTTTTTTAAGTAGTTTCATTAATTTGGGCCACATGTGCTCTGCATGGAGAGAATAGTGAGAGCCTAAAAACAGCTTGTTTATGAAGAGCTAGATCCACAAAGATGTCTTGCATTCACAGAGCTATTATGCCTAATTCTTAGGCCCTCTACCACTTGCTGGAATGTACAGCTCGGCAGTAGACCATGGCTATACAGCCATTGCTGCCCCAGTCAGGGAACCCTGAGGCAAAAGCCTGTGGGTAGCTGCCTTGGGGCAACTACAGGCTAATAAACAGCTGTTCCAGAAAAAAACCAAACCTACTTCTAAGGTGCAGACAGAAGTGCAGCTCCTGGGTCTAACTCATGGCGCTTCACAGAAAATGCCATGAGTTAGACCTATCTTCCTGACACAACAGACATTAGGCTGAGTCAGGAGGGTGAAAGATCAAACTTCAGTTTGGAGCCAATCTAGGGAGACAAGCTGGGTCTCTGCAGCCTCTTCCCCTAGCCCCACCCCTCCTCTTCCAACTACCGTGCTGACTGAGGATGGGAGGGGAGAAGACAGGGGAGAGAGGTCCATTCTGGATTTTCCCTAGCCCTGCTGGAGTATGGTTGGAGCTCCTTCCCCCCACTGGCAGGGTGGGCTCCAAACCACCTGCTCCACCCTCCAGTGCTGGCTGGGCAACCCCCAGAACAAGCTTCCTTTGCTCCCTTGCCCCCTCCCATTCTGAAAACAGCACCAGGAGCAATGCTGGGCTACATCAGCTAAGCCCTACTCCTGGGAAGTGCAGATAGAAGTTAATGAAGGCACTCTGCTTTGTAGAACTTCCATCTGAACCCTCATGTAATGAGGGTTCAGATTTTCATGGGATTGGGCCCTTTTAAAGCACTTTGCAGTCATGTACTTGTGTTTGGTCACAACTGTAGAGCATTTTCAGGGGCCAGATCAGGTGAAAATTGACATTCCTGTCTGCACCTCTAGAGATACCACCCTGGATTACAGGGAAGGCCACATTTCCCAGGACTTGGCTGATTGACTTTGGTTCAAAGAGTTGTGTCACAGTCACCTTTTCCGCTTGAGTGAGCTGGGGTTTTATCAGACTCCCCAATCCATGGGTCCCTTGCCTTCAGGGACAGTTAGGCACCTAAGAGTGGAACTGACAGAGGGCAGCACACTCACTGGTTAGCCATCCCGGCCAGCTAAGAAGACGGATTCTTCTGAGGGCCAGAAGCATCTCTTTCCATTCAGGATTCACAATCCTCACTCAAATAGGTAAGCAGCCATTTACAAACAAACTATAGCTGCAGCAGAAGATACCCACTCCTTCCCCCAGTAGCTCATCATCAGGGCACTGACCAAAGATGTGGGACACCCAGGTTTGATTCCTTCCTCTCCTACAAGGATTTGAACCCCCCCACCCCCTCAAGTAAATACACTAACCACCAGCCCACAGATTATGCTGGGAACCCAATGCTGTTGACACTATCCTGCTTGGCATTAAATAATTAAACATTCACTGTGCCAAACCTGTGGTTGTTCCTTGTGGTTTGGCCACGTGCGTGGAACCATGGAAACCTGGGTTCCAGTCCCCGCTCCAATGACTGCTTTATCAAAGGGGCTTAAACAATCAATGAAGCAGAGACAGAAACTCTCCTCTCCCTGACAAGTGCTCTAAGCATGGGGTAACAGAGATTCTCTTTGGCCCAATGAATATTTGGATATACCCAGAAATATTTGGTACCTAGGAAAATGTACTGACAGAAACTTAAACTCTAACTGAGTAAGAATTTTGAGGTTCTAAATTTTTCATTTGGGTGTCTACAATGGTTAGCTGGGCAATCGAGGCCAAAGTCACTTGTCCAAAGTCATGGAGAAATTTGATGGCAAATGAGGGGACTGAACTCCAGTCTGCCAAATTATGGATTAACGCCCCCCTTCACACATACACACACACCCCATGACCCAAATACTTTTTCACTTTATTACACTGGTGGTGCCCAGCAACTGGAGAAAAACAAAAATATCCTTCTGTGACGCAGAAGTACTGCTCTTGGGGAAGGGATCATTTTGTGCTGTTTATGGATTTTAAAATCAGGCTGTCAAAATGTTGCTGATGTGTTGTCAAACTGCCAGATGCCTGAAATCCACACCTAATTTGCAAAAGCAGTCACACCTTGGCACAAGATAAAGAGCACTGCATAATGGGATCGGTAGTCTCGACAGGTCACATCTCTATTAAAGAAGGGGGATGGCCTTGGGCCATGCTGTAGAACTCTATGGGCTGCATTTGGCATGAGGCTCTGTTTCACTTTGACCACCCCAGAGTTAAAAGCAAAGCCATCACAGAGTCTTAAAGAAAACATACGTTGGGTGTATAAGTGTAATGTCTCATTTATTTAAGGCACAATGCAAAACCAAACAAACCTTGTGTAGTCCTAATTCACAGATGTCCTTAACCAAAAACAGTCACTGGAATGTTAGAAACAGCTCCTTATAAACACAGAATCACCTCGTGTCTTCAGCAAACTTACCATTTAGACAAGTCAGCCTACTAATTACTGAGTTTCTAAATTATTGTTTCGGGGGCAGTCACATTGTTATTAATTCTTTACTGCTTAATACTTACCATGCTCAGCAGTGTACACGACATAAAGTGTGACGCACTGTTTTTCCTGGTCAAATAAGTAGCTATTTTTGGTTGTCTACAGGGTGTTTTTAGCCTGCACACACTGGGAAGAATTCTATTCCTGGACCTACTCTATACCAGTGGATGGATGATTAAACCCAGCTGGAGTCATGCAGACTGAGCATGTGTAGTAGTGTCCATAGCAACTAAGCACGCCCCTACAGATGTGCCACAACCTTAAACACCTGAAAATGGAGTCAGCTAAAACCCACCCTCAAAGACCACTGGACTTTGAGGAACAGAAAAGGGCCACGTGTTCCTCTTCTGTCTCATCGTCCAGTGGGTAGGTCAGTCACTGGAAAGTCTTGGGATCTAGGCCTTCCTCTCACCCACAGGGTGTTTGAATCTGCATGTCTCTGACCTGTCAGCATAGAGCACTTAGTCACCACAATACAGGTTGACGATTATTCACTCCCATTTTCAGTGCTGTTTTTGAAGCTGAGCCATTAATTGTGAAGGGCAAAAAATGGAGGGATGGTAGTGGGGGGGGCGGGGGGCAGGGCTTTTGCCTTACTGGGAGCAAGGGCACAGACTAGAATCTGGGGCCCTTTCTCTTCCAGGTCAGTAGCCACCTCACTGAGCCACACACTTGTGGATTGATCCATTCCTCATTGCCCATGTAGGTTATAGCCGTGTTGGTCTAAGGACATAGGCAGACCAGGTTCTTTGGGTGAATCTGGTATCTTTTATTAGACCAACTACTTAAATAGTTGGTCTAATAAAAGATACCAGATTCACCCAAAGAACCTTGTTTTCCTCATTGCCCAGCACATCTCCCACATACCTCCTTCTCATGGCTGCCCAGGGGGCCAGTTTCAAAAGAATCGCCAACAAAGGGACTGGATAATGGCTGACTTGTGATGTGGTGGTTGGAGTGTTGTCTTGGTAACAACCTTTGGCTTTCCAGATGAGTGCTCAGCTATTTAGGGAAAGTTCGGATTTCAGTCTCACCCTCTTGCTGTCCCTCCCCAGTCAAGGTGATTACATAGTTGTCCACCTGTGCAGACTTATGCATCCAAAAGCAAAATTCCTCTGGGTGTGCAAGTGCCAGAAATGCCCTGTAGATAACCAAAAAATGGCCAGTTTCAAAAGGATTGATGAAGAGGGAGAGGATGTGTGTGCTTTTGGGACAACCACAGTCCCTCTGTAGGAGAAGGGGGTGAGCCATGGGAGGGACATTGGGAGAGTGGGGGGGATATCCTGTGGGTATGAGGCAGGGAAGCAGATGGGCATGGCAAAGGGGAATGGAAATTAGATGTGAATGGTGGTTGGGAACGTCAGAAAGTACAGCTGAAATTTTCCAGAGTATTTGCATGAGTGATAGGCTGGGAAGTGGGAGTGAGAAGAGGCAGAGTTTTCACTGTCGTCTGGGTTGTCTGGGTAGTCTTTGTTCTTTCTTATGTGTGGGTTATTTGTCATTTATTGTAAGCTGCTCTGAGCTGTTCTGGTTAGGGTGGGTTATCAAGCTAAATAATAATAATTATCATCATCATCATACTCAAACACAATTTTAATGAAAAATGCCAGTCTTCAACAAAATGAATACATGATAACTACATAGCAAGAGTGTCAAACATATGGCCCTCAGGCTGCCTCCAGCCCATGGAGCTGCTTTAACTGGTCTGTACCAGACCGTTACCAGTGCTGTATTGGAAACTGGGAGGTGTGGCCTTCTGTAGAATTCAGGGCCCTTGACCTCTGCTTGATATGGTGGTCAGCAGTAGAAGGGTGAGTGAGGGTGATGCACCCCTAGTTGCCCTCCAGCTGCTTTGCATGTTGTCACTGTTGCAGCCAGGTCTCCAGCCAGTGGCCCCCACTACATGGCTTGTGCTGGGTCCACAGCTGGAGATGCTGACACAGCATGGGACATGCAGCACAGGCAGCTCTGCACATGGCTGCACGTTCCAGGACAGGCACATGGACGGGAGCTATGAAGCCATGCCACATGCCCCAGAGTTGGAGTTGCCACCATGCTTCAGTTAAAAGAGTCAGTGCTACCACCACCACTGCCACATGCCCCAAGTTGCAACTGGAGCTCCTGCTGCCACTGCAACCACGTGCTCCAGATAGTTGCTGGAGCTGCTGTCATTGCCACTTCTTCATGCCCCAAGCTGGATCCAGCCCACAAGGACTCCCATGGTCCAGATCTGGCCTGAGGCACAAGGTGAGTTTGAGACCCCTGCTATACAGCATTCATAATGCCACACTTAAAAAAAACTGGTGTTATTAGCTAGTGCAAGTGAGCACTGCTTCAGTGCAGTCAACAGAGATCTGCTGATTTGCATCTTCTGCAAATCTGGCTCAATGAGAAACAGTAATGGTTAGCTATCAACAAACTTCTTCCAAGGATATTTGCTGCTATCTGGGGTTCATTTTTCAAGTCCTCATTCTTCACGTGCTCTT
>NW_017729025.1:81928397-81937633 GCF_001723915.1 Gavialis gangeticus | reverse complement strand
CTGAGGCAGAAGGTGAGTTTGAGACCCCTGCTATACAGCATTCATAATGCCACACTTAAAAAAAACTGGTGTTATTAGCTAGTGCAAGTGAGCACTGCTTCAGTGCAGTCAACAGAGATCTGCTGATTTGCATCTTCTGCAAATCTGGCTCAATGAGAAACAGTAATGGTTAGCTATCAACAAACTTCTTCCAAGGATATTTGCTGCTATCTGGGGTTCATTTTTCAAGTCCTCATTCTTCACGTGCTCTTGTCCATCACTTTCTTCCGAAACACAGTGTTCTCAGGTCTTGTTCCACATCCTCACTCCACCTCTTCTTGGATCTTACCCTCTTTCTCCTATTCCCAGTTCTCACGATCTGATGTTTCTTTCTCACATACTCTTCAGGCCTTCTGGGCCATTTATAGATGTTACATTTTTCTAGGTTTAATCCAGACTACAGCCATCACTATATACACGTGGGCATCTATACTTCAAATTAAAATTGGCTCCAGTCCAAATGAACTAATCCTCATTGAATGAGGATTAAAGTTAATGCAGACCAGCGCAGTCTGAACTAAGCAATTTAAACTATATTAACATGTATATACAGCAGGTATCTAGGGCTTGCTGTTGCTCGTGTCCACCACCAGGTACTCCCTGCCGTCTCTACTACAGAAGTGCAGAAATGCACAAAAACCTCCCTGATGGTCAATGGTTGTCTATTAATCCTTAATTTGAACTGAAATTTGATTCAAACTGTATGATGTAAATCAGTTAACACGGTTTAGAAAACAGTGAGCACATGTACAAATAGCCCTAGCTACATGTCCAGATCAGTTCAGCTTTTCCTTTATTAATGTTACCTTTCCCTGTTTCTTCACTTCTTATATAATCTGTTTTGCAGGGTCCATGAATCCACCTTGGCAACCTCATCTCTATCACCCTGAATATGGACCACTATTTCTTCATTACCCAACACTTCCATCCATACAAAAGCACTGGTCTTATCAAAGGATCATAAGAATCATAGGAAAGTCATAGAAGGGACCTTTGGAGGTCATCTAGTCCATCCCCCTCTCTGAAGCAAGATCATCCCTATCCAAACCATCCCATACAAATCCTTGTCTAACTTCTTGCTAGAACTGCACAATCAACCCAGTTACAACCAATGTCCTTTAGATGTTTCCCTCAGAAGAACTGACATTTTCATGTCACAAACCACCACACTCACTCAGTGAACTATCAGCTGTACAACCTCATCACCTGAAGTGACTCTTCTTCACAGCATACTGAGACATTTTGAAAAATAATAAAATGAAATAGAATAATGTAAAAAAGTTGGGGAATTTTAGTTCCGTTGCAGCATTTCCCTGACTTTGCTATATTCTTTTTAAAAGTCTAAGCAAAACTGTTCAGCAACCGAGAAGAAATAAAACAGAAAATGACAACTCTGTTTCATTTTTCAACCTCAGTTATGCACAAGACTAGACAGTATAAGTGAGGTGAAGTAATTAGAATGTTAAAATTCATCCAACACAGATGATGATGGAAAATCTGAATTCTTCTCTCACTTGTTATCACTTTAAATATGAAAAAAGAATGGATTATATTGGTGCAAATACAAACTGAGAGGGACTCAATCCAAGAATTTTTAACTTGACAGTATCCCCTAAAATACAAGAAATATACTTAAATAGCTAACCTACATAAAAATCGAGGATCTGACCACTCCATTCTACCACTGTTATGATGGTGTAAGCCATGCACATTGACCTATTTTCTAATTATTACCACTCACAACTGCATTCTGAGTAGTTTTCACCTGATATAGATCTTATTTCTTCACCAGTGAAATTGGCCTATTGTATGTACTCAAGCATGGCCATTTTAAAGCAGCTTATTATAAAAAGGTTAACAGAGCTGTCAGCCAAAAAAAAAAGCAGACCAGGTCTGCAGGTAAAGTAACAAACACAGCTACTTTGTGAAGTGCAAGGCGAGAAGCCAAGCACTTCCAACTGATTCAAGCAGTATCATCATTCCTGTGTGAGCCTCATTTCCAAACAGGTTTTGATCAAGTATTTAATAATGGAATGAGAATGTGATGGCTAATAAGTACTGATCTTTGTGACTACAGAGGGCATATGTCTTATGCACATACAGATACATAGGCACGAAAATGTTGACACAGGGCACATCCAGACAAGCATGCACATGCAGGTATTCCCCGTAGGGGGGTTAACATCAGGAGATCCTGGTGTCAAAAAAGCCCATGCCTAAAAAAAGTGGGGTGGTGTGCTTGTTGGCAGCATGTGCCTGGAGCCTGGCTGGCTGGAGACACCTCCAGCTGCTGGCCAGGCTCCCTGCTGCCAGATCTCTGTGGGTGTAGAACCTGCAAGCCCCCAGGACCCCAGGTAAGGCTGCTGGGGTCAGCCCAGCTGCTGGTTCCAGCCTCCCTACCTCACCTGGGGCATGCCACAGTGCATGCACAGGCGTTCCCCGGGTACATACTGTGCTGCTGCTGTTTGTCCCTTGGGTAACGCACTTTCCCGCTTATGGGGACATGCCCACAGATAGTGTGAAGTACTCACTAGCCAATGTTTGGTACTCTTCCTTTGATGCAGCCAATGTTATTCTTATAGCCGACAGCATTAGAACTTCTTCCCTGGTAATGTGGTGTGCTGCACTTATGTGTTCATAGGGTCCACATTCTACCCATGAATATGCATGAGATCCTAGCAGTAATGTCAATGGGAGCTGTGGTCCTGTATCTGAGAGATCACCTTGGCCCCATAATATAAGTGAGCATGTATGTTTATACACATGCACACATCCAGTAGAAAAACAGCTGATTTATCTAATGATTCACTGAAAATGGATAGAAAGACTAATAGGGGAAGGCTCCCATACAATATGTACAATGGTATGCTCTATAACGTGTCAGTTTGGTAGCACCAGTTTATGGTGAATGGATAAGAATGAAATGTTTCCTTTTCCCCCTTGTTGTGTGACAAGGCTCTGGCCACAGGACTGTGGAGTTTGGATGTTTCTGTGCTGGGTTCCTGTTTGTAGCTCATTTCCTCTGTCTGTCCTAACACCCTTACTCTTTAAAACTCTTCCAAGATTCATTACGGAAGAGAACTAAGTGCCAGCGCAGAGCTTCCAGCTTCAATTCTCAGAGATTCTTATCTCTTCAATTTTCATTCAGTGTGGAAGGGGTTTTTTGCAATATCATAGGCCATTCCTGTGGACCAACGGGCCTTTCTCACTGTTGGCTTATGCATTTTTTGCCTTGGAAAGCTCAGTGAGTAGTTTTTTTCAGGTTGTGGGATCTCAGTTAATCTCTGCTACCTGAGCTCTAAAAACTGAGCTTCCTTATCCTCTCCAGGGTCTAATCCAGGGATCTCACAGCTATTGTCTTTTGTAGATTTCCTTGATTGCTTCCTCCTTTTGGTTTTCTAGAACAGAGAAAGAGAGAGCAAGTGTGTTTATAAAGTGTTTTGAGTCTGTTTGCATGAAAGAGAACATTTTAAAATCAAGCTGTATCAGGCAAGGGCATATTAAACCTAGCTGTAGTCATGGAGCCTCTTCTACTTTTATATCTCATAAAGATATTGCCACTGTGCAAGTCTTCTGGCAAAAGATTCTTCGTTGTTTTTTGTATTGCAAACACAGTAGATCTAGCCAATAGCAGACTGAACCAATGGGGGTCATGTAAACAATAAGGAACGGCACTAGCTTCAGGTGCGTACAATCTGTCCAGTGGCCCTCTTTTCAATATTGACCATAGAGATACTATAGGATCATGAACACACACTGCAAGCACTGCAGTTAGGGAACTGGAAGAAGGCATAGACTGACTCGCTGGTGGTAATTAAGTCACTGTTAAATCAGTGTTTACTTATTTGAACAGCTTCCTCAAGCTGATTAGGAGGATACCTCAGACAGTAAGCATCACCTAAAATCCCTGAGATCTTTGTGCGCCATACTATTGATCAGGATCTGTCATTTTAACCTGCACATTCCTGTTTATATAGCCAATGGGACCCATACAGTGGACTGTGGCTGCCTCTTTCCTTTTCATTCTCTCATGACCTCCGCTGTGCTCTGTTTGGGTGCAAGGTGTTTTCCATATGTCAAGATATGATGCTTGAGCAGAGTGCTCAGAGCCTTATTCAGATGAGGGCAATTAGGTGCTTTTAGTGCTCAACCTAGGGAAAGGAGTTTCCTGCTGAATTCTTCCTTCTGAATACCCATTTAAGTAGAAAGCTGAGCACTCCCAGACCAATCCTTTTGTGGTGTTAGTCAGTGTGGCTCCACTGACTTCATGTTTCCAGGGGATTACCCATAGTACAGTTGCTGCTGCAATGGATTTGAGGTACTAGATGAGCGAAGGCATAACCAGACATCTTTGGGGAAAGAACAGCAGCAGTCTTCTGCTTTTTTGAAGGAGACTGAGATTTTGAAGCACGATTACAATTTTCAGCTTTCAAGTTGTACTGCCTTGTAGAAGGTAACTTCTGGAGCACCTCAGGACAGGATTACTAGCAATTAAATTGCAGAGCGGCAGTTGGGCTGTCTATAGGCTTTTGCACTAGGTTCAAAGGTCAGCAGAACTGGGGCTCTCTGATTAAGCTACTATGGCACCCTTAAGGAAGGAGTGGTGGAACAAAGCCAAAAAGTCCACACAAACCTCACAGCCCATCGAGCTATCATGAGGAAGACACACTGATTTCCATAGTACACAGGCAGTTATGTGGTTAGCATTATGTCTGGTCACCTTTGGCTGACCAGTGCAAATGATTGGGTACTTATTCCTGGCTGGGTCAATAGAGATTAGGTGTTTTTCATTATAAGCCTAGATCAAGACTCATACTCACACCTCTGTTTCTATAGCAAGAGGCCTTAACTACTTTTCCACCATGCTCCTTATACCAATACACAAACCAAGAGGGCTGAAGCAGTGAAGTGAAAGCCCATGCTGTTATATCACATACCTCTAGTGGCTGGCTCAGATAAGCATTCTCATCCTGGAGCAACTGCTCTCCCTTCCCACTGTAAAGAGGAGTGAAAGACTGCTAGCTGATAGTGGTAGAAATGCAAGTGAGAAAAGGAGTGGGTATGACCCAGAAAGCAACTGTGATGACATCTGCACCCTCTCCCCAGCTCAGGCCAGGGAAATTCCCAATTTATTAAATTGAAATGGTAGAAGATCTCTGACAGAGGCTTCGGAGCCTTGGCTAAAGTGAGTGAGGGGAGCGGGAGCCAAAACTGAAGACATATGCAACCTTAGCCCTTAGTGGGGGTCAGGAGAAAAGAAGAAGTATACTTCTGATTTTCAGTGAAAAGGGAAAACCAGTGCTGATCCTGAACAAGTGCTGTCAGCTGGGGAGTCCACTGGAACCAAAGATGGCAGTCTGCTCCATCACGCCTCCCTAACGCTAAAACACTTATAAGAGCATGAACATGTGACCAAGACATCTGGATTTTTCCCTTTGTTCATGGCAGCCTTTAGGAATGGACAGCCAAGGGCTTGAACCAGTAAAAGGAAAGAGGCACTGGTGGGGGGCGGATGAAGAAAGGAGTACAGTCTTGGTGCAGTTCTCTCTGGGGGTTTGTCATTTTGTCAATGACTTCTTGCCCTTTCCAAGGGGTTGCAAATGTAATAGGTCTGTTCCATCTATAGCTACTGTGCAGCATTCTCAGAAACTTATGGTTCCAGGAGAAACAGGTTTTTATCTTTTGTTGCTGCCTAATTTCACTTGTGCTCTCTAATTAGGTCACTCCTATCAGCTCCATAAGAGGCCCTTGTCAAGCCAGAACTTGGCAGGCTGTGGCTGTGCCTCTGTCAGATGGGGAAGGAGCAGGTGGCCATGCCCCCAAGCTCTATTGTTTCCCCATTGTGGCCCTTGGAGAATGGTTAGCAACACAGGCAGCCTAGCTGTTGGCTTCAGAAGTTAATTTGCTAGCAAATTATAGCAAACTCTAAATTGTTCCCATTTTACATTCAGCAACAAATAATGAACTATTAATATTTTTATGATTTGAAGAGCTCTCTGGTTTGCCAAGGCAAAGTAATTATTCAGCTAGTTAGAAAAGTCTCCATCAAACAGCCTTTTGTGGTACTATTTTATTACTGAGCCCTGAAGTCATTCTTATTTGATGACCTGGGAAGGATCTACAAAATGTCAATCTAGTCGTCATATTCTGGCCATCATCTTTGAAAACTCTTGGCAAGAGGAAAGAGAGGTCCCAGATAATTGGAAAAGGGCAAACTTAGTGCCCATATTTAAGAAAGGGAAAAAGGAGGATCCAGGGAACTACAGACCAATCAGCCTTACCTCAGTCTCTGATAAAATCATGGAGCAGATTGTCAAGGATTCAATTTCTAAGCACCGGAGGAGAAGAAGGTGATTAGGAACAGTCAGCATGGATTCACCAGGGGCAAGTCATGCCTGACCAACCTGATTGCCTTCTATGAGATGACTGGCTCTGTGGATGTGGGTATACCTTGATTTTAGCAATGCTTTCGATACGGGTTCCCTCAACATTCTCACAGGCAAGCTACGGAAGTATGGGCTGGATGAATGGACTGTAAGGTGGATAGAAAACTGGCTGGAGCATCAGGTTCAGTGAGTAGTAATAAATGGCACAATGTCTAGTTAGTAACCAGTATCAAGTGGAGTGCCTCAGGGGTTGGTTTTGCTCAAGGCCTTCATCAACAACCTAGAAGATGGCTTAAAGTGCACCCTCAACAAGTTTGCAGATGACACCAAATTGGGCGGGGGGAGTAGTAGATACACTGGAGGGTAGGATTCAGAGCTACCTAGACAAATTGGAGGACTGGGCCAAAAGAAATCTCATAAGGTTGAACAAGGACAAGTGCAAAGTCCTGCACTTAGGACAGAACAATCCCATGCACCAGTACGAGCTGGGGGCTGACTGACTGGGCAGCAGCTCTGCAGAAAAGGACCTGGGGGTTACAATGGACAATAAGATGAATATGAGTCAGCAGTGTGCCCTTGGTGCCAAGAAGGCTAATGGCATATTGGGTTGCATTAGTACGTGTGCTGCCAGTAGGTCAAGGGAAGTGATTATTCCCCACTATTCAGCTGGTGAAGCCAGTACTGTGTTCAGTTTTGGGGTCCCCCACTAAGAAAGGATGTGGACAAATTGGAGACAGTCCAGCAGAAGACAACAAAAATGGTGAGGTGGCTGCGGGGGGACATGAATTATGAGGAAAGACTGAGGGAACTGGGTTTATTTAATCTAGAGAAGACGAGACTGAGAGGGGACTTAATAGTAGCCTTCAACTACCTGGAGGGAGCTTCAAAAGAGGATGGAGCAAGACTGCTCTTAGTGGCAGCAGATGGCAGAACACGGAGCAATGGTCTCAAGTTGCAGCAAGGGAAGTTTAGGTTAGATATTAGGAAGAATTTTCTCACTAGGAGGGTAGTAAAACACTGGAGCAAATTACCCAGAGAGGTGGTAGAAGCTCCATCCTTAGAGGTTTTCAAGACCTGGCTAGACAAAACTTTGAGCAGGAGGTTGAACTAGATGACCTCCTGAGGTCCCTTCCAACCATAACTTTCTATGATTCTATGATCATCAACACAACATGGTGTTACTTGCTGCTTGACTGTTGCACATAGTCCCACACAACCTGACCATGCTTCCTCCATGAAGGCCCAGTGTCTCCATCAGGTGTTGGAGGTACTGTCCTTCCTAACGTGGACTTTCTCTGTCTTCTAAGGGCTAGGTCCAAGAGAAGACTTAATGCCTATAGGGTACATGCTAGAGTGGAATCCAGAATCCTCTATTTGGTGCCTAGGTTTTCTATACAGAACAGAGAGTTTGGGGCCTCTAAAGAGCAAATCAAAAACCCTGCATACCAAGCATGGAGTTGCCTATTGGGAATACTGAACACAGGGATGTGTCTGAACTCCTGCCCCATATCAGCGCCTTATGGATATGACTCAGGGCTGCAGAGAGGCATTTTTGTTCACTTCAGAAGATGGCCATGCCCCAAGCCTCTAGAGGATGGGCATATACAAACAGATGGTAGCAGTCTAATGGATCTTTAATTTATTTCTTCCCAGAGGGGCACCTAGCATGGCCTTTAGCCTGATGGTTAGGGCACTCTCCTGGAAAGTGGATATGTTGGGTGTCAAATCCCTCAAGCTGCAGAGAGAGTGGGACTACTTCCTAAGTTACTGCTCTAACTATGTATCATATACCAAATGGGCGGTAATACCACCACCCCACTTTTATCTTAGAAGGTGCTTCAGAAGAAAAGAAAAATATCTATTCAGTTCTCTGAGAAAAAGGAGCTGAAGCACCTAACACAGGGGTTTCGATTTCACTTCAGGAGTTGTGCACCAAGGCCCTTTATTGCATCTATCACTTTTCCTTTAATAATCAAACAGCCTCTATCAACAAACACCTACCAAAGCTTTTCTCCATTTCTTGGATCTGTTCTGCAGCTAGTAACATGCTGATCACATCCAGTGTGGCGTTTAAGCCCCTCACATCAGATTGATCCCCCCATACTTGCACATCCACAATCAGGGGATTCAGCTGCCAAAGCCCCCATATACTCTAAAGCTTTGGAATTTAAACAGAGTGTGTGTACTGCCCCTATCCTGGGCTCTCTTGATGTGCTCTGTGGGCACAAATCCTCTCTGCAGTATCATCTCATACCAACTGAAACCCACAATTGCATGTCCGGAGGGTCTTGTAGTAGCTGTTCAGACTTCTTGTAGCATAAGTACCCCTTCCTCAGAATCCCACTGAATGTTTAAGCCTTCTGGTTCACAGTTAACTTTTCAGGAGCCCCATGGTAGGTGTCAGCAGGCAAACACAGATGGGCTCAGCATGTCTCTGGCTACAGCACTGCTCTTTACTTAAAAATGAAAGCAGTGTCTGCCTTCTGGCAGGGAGCTCATGGTTTGCCTTTTATGACTTTCATGAGTTCTGCAGATACTCACAACAAAAGCTTGTCTGCCTCTTCTGTCCAACACTCTCCACGCCTCTTTAAAGCTGTGATTTTCAATCAGGGTGCCATAGCACCCTGGGGTGCCTTGTGATTCTATTAAAGTGCTGCACAATATTATCATAACAATGTTAGGTGTGCAAACACCTAACTACGATTCACAAGATAAACTCAGAAGAGTTTCCAACTAGAAATCCACTGCATCAAAAACATGCCATCCTGTTGTGGTCTTTCTGACCTCTTTGCCACAGAAGAATTGCTCTCT
>NW_017729025.1:81922592-81923397 GCF_001723915.1 Gavialis gangeticus | reverse complement strand
CTAACTACAATTCACAAGATAAACTCAGAAGAGTTTCCAACTAGAAATCCACTGCATCAAAAACATGCCATCCTGTTGTGGTCTTTCTGACCTCTTTGCCACAGAAGAATTGCTCTCTCATTTTTCCATAGGAAAAAATGAGTGAAAGCTAGAACTGGCATTATCTGAGCAGTGCTTTTAGTCTAAAAAGGTTGAAAGCCACTGCTCTAAAAGCATGTCTACACTGACACAATGCCACAGTCAGGAGTACCATGTTGAAGCACACCTCATCCATTTGCTATTGCTCTATGCACCACAACCCCAGGTAATATAAACACCTTAGCGAGGCCCTGAACCCATGCTCAGAGCTGCTCTTAGGCTCCCTGTCTGGGATGAGTTCATTGGCAAACACTCAGGAATCCTCTAAGGTGGCTTCACTGCCACATTTCTAAGATTTTCTGTACATGAAGTAAGACTAACTGGTCATAGTGTACTTCATGACAACACTCCCAGGCCTGGATCAGAGGAAGCATAAGCAGGCCCTGACAGACTTCCCCTCTGTTTAAGCCCCATTTAAAGGTTGACAGCACCAACTTGCTGAATTTCATAATTTTCCACTCCCCAAACACCAAGTGTCCTAAAGTGTTCCACCCTACTCATGTATTAGTATTAATAGTCTTAATGACCCACCATTGTCTCTCAAACTGGCTTAGTTGTGGCACCATCTTGCCAACCTGCTGTGGACTGAACATTCATACCTAGAAAAGGGCATTTGTAATAGAACTTTTCAGAATAGTGTAGCAAAAACAGATACTTTTCTCTATGT
>NW_017729025.1:81920001-81922581 GCF_001723915.1 Gavialis gangeticus | reverse complement strand
CCTCCAGGGGATAAAATCAGCAATTTATGCAACAATAGCAACTTCATAATATCAACCAGAATGTATCAGTTGTACATACAGACCCTCTGAATAATCATTGACATTAATACATGTGAATGTACATCCATAGAAAATGTTATTAACCTTTTTGCTGTCTTCCCACTCTTCTTTGTTCAACATTCCTTATTCGTGTACAGTGTGCAGGGGCTATCCTCACCCTAGTGTAACCCTAGCCATGGTGCTACCCGTGGCCACGTCTCAATTCAGAGTCCTGGGGTGTCAAATAGTCTCAATCGACCTCACAGCCCCTAAGGCTGGGGTCACCGCTCCATGGAGTGCTTTCTTGTGGTTTCCCCACACACTGGAGTACATACAATCTAACTATTTACACAGTTTATTATTTACAAAACATTCAACATAGGAATGAGGTTAATAGCAGAACAGGACAGCAATAATCTGTCCAAAGCAGGTATCCATGAACTAAAACGCTCTATACAAATTGAATCAAACTCAGCACAACTCCCCATCTTAAACCCTGGGACTCCCGTGAATTTCAGCAGAAGCACAGGAATTAACACAAATATCAGCTCTCCTTCACACTGGCAACACAATACCCATGGCTGGTGAAGCTGCTTCAGAAAGCCCTGCTCTCCGCTAGAGCCTCATAGGGAAGAGCTCTCCTCTGCTCCAGCTGTCTGTGGTATCTGCAAAGAAACACACTGTCCCCCCTCCCCAAAAGCACCTTTCTTCAGTTCCCAGACACGGCCCCTTGTGCTGATAACTGAAGCAACCCTGGGTTTGTCACCCACTGGGCCCCAAGCTGGTTCTCAGTTAAGTCTCCCCAGGGCCTTCCCTGATCAACACCCTGCCCTCCTAGGCAAGTCTACTTTACCACCCTATTTCCTCCACATGGGTCCCTCTGCCTGCACAGAGAGAAAAAGGATATCAGGTTGTGTTCTCCCAGTCACTAAGGGGAGGTTCACTTCACAGGCAGGCAGCAGGCGGCCTCCTTCCCTTCTCTGAGCCTGAGTCCAGGAGCTGAGTTCCCTCCCCTCTCCTGCCTCAGGAGCCAATCAAAAACATGCACATGCTCTTGCAAGCAACAACTTTCTGCAAACTTTCCCACTCAGCCTTCGCAGGGATCCTGGACCCTGCTGCAAATGCAGCAGCAGCTGTTGCACTAGATATGATCAGAAGTCCTTGCTCACTCTCCATAGCATGGCAATGGAATGGCAAACTGGAGGAAGGATGGCAAACTGCTTCCCCACCTTCACCCAGAAGATATGCAAGGAGGGAGATTTAGAAGAAGAAATGGTTTGCACCTTCCAGGCTTCTTTTGCTCCTCTCCCTTACTAGTTTAAGTTGGGGCAACTTCTCAAGAGTTAGGAGCACAAATTCTGTCAGAGCAGCCCTGGGTTCTGGGACAGGATTACTCCACACTGCCCACTGCAAGGACAATTTCTGGTGAGGCCTTACCTGGAGTAGTGTGCCCACTTTGGGGCCTCACACTTCAACAAGGATATGAACAGTTTGGAAAGAGTCCAGCAACAAAAAAGCAACAAAAATTTTTAGAGGCCTGGAAAACATGGTTTATGAGGAAAGGCCGAAAAAAGTTAAGGTTATTTACTCTGGAGAAGAGAAGACTGAGGGGAGATTTGACAACAGGCTTCAAAAACCTGAATGGCAATTACAGAGAGAATGGAGATGGGCTTTTCTCTGCAACCGTAGGGGACAGGACTATGAGCAATGACCTCAGGCTTCCACAGGGGAAATTTAGGTTGAAGATTAGGAGGAACTTTCGGACTATGAGGATGGTCAAGCAGTGGAAGAAGCTCCTAAACAAATTGTGGAATCTCCATCCTTTAAAGTTTTCAAGAGCAAGTTAGATACTTGGCTGGGATAATTTAGTCAGGGCTCATCCTGCTTTGAGCAAATAGCTGGACTCAGTGACCTATAAGGTCTCTTTCAGCCCTACTTCCCTATTTCCTATGATCTATGAACACCTCTGTGTAGAATAGAAAGGAGCTGCTGTTTGGGGCTGGTCTAAGACTATAAAACAAACTCCCTCAGGATCTCACAGCAACCCTGGACTTCACCAATTTCTGCTGCCAGTGTGAGATGCCTTTATTGATAATGATACTGATATTGATAGTAACACATAGTACAGTGCATATATTCATAGTCCTTGGAATACCACATGCAGTCCCCACCCCCCCCCCCCACACACACACACACACCTGTAAGAGAAAGAAAAGGAGGAAGGAACCATACACAAGAGATGGTAATCAAGCTGTATAATGCATTTCCAGAAAGCAGCTAGACAGTGCTGTGATTGGCATCGTGTAAGAACTAGAACAGAGTAGAAGACCCCAAAGTTGTGTTGCTCACCCAAGTCTTACCCAGTCCTCTTGGGTCAGAAGAGCTATTCTGAAACTCTTGAAGCTTTCTTGTGAGATATTTTAGGACAGGGGCAGCAATCCATGACGTGCCACAAGTGGCACAGGCAGCCTTTGTGTAGCACATGGCAGATAGGCAGGAGGCAAGTAGCACAGCAAAAGATTGGGCAGGGAGTTAAAAGAA
>NW_017729025.1:81911650-81915001 GCF_001723915.1 Gavialis gangeticus | reverse complement strand
GAGTAGAAGACCCCAAAGTTGTGTTGCTCACCCAAGTCTTACCCAGTCCTCTTGGGTCAGAAGAGCTATTCTGAAACTCTTGAAGCTTTCTTGTGAGATATTTTAGGACAGGGGCAGCAATCCATGACGTGCCACAAGTGGCACAGGCAGCCTTTGTGTAGCACATGGCAGATAGGCAGGAGGCAAGTAGCACAGCAAAAGATTGGGCAGGGAGTTAAAAGAAGAGCAGCAGATAAGGCAGGGGGGCACTGGGCAGGAAGCAGACAGAGCAGCTGATTTGGCAGAGGAAGGGGGCTGGAGTGGTACTGGGAGGGTAAAGTGCTTAATTTGTGTCATAACTGTCAAACAGGTTGGCCCCCATTGTTTCAGGACATTCTACTTCAGGGGTAGATAACCCCTGGCACAGGTGCCAGACTGGGACACGTGAAGGCATTTTGCTTGGCACATGCACCTTGGGGCAGGCAGCAGGCTAGAGGCCAGGGCTGCACTGCCACAGGAAGGATTGGGCCCCTCGCAGCTCTCCTGCCATCCGCTCCTGGCACGCTAACATCTTACAAGCCGAGCTTGCAGGTGTTTTTGGCACTCTGTCCAAAAATGTTGGCAAGCCCTGTTCTACTTCACTGTAAGCTGACAAGACTTTGAGACCAACTTTCTGATATTCTGTGCTTTTATTCCATGCCTGTTTGGAGTGAGGAAGGGCTCTGGCAGAGAACATTTTAAATGAATCACCAAAGATGCTAATGAATCATACATGACTTAGGAGCCTATCTCATATTTTTAAGTGACTTAGGTGTTTAGGAGCTGGAAGTCAATGGAATTAGGTACCCACTGAAAGTCCATGTGAATTAGGCTCCTAAGTGCCCAGGTCACTTTTGAGAAGGTAATAAAGGCTCCTCAGTCACTGTGGTGCTTTAAAAGAATATACCCATTTATAAATGAGCCTTTTTGCTCTTCTTCGATTCCAATTCAGTGCGAGTTTTGGCAAAGACTTGTGTTAGGTCGTCTTGACTCTGAACTACTTCACTGAATACTTAATCAGGCTGCCTATTTCTCTCCCCCAACATGGGCCATTTATACAGCAGTAAAATCAGCTGGTAAATGAAGCAGACAAGTAGAGTGGGGGAGAGCGCAGTTTGAATGGGATGAGAAAAGAGCCAGCGGCACCTCAAGAAAGTTTATCTGCCTCCGGTGCCAAGCACACACAAGCGCTAATCTTTTGTTGCTATGAATATTCAAGCCCAGCTGCCAGCGACAGAGGGAGCAGCTGCAGTGGCAGAACTGGCAGGTCCCTCTCATGGTGCCCTTGTTCACTGACCCTGGCATCTGGGTCTGCTAGGGGGTGGGGGGAAGGCCTCTTGTGTTGCAGACTGTGAGCTGTTGAGCAGTCTGTCCCCGCACTTCCTAACAAGCAAGAGGTCAGAAGCACAATCGCTCCAGACAGCCAAGGAGCCGTCCTTCCTTGCAGAGGTGTTTCTATCTGACACTCAGATGTTGTGGAACCTCTGAAGGCCAGAGCAGCACGGGTGGATGTGGTGATTCAAGCAAAAGGAAAACAACAGCTGGGACAAGCTTTTGAATGTGAAGCGCTTTGTGCCGGTTTGAGCAGCCCAGGCTGAGGCAGTTTTGCAGGCCCTGTGGACAGTGAGAGTGACATGAGGCCTCAGGGAGATTTGTACAATCAACACCGTGCATCACGAGAGGGGAGGATTTGGCAGTTGGACAGGTCAGGTTGGTGATGCCTGTCATTACACAAGTGCTTTGGCAGCAGAAGGGGACTCTGGGTGGCTGAGTGACTGCAATACTGGGATGTGGGGAGGGCTCTGGTACCACTGCCACTCAGGGCAGAGTCAGCAATGCAGGTATAAGGGGATTTTTTTCAGCTGGCTGACCACCTCCTCCTTTAGCCACTAGCACTGGATGTATAGAAGGGTCTGTAGGACCCCAAGAGAGCAGGTTCCTGTATGACAAATGCCTAGAGCTGTCCCAGAACAAGCCAGTAGATCGGGGCAGGCAATTATTTTGGGCAGACGGCCGCTTACTGAGTTTTGGCAAGCCATCCAGGGCCACATGCCAAACAGCCAGGGGCAGATATATATTAATTTTCTAATTTTTGTACGGGCCCCGCAGGCCAGATAGAATGGCCTGGCAGGCCGCATCCGGCCCGCGGGCCACATTTTGCCCACCCTGGGGTAGATGAATTCCAACTTTGAAAGCTAAAAACAATGCTGTCAGGCTTAATTGTGCATGCCATGGTTCTACTGCTCCTAGCTTTGCAAGCATTGGATGTATTATTCCTACCCGATGAGCTTTGCTATAACATGAACTAGTTCTGAAACTTGGTTTGCAAGCTGGATGGTCCCCAGCAGGCAATCAGATACAACAGGAAAAATATGCAGCCAAAAAATGATGAATGATGAGGAGACAAGATCCCATTTCAAGGAGAATACATCTGGTCAGCAAGCACATGAATGTCTTTGCCACAAGTAACAAGACAAGGGTGGAGGGAAGTCCATAGTCTAAACCATAACTTGTTCCCAACTAGGTATGTAGGGAATGCTTGTTTGGATTATATCATGTCAGTCAAGCTGAAGATTATTGACACTGGGCACATCTACACATGCAATTAATGTGACTGAATAAACACTGGTGCAATTTGAGCTGGAGTAAATTAATCCCAATGTCACTGTCTACACATGCATTAAAGCACAGTTATTTACTGTGCCTTCAGATAGTACCTATGTCTAATAGGGCTATTTTATGCCAAAATAAATTAATCTACTGCATCTTAGTTGCAGCGCATGTGTAGACGGTGACACTTTAGTGCACAGTAAATTAGTCTACTACACAGTAAAGCGCATGTGTAGACATGCCCATTGTAAAACAGTTACCATGGTCCTTCTAATCATTATATTCTCCAGAGGAGAGGCTCAGTGGGTGCGTCTACACATTAATTAATGTGCCTTTGCACTGCACTGCACATTAAGTTTAGTACCTCTAATATGAGGTACTAGATAAAGGCACAATAGCTGCACTAATGCGCAGTAGCAAAGGTACTAATAGACTAATTCTACTGCGTACTACCACAGTTTTTGTGGCAAAGCACTAATGCACAGTAGAACAGTCCACTGTGCATTAAGGAATCTCATGTACACGTGCCCAGTGAGACCTAAATGTTATGATGCCAGGAGGCACGCTCATTGGCATATCATGCTAATAAAAATAGAGCTATATTCATAGATTTCATAGACATTAGGGCTGGAAGGGACCTCAGAAGATCATCAAGTCCAGCCCCCGCCCAAAGGGCAGGAAGTCAGCTGGGGTCATAGGATCCCAGCAAGATAAGCATCCAAT
>NW_017729025.1:81897815-81911250 GCF_001723915.1 Gavialis gangeticus | reverse complement strand
TTGTCCTTGATGCTCGAAGCAAGTTGGAGTTCAGTTGCAGCCTTGGCTTTCCTGGTTTGCTCCCTGCAGGACCGGACCAGTGCAGCATAATCCCCCTTGGAAGTGAATCCCATCCTCCATCCTTTGTAGGCCTTTCTTTTTAGCCTCAGGAGGTCTGCTAAGTCCCTGGAGAGCCAGGGGGGCTGCTGTGCCCTCTTGCTGCCTTTTCTCCGAGATGGAATAGACTTACCTTGTGCATTGAGGATTGCTCCCTTGAAGAGCAACCAGTCTTCTTGAACTCCCCTCTCCCTGGGATCCCTGGGGTCCCTTAGGGCCTCACTGACAAGCCTCCTGAGCTTGTCAAAGTCGGCTGTCCTGAAGTCAAGGACTTCCATGTTGCTGACTGACTTGCCAGCTTTACGGCAGATGGTGAAGGTGATCAGTTTGTGGTCGTTGTCACCCAGCTTCCCATAGATAACTAGGTCACCGATTAGGTCATCCCCAGTAGCCAGTACCAGGTAGAGCAGTGCTTTGCCTCTCGTTGGCCCATAGACTTCTTGAGTCAGGTAGAGGTCATCCGTGCACATGAGGAAGCTTTGCAACCGCTCAGATTTTGCTGAGTGATCCTCCCACAAGATGTCCAGGTAATTGAAGTCACCCATGACAACCATGGTCCTGGAGCATGTGACCTCAGTCAGTTCCTGGGCAAACTCCTGGTCAAGCTCTTGACTTTGGGTGGGAGGTCTGTAGTAGACTCCCACCGTTGTGTCCCCTGTGCCTTGTTCCCCATGGATTTTAACCCAGAGGGTCTCCAGTTGTCCACCCTGGTCGCCAAGATCAGCTTGCAGGGACGTGTAGCTTTCCTTAACATATTCACATATATCTTCTGCATTAGAGGAACAGGAATTACTTGTTGGTTAACTTCATTAGCACATAAAGCAAAACAAATAAACAAAACTTCAGAAACAAGGAAAAATCCCCAAAATCTAGGGGTGAAATCCCAACTCTGTTAAAATCAATAGGGAGTTTTCCCATTGATTTCAAAAGGAGCTGGATTTCACCCGGGGTGTTAAAAGAACTATGGAAGGCAGGTGCTGCTCCACTGAATATAATAAGTGCTTTGCCACTGATTTCACTGGGAGCTAGTTGTGGCCCTTTGAGAGGATAAACAGACTTGGTTTCTTTTCTGTTGGAACCATTATTTTCAACCAAAACTATTAGTTTGTCTTGGCAGCATCAAAGAACTAGAGGGCAACTCTGGGCACATTTTAGGACTTCGTATGGACAGGAGCCAATATCTCTTAAACAAGCAATTATTAGGCATTTGCTAGAGAAGTCATTTCATGTTGCTGCTGATCTTGCCAGTTACTATACGGTCTCTAACCTTCCTCTTTTGGAAAGAAGGTTAATATAGAATAGGGGTAGCAAACTTACTTCCTGCCCCAGGCTGGACCAACCTGTGAGGCTGCTTGCAGGCCAGATCCAGCCCAGGGCATGGGGTGGCCCTGGCAGCTCCAGCTCCCCCCCAGTTTATACACTAGCAGCAATGACTCCAGCTCCTGCAACGTGCCATGTGCCCCATGTACATTTCATGCCAAAGTGACAGCTCCAGCATGAAGCACACAGCAACGACAACTCTGGCTCTGAGTCCAGCACAGGACACAACCTGTGGGAGTGGCAGCAGGGCCAGTGGCTGAGGAGCTGGGGCAATGGATTAAATGCCCAGAGGGCTACCAGAGCTAAGTCAGCCCTTGCTCAGCCTCCTGCTCTCAACTGCCAGGTCCATAAGGGCCCAAGGACCCTGGACTCTACTGCAAGCTACTCCCTGCCAGCCACATCCCCCAACTTCTGGTGGTTTGTCAGTAGTCTGACAGGACCCACTTCACGTGAGCTGGATACAGCAGCTCTGTGGGCCATATGTTTGACACCACTGATATAAGAGTTTGTGACTAGAGCTGTTCGTGCATTGCAAATAATATCAGTTATTGGTTTAAAGCATAATATGTACTATGGGTTATATCTTTTTTTTCAAATCTTTCATACACTGATTTTGATTGCTATTGATGTTTGCTGAGTAGGTTTTAATGAAACTTTTCATTAATGTGTTACTCATAACTGTTCCCTTTAAAGAAACAGTATTTGCTATTTATGGCATGTGTCTGACCTCTTAAATCACAAAGTATCATTTGTGCCCCAGACTGGATTTAAGGACTGGAGCTGATGGCCCAGAAGACACCTTGTATCCTGTGTTCCTATGGATGTATGTAATTATTAAAACTAGGCAGGACATGTATTTCTGGAAATGTGAGCATTTGAGATTGTTTTGAAATTTTTTCCTCTGCCAGATGAAAATACTGAACATTTTTATAAAGGGAAATCCAGAGGGAGGAAGGGAAAAAGGGAGGAGGGGAAGAAGAATCATTTTGTTTTTCATCTCTTACATTTTGTCTATAACTTAAATTTTGAACCAAAAAGTCATTTTGAACTGAGAGAGAACACTTTTTCCATTAGAAAATGTCAACATGTAGCATTTTAGCTATTTTTGTCCTACAATTTTTGGACATAAGATTTTTTCTAACTGAATTAAAAAAATCAGTTGTGAATAGATTCTGCTCCAGTAACTTGGCATTTTCCAATAAAACTTGCTTCATCAAAAAAAACCCAACAACCCAGATATGGCAATAGCTTCTAATTCATTTGTGTCTGTAACTTGAGATTTTAGTTATGACCTGTGCAATCTACAATTTCATGGCAGTTATGTCAGAGCAACTCACTAGACTTTATGCAAGTGCCAACTGGACTCTTGTTGATCCAGATTAACAGTTTTTAAAATCCCCTCCTACATGGCTGAATAAGATAGCTTCCATCTACTTGTAATTTAATTAATGTTATTGAAACCTTTTCCTGAGTGTATGCTGGTCTCACCATCCAGTTGCTAGGCATACTGCCCATTGGGTTTTAAAATAGATAAACAGTACAGGTATGCCACATATATTTATAGCTATCTTTTTGTCTAGACTGATAAGCAGTCTTTGTTGACAAGAACTTTATACTCAGAAAATCCATCTAGTCTTGCTCCTTCTTTTTCACACACAGGGGTCAAGCTTTGGAATCTGATTTCAGCCTCACAAGCTGTCACCACCAAAGGGCTGGTTGCAAGTGGGAGGCAAAATTGATGACCATGACAGGTTTGTTTATTGGGAAGAATTTAAATTTGTTTATCTATAGCATATGAGCATTTTTGGTTGGTCCCTCCAGATTTGACCTTGCATTGACTTTCATCCTTTTGACTATCATTATGTTCTCTCAGGTTCATTTCCACATTTGAAACACTGGGTTCCCACATATCCAGGCAGCATTGCTCTTTCATCCTGAATTATTTTACTGAAGCTGCATTTGATTAGCTGTCTTTCCCTGAAAAAGCTTTGAAATACTAACCACTCAATAAGATACTGCTCTAAGAATACACCACTGCAATTACCAAAAGCCTTTCAGGCTTGTACTATGATGACCAAACCAAGCCTGTAGCAAAGAAAAAGGTCTCCACGTGGGCACTGGATTCACATCAGACATAAGCAGTCCCATAATTTGGCTGCTCTAGACCAGTGGTGCTCAGTCTTTTGGCTGCATGCACCAAGTCAGGGAAGACTGTGGGATAACCCCACCACCACCCTCCACAAAGGACTACAAAGGGAGGAGGGGTACACTAAGATTCAGGCTTTCCCGGAGTATATTATTCAGGGTTTACACATTGTTATCCTTTATTCCTCTTCAGATTGCAAAACTGCTGGGCAGGAACTTTATTATTACATGTACATAGAGCACCCAGAACAATGGGGTGTCCACTGTGGATCCCCAACTGGGATCACTAAGCACCATGAGCTAGATGCAAAAAAGGACTTAACCACTGCAAAGCTGAGCCCTGATTCCTCCCAGTGTCAGGTGAATACAATGTTGGGAATGCCATGAGGGTGGGCTTCTTGGCTAATTTATAAGCAGCTGCCATCTGCAGTAAAATCCAGAACCCTGTGCTAGGCTTCTGGGCTCCCGATGGTGTGTGGGAAGGGGGAGGGTTATATATACATGTGTCCTGCGTCCAGCAGTCCTGCGTATGACATTAAACTGCATCCAGCAGCAGGACAGTTTTAACTGTTAAGGTAATAGTGAGACAAGTATTCTCTAGCTACTACAGTCTCTGGGTCACATTTAGGCAAGGCGTTGCACCTGTCAGCCTCCCTTACCAGAGCTACGTTTGAAGCCGCTGGGGGCATAGGATGGTGGATCATCTCATCTGGCAGATGTCTGGTGCAACTGGGACAACAGTAGAGGAGATTTGCTCAAGTTAGCTGAGCACTGCAACCTACAGCAAGAAGTGGCAACCAACTGCAGTATTTTGCCAAGCACAATTCATAGTCTTTCAAGAATTAACAAAATCACACAATGGCATGAAGGGGGGTCCCTGACACAAAAGGTGGGAACACCTTACCTGGCAAGGAAATTCATGTGCAGCAGGTGACTCCAGACCTTCAGCCTGCTAGTGTCTGCACTCAGAAGAGAGCAGCCAGAGTGGCAACATGGAATGTGAGGACTTGACATCAAACTGGGAAACTGGATAATGTCAAGAACTAAATGAAGAGATTAAAGATTGATATTCTAGGTCTGTGTGAAACACATTGGAAAGAGGCTGGAATTATTGTTTCAAAAGATGTGAAGATCATCTATTCAGGAAGTCAGATGCATGAAAAAGGAGCTGGGTTGGTTTTGGACAAAAGAACCTCAAAATGTTTGCATGGTTTTTGGGCAATATCTGATAGAGCGATGCTTGTGAAAATAAAGGCTAAACCTTTCAACATTACACTAATACAAGTCTACACACTGATAGCTGAAAGTAGGGAAGAGGACATTGATCATTTTTATGAAGACCTTAATAAAGCAAAAAAGCAATGCAAACCTCAGGAAGTGGTCAGAGTGATGGAAAATTTATGTGCAAAAATTGGTTGTGAATGAGTGGATAATTTTGTTGGACCTCATGGACTTGGAGAGAAAAATGAAAGAGGAAAGAGATGCATTGATTGGTGTGTTGCAGTGATCAAGTCATCAGGAACACATGATTTGAACACTACCCAAGAAGAAGCTATACTTAGAAAAGTCCTGGTGATAATGTAAGAAACCAAAGTGATTACACATCACCATCAACAGAAAGTGAAAATCCATAGTACGGAAAAGTATCAAAAACTGGGCAAAATTCGATCAATGTGCAATGAAGAAAAGGAAAAATGGATTAATGAAAAACTGTACAAAGATAGAAAACAAAAGGATAAAGATGTTACATCAATGTATAGGAATATCAAAGACATCACAGGCAAAGGAGGACATACTGCTAGGGGATATATAAAAGCCAAGAATGGTTATGTAATCAGGGGAATGAGAACAAGTACTGAAAAGATGTACTGAGTATATTGAAGAGTTATTCCACAACAATCAAGAAGAAAAGCCATCTATTAAGAAGGTGGACAGTTTGAAAATTCTTAAATCAGAAGTATGAACAGTTATCAACCAAATGAAAACCAGTAAAGCTACAGGACCAGATGAGATTGCAGTAGAACAAACAAAATGTTTGGAAGAGTTTGGTACAAAAAAGCTAGCAACTATTATCAATGAGATCTATGAAAGTGGAAAAATACCTGAGAACCTCAGTAAATTGATCTTTATTGCACTCCCCAAAAGACCTGGAGCCATTGAATGTGAACTCCGTCAGTTTAATGAGACATGTAACAAAGATGCTGACAGTGAGAGCTAGAAGTAGAATAAGACCGCAATTGTGGTTTTGTTGAAAATTGAGGTACAAGAAATGCTATCTTCATGGTATGAATTGGTTTCAGAGAGGGCAGTAGAAATGAAGAAAGACCTTTTCTTTAGGGCTGTGTGAAACGGCAGCGTTCCATTTCGACTTGCGTTTTGCCGGAACAGGGTTTCATTTTGAACTTTGTTTCAGTTCAAAACAGCTGTTCCCTTCCATTCAGTGGAAACAGGGTTGAAACAGTGAAACTGCTCCTACGTTTTGTCCATAGGATATAATGGGGAAGGTCAAAACAGCCTATAACTTTGTCATTTCTGGCCTGATTTGGATGAAACTTGCAGGCCTGCCAAGTTTCATGGAGATAGGTGCAGGAGTTTGGGGAAACTGCACCCCAAAGTCTTAAAAGCAAAACTCACATCACGTGTATGTGTTAAGCCACAGCAGGGTCAAAACTACAGGAATGCTAGCCCCTGCTGATGCCACAAAGCCTGCCACATTTCAAGGAGATAGGTGCAGGAATTTGGGGAAAACTGCACCTCAAGCTGTGGACAAGCAAAACTCATGACATGGGTGACACTGTGTGTGTTAAGGCGCAGCAGGGTGAAAGCTGCAGGCCTGCTAGCCCCTGCTGCAGCCACAAAGCCTGCCAGCTGTCAACTGGGAACTCCTCCCCCCTCCCCTCAGGAAAGGGCCCTGACTTAACTCCTCTTGCTGCCTCCTGATTGGTGGATGGGCTCCACCAAACAAAACAGCAAGATTTCAAACCTGGGACTCAACCCAAGCTTCCAAAGGCAAGCCTGCTACAAATAAAATAAAACAACAATCCTTGAAATCTGGAAATAGTTTGCAAGTGTCTGGGGAATTTGCTCTGATTCTACTAAAAACGGACATCAAAAGTTCCTCTTCATTCTTTTGGTTTGGCACAAGATACAGTGCAGAATTGAAAAGTCCCCTACTATTCTGCATTTCCTATTGATTCTAACATTGTTGACTACATCTACACCCACCACCGAGTGATTCCTGAGGACCAGGCTGACATTGGAGCTTCTCCTCTGACATTTTCAAAGACAAGGAAAGAAACATGTACCACTCATTTTGTGGTACCTTATCAAGGGTGCACCCCATCAGCATTCATTGTTAGGGCCTGACAAAGCTCCCATGGAAGGCAGACAAAAGAGTCATCACTTAGTGAGTAGGTCCCATAATAATCAAGAAACTAACAGCTCTGCCACCTGGACTGTCTCCACTCCCTCTCTCTTTTTCATAGCATTCTTTCCCCCTTCCCATGTCTCTTCCTATGAAGCTACACCTATAGGACCCTTTTTAAAGAAACTGAAACAGTCTTTAAAATTGACATTGGGCTCCTCTAAGTACCTTTTAACTTATTATTGCTCACTATTACAGACATGCCAAGCCCCTTTACCAGGCAGTTCATATTTTTAAAAACCTTGTGCTTATTGCTTATTTGCTTTCCTACTTTACCAAGCTAGTTTCTGTGGCCATTTTTCCCTGCTGAGTTTTAGCCAGGTGGAATTTTTCATTGCAATCCCACTGACACCATTGTAAAACATTTAATTTCTTTTTCCTGCAGTAAATTAATTTCCCATACTATGTATTAGAAGTGAAGCACCCTTCCATTCCACAGTTTAACAAAGCAAAATTTACCCCTGCATTCAACTTCTAATAAAAGAATTCATATTTAATTATTTTGCTTGCAGAAAAAACCTTACCAACATGACTGAATGTAAGCAGCAGTCTGCCCAAGTCAGAGGACAGCCAGAAACCATAGCTCCTACAGCTAAATACAGACCTTGAATTTCTCCTGGGACAAAGCCTTTTATCCTGGGATCTTTACAGATCAAACCTATTGTCCCACATTAAGTACCTATAACATTGCTGGGACCAGCTAAGTCAAATTAATTGTCATTCAAGCTATCTTTTATTAAACCAACTCAAATAATTGGAAAAAGCTTGCAAAGAAGAATTTTTCCAACTATTTGAGTTGGTCTAATAAAACAGAGGTTCCCGGTACTGGGTCGCAAAGGGTTGGCTGCTGGGTCGTGGCATGAACCCCCTGCTCAGGCCCCTGTCTGTCTGCCTGGGCAAGTGGCTTCCACTGCCAGCAGTCACATGTGGGGTTAAAGCTGGGGGGCAGGGCAGTCCCGGGAGCGAGGCAACTGGCTCCATACACCCCGTCCCGCTCTGCAGAAAAAAGTTGGGAACCACTGCAATAAAAGATATCAGATTTACCCAAAGAACCCTGTCTGTAGACCAACACAGCTACAACCTATACCCCTGTTGTCATTGAAGCTGTGTGTGTAAATGATTTTCCTGCACCTGTTTTATATTATTATGAGTCAAATCAGCCCCAGATTACAGTGCAGACAGGAGTGCAGCTCTCACCTGTAACTCATACTGTGTTCTGTAAAGTATTCTGAGCTCGCCCAGACCAGACAGAAGTTCACTGCTGGTTCCAAGGGGGAGAATTTATCTGCTGGCTCAGAGCCTGCAGCCAGATTCCCACTGCAATGGCCAGGCTCTCTGCCAGTGCTCCCAGTTTTCAGAATGGAAGAGGAGAAAGGCAGCAGAGGGAGCTCATTCTTGGGGCTCCCCAACTGGTGCTGGAGGATGGGGTGAGTGAATTGAAGCCCCCCCCACCCCAATTCAGGGGGCTCAAATACACCCGCCTCACCCTCCAGGAGTGGGGTTGAAAAACCCTCAGACTGAACTCCCTCAGCTCCCTTTCCCCTCTCCTATTCTGAAAACAGGGACGGACTGTGAGCCTAACAGACGCAAGTTACAAGACTCTACATTTTGAAACATCTTTATGTGATACCTCATGCAATGAGGGATCAGATTTTCACCTGATCAGCCATTTTTGAAGCTGTCTGTAGCCATGTGCTTGTGTTCGGTCACAACTATAGCACAGCTATAAACTGATTTCTATGGCCAGATCTTCTGGCAGAAATTGTCAACTTCTGTCCAGACCCAAAATTTGAGGTCTATTTTTAGCCTGATATGTGAACTGCCTCTGTCACTGATGATGTTCTCATGAGAACACTTCTGCAACATACATATACACAATCATAATATCTTAGATGTCTACATTAACTGCTCCACTGTCAATCATTTCACCAAAAGCACCCAGCTAATTGTTTTCAACCAAAAATATCTCAGTTTTCCAGGTACTAGAATTGGTTGAGAATTGCTGCTCTAACATTTTCCTAGCAATTTTCATAGTGCAGGGGTGCTTAACCCTGTGGCCCAATGCAGCCACATCATCTGGCCCACAATTGTCTCCACGGGTCCAAAAATGTGATGGTGGGGGAGCAGTGGCAGCATTAATTACTGCTCCCTTTCTTCCAGATTTCCAGATCTGTGGAATAGTGTGGTCCTGTGTGCTAGATCTAGTGGTTAGGGTGGTGTGGGGCTCAATCCAAGTGCACGGGACATGATCTGGTCTGCAGACCGGCCCTGCACCATTTATCCAGCCCACGGTGCCAAAAGACTGAGCACCACTACCATAGTGTGATTTTGTGTTTTAGTGCAACATTTGACAGCACATTAAATTAACAAAGGATATGACATGGATTGAGTTATTCATTTCCATATTTAATTCAATAAAGCCTTTCATTTTTAAGTTTTCTGAAGCTGCAAAATAATCTGTACACTCCCACACTGACGTAACAGTGACATAATTCTCGACAAAGAATTAAATCCAAACTTGCAGCAGTGAACCCAGGGCTTTAGTAACAGGTTCTCAGATAGCATCAAATCTTTCAAATTCTCTTAAAGGAGAAACATCCTAACTTGTCATTGCCTCTTCCAGTACTCAGGACTTCGAATGACTCTGGTGCATAAGGATCAGGGTGCATATCTTTCATTATAAATGAATGAAAGCTATTCAAATCCAAATACTAAAATTCATTTCTAGTTGAGAGATATATACAGAAGTAAATTTTTCCTCTTGCATGGTCAGAAGTTTCAATAGGCCTTCTAGCACCCAGGCAGGCCAGACAGATGATAACTGGGTCCGACTAGCACAATTAGAACCTGTAATGTTCTCTTCCTTCTATCTTTATGGAAGAAGACAAGGAAGCCTGTGTCCTAGTATAGGAGGGAAGGAGCTGCTTAATAGTGTATAGATCAAAACTGAATGGGTTGGGAAACCCTAGATACCCTCCTGACCCCTCCAGATTACATGCACTCAACATCCATGAGTCTCAAAGGGAAAACAAATAAGGAAGCCCTATTTGATATTCTTTTTAGAGGTTCAAGTTATCACTGCACTGCATGCTTTTGCTGTTATTGTTGTGTGGGCCAGGACAGTGAGCAGGTATGAGTCCTGATCAACACAGTTGGGTTATCAGAAACCCCTGGTAGAGACAATCACACTATCAAAAGTGAGCTTTCTCAATTCAAATTCGGCTCGTTTTGCTGGGAGAGTGTGGGGGCTTTACCATACTGGCAAAAAGCACAGCTTTGCCAGGATAGCAGCATCCATGGAAAAATCTAGGATTTTGAAAAGGGGGAGGGGATGCAGATGGTGTGCCACATTACTACTAATAATGCAACACATTTTTCTGAAACTAGGATGTAACTTCACTGCTGTAGTTCTGCCCTGGATCATAGCATCCACACTGAACACTTTGCAAAGTAGACAGTGTATACTCTTAATGTAAATGCAACCTGGGTGGTATGTGGCTGGTACCTCCTCTTCAATTGAAGGGATGTCAGTGGGTGTGTGTATGCTGTGGGAGTGTGACTGCCTAGCTGCAGGCCAGCTCACCTCCTTTCCCTACAGAGCAGAGCAAAGCCCAAGGATACCCTGATACTTAACTATTTACAGGTTTAATTGTACAAAATTATATCAAACTTATAAACATATATTTACACACACCATCACATCTACCTGCATACACCTGGGCTTACATTTGCAGGAAGCTCCTAATTATGAGCACTCCAATTTCTGTGGGCCCGACGTTAACCACCTGAAGGGCTCTAATTTTCCGATATTTGGTGTTTTACATGATTTTCACATGTTCAGTGTTTGCTGAAAAATCTAGCTGCTTTTAGTTCTCATTTCCCCTGTGCAAGATGAAGTTTTTTTTCTACCTGTGAGAAATTTATAAGCTTTGAATTCTCCTTTGCCTGAAGAAGGGTGTTTGGACCCAAAATCTTATAAAGAAAAAGAAATTACAACTACTTATTTGATCTAAGAAAAGGTATCACCTGTACCCCAACAGTTTTGTCTAGTTGCTTTAAGGTCACTTTTAAAAATGTAGGCCATGGCCTTTCACTGATGTGTGCACACAGACTCAAACATATACACACCAGATGTATATGCACACAGGCTCCAGTATGCACACACAAACATACATGTGCACACTCCTGAATATCCTCACATGCTTGCTTCATCCTCTTTACCTATCTGTGTGCCACTTGCCAAGCCCAGGTTTTTGGCAGCCAGCTCCTCCTGCCCTCACCCTACAAAACAGCAAGCATTCATTCTTCCATCTGCAGAATTCACTCTTTTTCCCTTCTCGCCTTCCAGCAAACAGGACCTCTTTTATCTGTGGCCTCCCACTAGATCCTAATCTGGTGCTTTTCAATCAGACAAATTTGCTGCTAAAACCAGTGCCAGCAGGGAGAGAGCTGCTAATTACCAAATGCCAGAGTGAACAAACAGTATAATATACTGTGTTCACAGCTGTAACCTATTCGCACACTGGCTCAGGCAGATAAATGGCACAACTGGACACACCTGAAAGCAACAAACACAATCACACATGCAGTGCAGAGCCTCACGTGCCAGCACATGTACATGTGTGCACATAGCTCTTCACTGCATCTGTGTTGAACAAAAGAGTATTCTGTGTATGTTGCATCATATTAACTGAGCATCTGATGGGAAACTCTTAAGTATACCCCATTTGAAAGAATTCTTTAAAGAGAAAGTGAAGGGTGTAGGTACATATAAATGATTTGAGCACATGGGAAGATCTCAATCAAGAGATTTCTTTTCTGCTTTTTGGTTTTTCCACTATTCAAGTGGGGCTGAGGGAACTTTTTGATGTATGATGAATACTTCTAGTTTTAGATCGTCATAATTCAGGACCTAATTCCCCAATTCACTTCAGATGTTGTAGAAAAGTTTGTCTTTGGTCCCAGGACTAGTCAACCAAGTACGAGGCCAAAATTACTTTCTTGGTCGATTTTTAGGAGCAGGTTGTGGAGACAAAGTTAGTTTTATATATCAGGCACAATTGTAATATGAAACAAGCCCAAGCTTTAAAAAGTTAACGCAAATCACCTTTAAATTCACTTTAATATTACAAAGCTACATGCCTTTCCCGGTGCACCAAGAATCTTGGTCCAAGACCTCTCGCTGCTCTCTGTCACACTTGGAATCTTTGAATCATATGGTTGGAATGGACATCAGGGCCACCTAGTGCAACTCGCCAGGGCCACATGCAGGATTCACTACTCCCAGAGACAGGTCTATCCAGCTGCTTCTTCTCCAGCATCCTGGGCAACTTGTTCTACTGTCCTACCATTCTTGAAGTAAGGAAGGTCTTCATGAGATTTGACTGAAATCCACTCTGCTGCAATTTAGTTTCCATGGACTAATCATGATTTCAGTATTCCTTATGGCTCAAATTTATTGCAATCTTTTACTTTCTTCTGTCTCTCAGATTGACACCATTGATCTGTGCCTCTTCTGTGCTGTTATATTTGCATGTGAACGAATCGGTCTGGATACATTAAGAAATGACCAAAACTTTTCTCTTGAAATACAAAATTTTTAAGAGTATGGCATGTCCTTGTTGGGTTTTTTTAATTTGTCTTTTTTAAACCAGTCATTTTCATGCATTACCTGGTTCCAGATAAGACCATAAATTTACAGTATCAAAAATACTGTAACAAAACTTGTGCTGGGAGCATTTCTGAATGAAATACTAGTAATCTCCCTAAAAGCCTTAACCCATACATACAGTGACTTAAAATAAGCTTCTAACCCAAATATTTGAATCTTTCCAACTCTACCCACACTACATATAATCATCCCATTTCCTCCTACCCCCTTACGATGAAAGGAGAAAGAGTAAAGAGAGAGAGGAGCCATCTGCTTATTATTTTACTGCAAAATAAATGAATGAATAAATAGATGGCTGTACAAGCAAAGTGAAATCAAGCATATAAAGTGTTACCAAAAACAGGAAGCCAGCCCTAAAGCCAAGGTTTACACACCTTCACTTCCTTCCAAATTCTCTCCAGTTTGGCTTATTAAACAAAATATAAAGCTATTTCAGCTGGACCCCCAAAGACTAACTGAATCTAAAGAGAAATGGGCACAAAAGCATGGGAAGAAATTAATACAGAAACCTATAGGATTAGAGGCTAAAGAAGTCGGTCTGTGCACCTTTGCAAGGGAGACTAAACAGATGTGGCACAGAAAGCACTTTTCTTGTTTATCAAAAGTTTCCTAAGTCTTGGCTTTTATCAGCATTGACATTCACAACAGAAAGGCAACAGAGACATGAGCAGCTCAGACTTAAGTCACTCTGAAATAACAGTTGCATAACTGCCCTGATGGCAGAGCCCTTCTTTCTGAGGCCATTGTTGCTATGACTTTTTTTTTTTTTTTTTTTTTTT
>NW_017729025.1:81896232-81897762 GCF_001723915.1 Gavialis gangeticus | reverse complement strand
TCTTTTTTTTTTTTTTTTTTTTTTGAAGAATACACTTTGTCCTTGAGATTTTTTATGGAGAACTAGCATTTGGGGCGATGCCACAGATTCCATCAACACAGAACCCTGCTGAGGCTTTTATTCCTAGGACCAAGCCCCCAGCCTGTGAGACCAGCATGGTGTCTTCTGATCCTTCCAAATGAAATTAGGAAAACGGGCTGGCTGACTTGCATCTGCCCTGCACCACACAAAACGGCACAACAGAGAGAGCTCATTTGCTGGGAAAAGTAATAAATGTAATTTCCTTCATGAACTAGCTGTGCCACACTGGCTCCAAAACGCAAACAAGAAAAAGAAAAGAGCCACTGTCCGTTAAAAATACCAGCCACCCAGCTATCAAAGGGAAAGGGGGATTGGGTCACACTTCAAAACAAAATTACAGCGGTTCAAGGGATTCTTTTTCAGATCTAATTTTCTTATCTCATGGCTTCACGGGGCACTGGACAGCACACATTGAGGTGAGCCAAGGGGTTCTGTGGTTTTTTGAAGGGAGGAAGTGTATAATCACTAAAGTGGGGGCTTGGGAGAGGGAGGGTGTCTTTTCTGCTCTGCCAGTGACTGTCTATGTAACCTTAGGTAATTCCAGAAAGAACTTGAGAGACGCAGAACATAATTACTCAAGTTGGACTTTGGCCAAGATGCTGAGGTTAACAGCCCAGATGCTTGTGAAAAATGCCATGGGATCAGGACTTCTGATTTCTTTGTTCTTCTAAAAATGGCAGTCCTTGAAGCATGGTGCTTCCCAGGTAGGAGCCATGGGGACTTGTAGTGGGGGGAGCTTGTAAACATTTGGAACTATCTTGAGAGCTGCAAAGCTAGTAGGAATTTCCAACCCTTCCTTTTCCTGTCATTTTGCCATGCTCTTTAAAGAGTGGGTTTTCCCCCTCTGCCTAGGCATGGGGGATACAAAAATACTACAAAAGGGGGCACAAGGGGACACTTTCTGTAGCACAGATGCTACATTTATTTTTTTCATTTCTTTTCCTCTATTCTCTTTTTTCCTTACCTTCCTCCTTATTTCAATCCCACTCCTGACAGAGTCAGTTATAAGCAAAATTTACTTCTCCAACCCCCACCCCCACCACTCCAGAATTTGGGGCATTTGCTCAACACTCTGCCATAATATACAAAACGCAGGTGGATCCTGAGGACTTTTCTATAAATTGGTAATGGTACCTATGTAAAATCTGACCTCCTCCTCAACATGATGACATACAGGTTTTCTTCCAACATCACTGCAAACCTTTGTGATAAACACATCCAGGCCAGACTTCAGATCACCTCATTCAGCATAGTTCTGTCAAGGATTCCGTTTCAGGATAACCTGGCAGAAGGTGTTTCATTTGGATGCAGCTTAGAATTGTGCCCTGCATTGAGCAAGTAGTGACAGTACGTAGCATTTCTACTGCACTGATTCATAGATTGTGAGGCTGGAAGGGGCCTTGGAAGATCATCGGGTCCAGCCCTCCTGCACCAAGCAGGAAAGACAAC
>NW_017729025.1:81893326-81896200 GCF_001723915.1 Gavialis gangeticus | reverse complement strand
GATTGCACCACCTCTGGAAGGAGCTTATTCCACAGTCTGGACAGCCTAGCTGTGAAGACGTTTTTCCTAATGTTGAGCCTGAAACGGTCTTTCAGGAATTTGTGGCCATTACTCCTGGATTTCCCCAAGGGTGCCCTGATGAACAGTTGTTCACTGAGTCTTTGATGTACACCCCGATGTAGTGGTAAGCTGCTACCAAGTCCCCTCTCAGCCTTCTCTTTTTCAGGCTGAAGAGTCCCAGGTCCCTTGTATAGCTTGCCGTGCAAGTCTTTGATCATACGGGTGGCCCTTCTCTGGACCCTCTCAAGCTTTTCCATGTCCTTGTTGAAGTGTGGTGCCCAGAACTGGACACAGTAATCCAGCTGTGGTCTTACCAATGCCGAGTAGAGTGGAAGAATCGCTTCCTTGGTTTTCCTGGAGATGCACTGATTGATGTGCACCAGAGTATTATTTGCCCTGCTGGCTACAGCGTCACACTACCAGCTCATGTTCATACTGTGGTCTATTATTACCCCCAGGTCTTTTTCATTCATAGTGCTGGTCAGATGGGCATTGCCAAGCCTGTAGGTATGTAGAAGATTGTTTGTCCCCAGGTAGAGCACTTTACATTTCTCAATGTGTGATTGTGGGCAAACTCAAGGCCAGATCACAAGTCGGCCTGCCCACATGGCTAGGGCAGTCTGCCCTGACTCAAATGTAAACCTTATTTAGTAAGTGGGAGGCTGCCCTTACACTACCCTGATGCCAGGAGGCACTATCCACAGCTCCATATCTCCCCTACACCATGGCCTATGCCTGGCAGATGTCATCATAAGTTCTCACGGGCTCCGGATCAAGTCCGAGCCAAACTCAGCTGTAGCTAGGCCTTTTCCATACTGCCCAATTATGGACTATATATAGACAGCCCCTCTCTCACAGGGGCCTCATTCTCTCCCCCTGTTCTCACCAGATCTGAAAGCACTTTACATAGACCAGCAAAAGGAGGACAAATAAAGGGGTCACACATTTGTAGTATTACCTTGGACCATTAACAGCCAAGTCAAGTACTGATCACAAATCTCTTGATTTCCCCTCCATTGGGAAATGCTGCTTGTTTCATCACACTGACTCTCTCTCTCCCTCCTTAGCCTCAGCGCCAGTTACTATACTTAACTATTTCCCCTGGGAGACGGGAATGTCTTATGCTGAACTAAACCCATAGGTGGGGGATCACTACATCTTGTTCTTATCACTTTCATGAACACCCACAGCCTCCTCTCCAGTTCTGAAAAGATGCATCTTATCAGCAGACAGCAAGCAGTGACACCAATTGATGACACAACAGTGACACTGTCTTAGACTAACAATGCCCAGAAATAGATAGAAACATTTTCTGGCAAATTTTCTCTTGTTATTTCAGACTACACCAAAGGCATCTTCCTGACGGGGTCACAATGGATGTCAGTTTATGCAAAGATAAACAGCAAATTTTGCAAAGAAATAGGATTCTTGTGAAGTCCTCTGTAATGAAGATAAAATATGAGAAAAATGCACTAGTCCATTAGCTTCACTGTTGGTTGCAGGAGGGAGATGACAAAGTGGTTACATGAAAGTCTCATACAGCAGTTGTGTTTGCTCAGGGACTTCCAGTGTTGCCATCTTACAATTTTAGAGGTTTTTAAAGTGCCAGCTCCAGGATGATTAAGTAAAAATCTCTCCTTTCATTTAAAAAAAAGTTAAGTTTACACTCCTTCCAATTGCATAAAAATGCTGGAAAACATAAATCCTGAAGGATCAACCACCAAAAGGCAAATGAAAATGTGTTGTTTTAAAAAATCCTGTGATTTGTAAGCCACGATTATGATTTTGGAGGCCTGCCTCGTGTTCATTGAATGGCTTGGGTTGCTCATACCATTCCTTTGATCTGCTACATCACAAGACAGAATTGGCTGCTTGAGTTGCAAAATATAATGTAGCAGATACAAAAAGAAAGCCAACCTCTTTCTATATTGCACAGAACTTTCAAGGCCTTCACTGCTGCAGATGTGGAAAAGAACTATTAAATTAACATTTTTTCCTTTGCCTATGAAGAAAATAGTCCCCCTAAAGTAAATATATCAGATATCAAACTGATGCTCCATTGATCTCATCCAAGTCAGAGAAAGAAAAAAAAACACACTTGCTCAAACTTTTTTGACGGAGATCACATTTGAAGGGCATTTCTCTAGTATCTATCATGGATATGGAAAATGAGTAAAGACTACTGTGGAAATCAGTGTTGTACCAAACAAGGCATTCTCCATCCATTTTCTTTTATATGTCATGAAGGAAGTTGTTCAGTCTGACCCAATCCATAACCAACACTGTAAGCATTAATTAGTTAGTAGAGTTCCTCTACTCCATGTCTTGGCTTATTAGACTCAAACCACATCTTTCACACAGTAGAGGAAGTGCTCTGATAAGTAAACTGGAAATTATGAATGTGAACAGATTTACTCTACTTATTGCCAGGGTTAATAAAGGTTACCTCATCCTCAAACTGGCTCTGTGTTTGGAGAGTTCCTTCCAACAAAGTAATTGGGTTAACTGCCCTAAACCAGTCAATTACTATATCTGGTTCTTTATTTTCCGATTCAGGTTTAATATTACGTGGTGAAGTGAAATTGTCCTATACATATTTCACTATATTCTACAATTTCTATCTATATCTATATATAGATATAGAACAATTGCACTTTGCCATGTAATATTAAACCTGAATCAGAAATACACACACACACCTAGGTAGAACACTCAGCTGGAACGTGTGTGTGTGTGTGTGTGTGTGTGTGTGTGTGTGTGTGTGTGTGTGTGTGTGTGTGTGTGTGTGTGTGTGTGTGTGTGTGTGCGCGCCCC
>NW_017729025.1:81891186-81893295 GCF_001723915.1 Gavialis gangeticus | reverse complement strand
TGTGTGTGTGTGTGTGTGTGTGTGTGTGTGTGTGTGTGTGTGTGTGTGTGTGTGTGTGTGTGTGTGTGTGTGTGTGTGTGCGCATTCCACCTGGCTATTCAATTTTACCTTTGTTCTCTATGAAGAGGCAGGACTGCCCTCCCTTCCTCTAGATCCATCTTACTTGATTCTAGGAAGGAAAGGGTCTCTCACGGCCTCTCTTCTTTATGTTAGGCTTCCAAACAAAGCTGCAGAGGCTGAAATAGCCCTCATAGGATGAAAAACACCAGGTTACAAGTTAACACAGTAGCATTAAAAGAGGCAAATAGGATGCTTGCAGCATGGCTATTATGTCCCCTCTTAAGTGCCTTTTCCACAAGCTGAACATATCAAGCTCCTTCAGCCTCTCATTGTATGACTTGCCTTCTAAGCCCTTGATCATCTTTGTTACCCGCCTCTTAACCCTCTCTAACTTCTCCACATCCTTTTTAAAACATGGAGCCCAGAACTGCACACAGTACTCCAGCTGAGGCTAACCAGTCCCAAGTAAAAGACCTCCTAGCACATGTTGGAGGGCACAGGACCATAAGGATGACCCAGGGGCCTCTTGTAAAACAAACTTGCTTGTCCTCTCAGTTAGGCTGTACAGTTGTTTTCTGGACTCCATATTAAACCACTTGGTGAATTCCATGAAATTCATGGAATTGCAGTGCACAAATTTAAGAAAAACCCAACTTCTGGTATTTGGCTGCATCTCAACTCCCTCGTGTGTCATGCTTGCTGACCTCCAGTATCTTCAGTGTTTATAACCGGGCTTGCAGAACATGAGACTCTTCAACAGCAGCAGATGATAAAGTTCTCCATGGGCATAATTTATTATAGTCCTCAAGCTTGTAAGCTGGCAGATCTGATGGTGATGGAGACCCAACTGAGGACACTAGCCCCTCATGGCAATGAGCTAATTGAACTTACAGGTAGACACCTTGTCTATGAGTTCAACATGCTCCTATCTTAACAGGTCTTAAGTTTAGCAAAAAAAAAAGTTTCCTCTTGCTACTACCAGTAATGCCTGGTGGGCAGGCAGAGGGCATGCAGTGCAGCCAGCATGCTGCTCCTGGGGCAGACTTTGCCCAGGGAGCCATACACTGGCTGTGCCAAGCGTCCCCTGCCTGGCTGGCGGGCAGCAGAAGCCACACAAGGCATTGCACAACTCCTGGGGCAAAAGCAGCAGGGCACAGAGAGCCCCAGCCTGCAACAAGCAGCCCTCCTCTTCCCTTTGCACAAATCCAGGGGGCATGTGCCCCACATGCCTCCCCTGGGGGTGCACACAGTGGCAGGGAGCCGCCCACCCCCTCGCACCTCTGGACCAGGCGCCTGCAGCTTTGTTACACAACCGGTGACCCAACCTCTCTGTGTGTCTGTCTGCCTCTCGCTCCCAAGCCACAGGCCCCCCCAGTCCTGCTGCCCCTCACTTCTGACTCATAGTACCCCACATCCCCCCAGGGTATGCAGGGACCCCCTCTCCCTAGGCTCCATACCTCGTGCACATACCCACAGCTCCCCACACCTTCACAAATAACCCTCCCACACACACACTTCAAAAATAACATCTCATGATTTACCTACCAAATCTCTTGATTTTTAAGAGTTTGTCTCATGATTTTTGACATGGTACGCCTGGCAATACTATACTACTGTTTGTACTTTTAAAAAAATTCTTTTGCTATTGTAAGTCAGCCTTCTCTTCCTCTAGTGATCTATTTTGTTTCATTACACAGATAATTTCATAGTAGGTAGGGTTGGAAGGGACCTGAGCAGATCATCAAGTCTGACCCCCTGCCATGGCAGGAAAGAGTACTGGGGTCAAATGACCCCAGCAAGGTGACTGTCAAGCCTTGTCTTAAAGACCCCCAGGGTAGGAGCCAACACCACTTCCCTTGGAAGTTGGTTCCAGATCCTAGCCACCCTGACTGTGAAGTAGCACGTCCTGATATCTAGCCTAAATCTACCTTCTGCCAGCTTGTGAGTGTTATTCCTGGTCACTCCTGGTAGTGCATGGGGGAACAGGGACTTCCTCAATGCCTGCTGGTCCCCTCTGACTAGTTTGTAACAGGCCACTAGATCCCCCCT
>NW_017729025.1:81889339-81889817 GCF_001723915.1 Gavialis gangeticus | reverse complement strand
TGGTCATCTGGCCAGGTGCTGGGGGATTGGAAACTACCTAATGTGGTCCCCATTTTTAAGAAAGGAAGGAAGGAGGACCCAAGTAACCATAGGCCCGTAAGCCTCACCTCAGTGGTCAGGAAGATCTTGGAGAGAATCATCATGGAACACATCTGTGGGGGCCAGCAGGGGAGGTCATGCTCAGGGGCAATCAGCATGGGTTCATCAAAGGCAGGTCCTACCTGACCCATCTAATTGCCTTTTATGACCAGGTGACTAAATCCTTGGATGATGGTGTCGCTGTGGACGTAGTCTTTCTAGACTTTAAGAAGGCCTTTGACACCATATCTCACCCCATTCTCATTAATAAATTAAGCGCCTGTGGCATTGATGCCTACACAGTTGGATGGGTTAAAAACTGACTGATGGGGTGCACCCAGAAAGTAGTGGTGGACGGATTATACTCAACCTGGCATGATGTGAGCCATGGAGTAACTCC
>NW_017729025.1:81871761-81879215 GCF_001723915.1 Gavialis gangeticus | reverse complement strand
GCTGCCAATGCCAGACCGCAGCCAGCAAGGGCAGCCATCCCTTGTCATGCATCCAAAGATGCATCTTAAGCTGGTCCAGAGAGGTGATACTCCCACTCCATGCAACATTGGCCAGGCCGCAATTGGAGTACTGCGTCCAGTACTGGGTGCCGCACTTCAAAAAGGATGTGGCCAGCCTGGAGAGAGTTCAGAGGAGGGCCACCCACTTGGTGAAAGGGCAGCAGGACAGGCCCTATGAGGAGAGACTGAGGGACCTGAACCCATTCAGCCTCAGCAAGAGAAGGCTGAGGGGGGACCTGGTGACTGCCTACAAACTCATCAGGGGAGATCATCAGCAAATAGGAAGAGCCCTTTTCTCCCCAGCACCACCTAGGGTGACAAGGAACAATGGCAATAAGCTGATGGAGAATAGGTTTAGATTAGAGATCAGAAGGCAGTATTTTACAGTTAGGGTGGCCAAAATCTGGAACCAACTTCCCCCCTACCTTGGACAAATTCAAGAGGAGGTTGGATGATCACCTGTCTGGGGTCTTGTGAACCCTGCATTCACTCCTGCCTGTGGCACAGGGTAAGGCTAGATGATCTGTTCTGGTCCCTGCTGACCCTAGCTACTATGAAACTATACAGTAGCATTGCTGTGCAACCTAATGAATGGCTGTATTTGCATACTACCCAAGCAGGACAAGGAATTAAGAGTGTCAGATGTCAGGCTCTGTTTTCTGTAAAGATACCAGCACTGCTTTCTTTGCTGTTTGATTCCCTGTGGCTTCAGAACTGGTGTTTCTGAGGGATCCTGCAGAGGGAAGTAAACAGAAAAGCAGGTGTGCACAAAAGAGCAAAAGCCTGATCCAGAGAGATGCTGAGCGCTTGCAGTGTCTTACATCTTTGATAAATGCAAGTGCTCAGAACCTCTCAGGATTCAAGGATGTATAGCAAGAATGGAGGAAGATACAAACATTTAGAAACATGAGTTAACATTTATTAGCTTAGTTTGAGATGCTCAGGCTAGTGGGAAAACTGGGCTGTGCTGTAATCAATGAGGAATTAACTGCTTTTGAACACAAATTCCTGCATCCGTCTGCTGTCTGAATCAGAAGGTTCAGGGCATGGAAAGAAAGTGACGTGTATCACTAGATGGACAGTACTACCAACTGAACTAAAGCCAGGAATCAAAGCCAGCATGTCGGCCCAGAGAAAATAGCTGTGAAAAGCTATTCATGGTTGTTTAGCTGCTTCCAAGCTTAGCTTTACCTCCATGACTAGTCAAGGTTCTGGGTGATGCTTTGTGGAACACAGTGCCTAGAAGAGTGAGACCTCTTCCAGTCGCACATTTGTCTCATCTTCTAAGGAGCTGCAAGTTTCTGGGTCCCAGCATGGAATTCATAAACCTAATCTTCCTAAAAATTGAATGGGGAGAAATAGGTGTCTACAAACAGATATCACAACAGCTGGTACGTTGAGCAAGGCAGCAGCTGAGTAAACCAACAAGGAATGATGAGAAGAGGGGTGTGTTTGAATTCCTGCCTCTCTCCTGGGCTACAGGGTAGCACCTTTGTTCAGGAAGTGGTGACCTCAGCTTGAAGAGGTCCCCACCCACCTCTCCTGTATTTCAGGAGGGCACTCCAAGCATGAGGGTAGAAGCTAGATTGGGACAGATGCACTCTTTACCCAGGCACTGTGCATGTACAAATACAAGACTCACCAGGCCAGAAGTAGTTAGGACACTCTCCTGAGAAATGGGAGCTGTGCATGCGAACCTCCTTAGTCTACCGGGGGCAGGGGGGTGTCTAACTGGCCTCTGACTTCTTGGGCAAGTGCTTTAACCTGGATCTATTCATAAAAGCTGGGCCCCATCCATACCCACTGTAGCTGCTGTGCTTTGTGCTCAACTTAGTGTTATCAGTGTGTTTGAGACATGCTCTGTGTATACCTGTTGGATAGGCCCCTCAGGCGACTTGGGTACAGGGATACCTTTACAAAATTAAGTACTACTTACACATCCAAATGTAGTCCTTGTTGATGCCATTTTGGGCACTTGTTTATTTCCACCTGTGTAAGTATGTTTGTCCTACACTTGCCTTCATAGCATAATGGTTAGGGTACTTGCACAGGGAGCAGGAGATGCAGGTTCTAAGCTATGATCTCTGAGAAGCTTGCATCTATGCCTCCCCCCTACCCAGCAAAATGCATTAACCACCAGGTTACAGTCTAGGCATTTCCCAGAGCACTCTCTAGCCCTCCTTGTGAAGCTGGTCCACTAAGCAGCCAGAAGAGGTGGGAAGAAGAACTAAGCCAGAGGGAGGCTGGCTCAGTGACATGGATGCTGTTCTGTAAAGGAAGGAGCCCTGGGTTCTCACCCCAAATCCTAATATCCTATGCTAAATTGCTTTGTTGGCTTTTTTAACCTATGTCGTTAAGAAACAGATACTGGTGGGTAGCAATCTGAGACCAAAGAAAAAACATTGCATTGCATCAGAATCAAAGTCACAAATGAGAGTCCACTGTACTCTTGTCACCTCCTTGTTTCCTTTCCCTGAGTATACCTCCTTCAGCAGGTGGGCTCCTTTTCACCTGTCCTTGGGGTGGAATCCTGTAGTTCTCCCATCTCTTAGACTAGGTCCCTTAAGTACAGCATGTTGCAAATGAGGGGCAGTTGTTCAGCAGGTCCGAGTGCACCTGGATACTTTAAAGCCTTCCCTGAAGAAACCATGACAAGGGGTTCACACTGGTAACCAGACAGCTTTTTCAGAACAAGATATAATCTTTAACTGCAGAAGCACAGTGTAACAAAATGGGAGTGAATGCAGAAAGACAAGCAGACGGCAGATGTTGCATTTATGGCACATGTTGTGTAAAAGGCACTGCAGGTAGTAGGTTTTGTACCATAAATGGCAGCAGGCCACGTATAGAAAACGTTTGTGTCTGATTTATAAGGTGTGTTAATTTGAACATGTGGCATGCTCCGGAACCAGTATACATGCACCTTCCCTATCCATGGTACATGTAGGCCTAGCTTATCCCAAACATCTCATCTTTGGGACTTGAGTCTGGTGTGCTCTCTGGCAGTTTCTCTTTCAATGCCTGCCCACTTTGCTCTTCAGAAGTTGCTCTTTTATGCTTCCTAAGGTTCTGCTCTGTCTCTCTTGAATCTGGTTAAAATGATTTATGCACCCCACTAGGGGAGCTGAAGCTGCAGTTCACAGCTCATGCCAGGTCCCCGTTTCCTTCCCATGGTAAATACAGTAAACCCCTGTCTGAATTAGCACTTTGTAATCAGTGTCACATAGCTACCATTAAGCTCCTTGGTAACTAACAAGCAGGTGGATCACCTATGTATAAAATATTACAAGCAGCTCTCACCTTTTCCCAGTCAAATACTGGGACTCGTTTAAAATAGGTAATTTTGTAACCGATATTACCGTCTATAGCTGTATGATAAGGTTATGTCACTAGTGTCTCCTAGTTCAGGGTACAAATTTATCACTGCCTACGTCAAAGAGAAATGCCCCTTTCCTCCCTATTTACCACATTGTCTACCAGGCCCAATGCTTTATGCAAGTGAGGGGTGAAAGCTTTGAAACCTCAGGTACTGGCGCAGCCAGAGAGAGGCTACCAGGATTAATGACGCAAGCTCTTCAGAAACCTTTTGCCCAAGGAGATAGAACACTAGTCATCAGATCCAATCACTGGCCGTAGGTTGCCAACCCCTGATATAATGGAATTGGCTTCATGCTACAAAGCCAAGCCAAGCCAAGCCAGCCATTAACTATCATTAGGGACAAAGCAAGATAAAGAGTTAGGTCCCATTTGCAGGCCTGCTTATAGGAAGTGTGAAAAGCTGCTGCAGGTTTGGAACCCACTTCTGACTGCATAGTACACAGTGTGGTGCAGAGAGGCTGAGTCCCTGTGATGGATCCTGCTTCCACATCTTCAACAACATGGGAAATCACAAGGGTATTTTTCTATGGGTAGCTATGTTGCAGGGGCACTAAAGGCAGTGTTGCCACTGGGAACAGCCTTACTGCAATCTTTGTAAGGTGACAGGCAAGTGGGAATCAATGCTACAACTGTCATGCAGCATGGGAAAGCAGAGAGTGATGAAACCGCTCTCCTCTCCTTACAACCTAATGCCCTGCTCTGCATTTGTGAACTAATGTCTACTTCAGTAATTCTGGTACAATTCTGGTTTGTGTCCAGAAACAAGTTCGACAATTAATGTTTCTTTAATTGAAAGGAAGGTGTCTGATTCTCTCAGTGTAATCCCTGAGCCAGTGGAAATGTAGAAATAACATGAAACCTGTTCACAAGCTGATTATTATGCAGATCAGCAAACGTTATCCTTTCACTCATTACCTCAAATGCTTTCTGCCATCTGTTGGTAACAAACCTGCATCTGGCAGATTACCCATTGATTAGGGCTCCACTGGTAATTGGGGTAAAGGCTGATGGGGACAGTCCTGGCAACAGACACCAAAGAAAAATTCATGGCATGGAAGACACATCAGCTTATAAATGCAAAAGCCCACAGCTAGTGCTTGCACACCATTCCTGAACAAGGAAACCAGGACTGGAGCAGTCACAAGCTCCCTGCAAATTGTGGTCTGACCTGCACCATTGTCTGCAGTGATAGCCACAAGGGGAACTTCAGACTCTGACAGAGCTCTTGGCTCCCTGCTGACTATGCCACCAAAGGTGACTCCTGTTGGAAGAGACTGGGCTAATGTAGGCATGAACTCCCTACAGCTAGACTTTCTGCACCAATCCTGATGGAGCCATCCGCTGCTAATGACTAGCACTGGAGGTAGCCCTGAGCCCTTCGCCACTAGCATTCTTATTCATTCTTCCTAGTGATTCTTTGCTGGGACATATGGAGACTGGAGAACTATAACCCGCAGATGCCCCATCCCAACATATAATCAGAGTCCTATGCTATTCTCTACATTCCTTTAATGGCTTGATCAGAGCTGTCAAAAACATTTTCACAATTACCTGTCCAATCATTTGTAAATCAGTTTTTAGAACATGAAAAGTCTCATCCAGCTCTACAGCTGTTTCACCCTCCAAACCAAAATCCAAGTAAAATACTGGGGGGGGAAATAATTTGACTAACTCTAATCATCACAACAGGATTACAACAGTAACTACCGAAGTATAACAACAACAAGAAAGTTCTATAACAGGGGTAAGCAACCCCCAGCATGGGTGCCAGAGTGCAGCACATGAAAGCATTTTGCTTGGCACGTGTGCCTTGGAGCGGATGGCAGGGAAGGGGCCAGGGCTGCACTGCCACAACAGAAGGATCAGGTCCCTCATGGTTCCCCCACCATCCGCTCCTGGCATGCCAACTTCTTACAAGTTGAGGTTGTAGGTGTTTTTGACACTCTGCTGAAAAACATTGCTGACACCTGTTCTATAGTCTCTTTGGTCTGTCTACCTAAGGCTTTTATTTTCTTTCTGCAATTTCAGGGAGAAATTGGAAAAAGATTTACTAAAAGATTTCATCCACCTTTAAAAAAAAATACAAATACACACACAGAGACACACATTTAGACATTGGTTAAATCAAACAAGATAACCCTGAGCACCATGGAGAGTTCATGCAATGCAATGCCTACACCAAGGGAGAAACCTACTATTTCCAGACTTTTACAACGTCAGTGGCCCAACCATGGGAGGCAATTTGTGTCTTAAATGAGCATCATCCTTGAAAACATAGTGCAATTTAGAACTACATCAACTTTTACTGCCTCCCAAGTGCATCTGCACAAAGCCACTAGAAAATACATTCCCTGAGTAACATAGCTTCTGTTTGCGATGTATTAACAGCAGTGGGAGCCCTAAGGCAGACACATCAGCTGCAATCCAACCCTTTCTCTTTTAAAACCACTCACTGTTAAACCTATTTTTCAGTGGCATATAGAAGGGAGAAGGGTTCTTGTAATGTGTAAAAGAATGAGTCAAAGAAAAGAAGGCAGCAGAAATTACTATAAGCAAGCAAACCGTGCCAGTGCCCACTCAGGCTGGGCTGTGGCACAAAGCAATTGTTCTGGAGTGACCAGTCCTTATTTAAGTGCCTAAAGTTGGGACTGGAGAACAGCAGAGTCGATGTTCACATGCTGTCAGGGATGCAACCAGCTCAAATGTCATTGACAAAGGGAATCCTCTAGAGGGGTAGTCTGGACAGGGCCTAGCTGAGGACTGAGACCTCGGATCTTTAACTAACATGACAAGGAAGCAAAGGGACTAACCAATGATGGAGTAACTCAACTGAAGCGTGTCTTTACAAGGGTGATGCTGGGAATTGCTAGTTTCTTTAAGCCTTTTTTCTTGATAGAATGGGGAACTGTTCTGCATCTTCAGAAAGTGTCAAAGCCTATATTTCAACAGGATGGAGTGCTAAAGTCCCCCAAACATAAGAATTCAGGAGAATCTTTTGAAGAGTGCCAGAGTCCAGCTTCTGAAATACCTACCATCCATTTGTAGCTGTAGAGAAAAAAAATGAGGGGATCCAGGCAAGATGGCTATTGTGGCCAAATGACCTGGGCTGTCACTAAGAATTACAGGACCAGTGGAGAGCTACTTGATTATATACCCCTGCTTCCTTTGCAAGGGAAGAAGTGGAGCTGAAAGAAAGATGGACTTTGTCCAGTTGCTTTTTGAAACTCAGTGCTTTGGGATCCCTATGCTGGCTCTATACCCTTGGGAGGATGACAAATCCAGTTCCTTCAGTATGAGGCTGTAACAGTTTCAGTAAAGGGAATGCTTTTTCCATTTGCTTCAAGGTTAGGTACTCCTTACTCATTAAGGAAAAGAGTGGTGAGAAGCCAAGTTCTCTTCAGATACACTATTTCCTTGTCTAATGAGGAAGAGAGAAGGGAAAAAAATCTGTTCTTTGCTTAAAAAACAATCTACAACCTCCTGCTAATTCTCTCTTTAGAGTGTAGCCTCATCTTGGTTAGTATAACCCCAAAACTGCACTACCTACTACATGAGACAAATATAGTAGATATGAGAGGAGCCATCAGGACAAAAGATGGGACACTGATACATTTCTACTGACACCCCATGGTGATATCACAGATGTGTTCAAAGCAAGCTTTGCCCTAAATTCTGTGTTCTCTTAGCACCTTCTCCTAGCCTGGAAGTCTGTGGATGCGGCCTGATATGACAGATAGAAAAGATCATTAGAGTTTCTCTTCCTCACATTTACCCACATATCCAGGTTCTCCAAGTCCCTGTACAAGCACAAAACTTGCCAGTGAGGAAATAAGCCCCGGAGAGGGCAAGGCCAGGCAGTAGCACACATTTTACAAAGATCTTAATTCTGAAGAAAGAAAAATAAAAGGCACTTGCCGTAGGAAAGATGCATCTCATTGCAAATGCACAGTTCTGATTTATCTCCCCATGTCTCTCTAAGAATGTGTCCCGTTCCCCTCCCTGACCACACCCCCAAC
>NW_017729025.1:81865728-81871500 GCF_001723915.1 Gavialis gangeticus | reverse complement strand
CACACACACACACACACCTCCCCCACCCCCACCCCCAAGAACAGGCAAGTGGAAACCAACAGGCCTTAGCTACTCTACATAATTTCCTTTTCTTCTTTATTTTCCATGTCCAATGTCAGGGAGTTTCAACCTCCACCCCCACCAACCCTTCCCATGTGAAATATTGATGCCAGAGCTGAACTTGATAGGGGTGGTGTTCTTTACCAGAGCTGCAAGCGGAGAAGGAATGCAGGAGGTGGGAGCTGTCGGGTAGCTAACCTATTTCGCTGTCCTAGCAATAAACAGACAATGAGGCAGCTGAACATCTGCCAGGCAGCAGCAGGGTTTTGACCATGGGGTCATTGCTGATGCCCAGCCTTGTTTTAAATGCTACCCTTTCACATGGACTTTGAGTTTGAATCACTGAATGAGAAGTGTGCTTTACACTTTCACCCATGGCCTTGTGTATACAGACTTACCAGGTTTTAGCACAAATTTTCAGCAAGCCTGGTCTAGATTTGCATCATGTGAACCTGCCTAAGGAAGGAAAGAATTACAATGAGAAACGTGCTGCAGAACTTCACTGACCCACCTGCATTAGGTCATGGAGCAATGCAAGCAATCAGCTCAGGCCAGCAGCCTTGGATCTCTGAACTGTTTTTTTCTTCTTTCTAAAGAAACTAAAGACAGGGGCAAGGTAACCTCACGCAGGTAGATAATCTAAACCATTACATTTACTCAGGTGTCACAGGAGAGCAGCTCCCTGTAACCAGAAGCTGCAGTACTAGAAACATGAAAGATCTATGGATCCAAGGTAGAGTCCACTTTCTCGTATGGAGAACTGTGGGATGCTGACCCCATAGTTCATTCCAACAGCAAAAGATTCAAACTGTTTTTGAGACTACTTTAATCTCTACCAAACTGTACAACAGGAGGACTTATACAATGTAAAACAGGGCTGCTTACTGGGAGCACTTTAGCTCAATTAAGAAAATGAATGGATAAAATTTAGAGCTTGTACCCCTATCCGATACCTTAAGAAGTGCATTTTAGAAGCCTCTTTTCTTCCGAGTAAGGGTTTATTTGAATGGTTAAATAACATTTATAGTGTCCTCCAGATAAATGGCCTGGAAAATATGCTGAAAGTTACTGGCCCAATATTTATCCCATATTTGAAAAAAAGATATAAATTTAAGAAGTAAAAATGCCAGCATGCAGACAGGTATAGAGGCATTGAATGTTCACTGAACTTCCCCCTTTTAAAATTAATAAAGCACACTTCTGGCCTAAAAACCTACCTATCTGGAGTGCAAACCACAAACAACGAGAGGCCATTATGAGATGGCAAGTCATTCTAATGCAGTGGTGCTCAAGCTTCTGGCCCACACGTAAGATGAGTGGCACTGAGCTGGTCCACAGGCCAGATTAGACCTTGGTACTCTCTGCTGCCCCCACACACTAAGACAAGACGCACTGGGGCTTGGTACCACCTGGCTCAGCCCCATCTGTCAAGATTGGGCCTTCCACAGTCCTGTACACCTGATCTAATACATAGGGTCAGGGCTCTCCATGGATCCGCAAATTTGGTAGCAGAGGAGTGGTGGCACCACTCTACCCCGTCAAATTTTTGGCACCATGGGCAGTCCCATGGGCCAAGTAACAGAATGTCATGTGCTGGATTTGGACCATAGGCTGGGCGCTGAGCACCCCTAATTTTAAAAAGATCTAAGAGGTGGTGTCAGACTCCATATTCAGACAGGATATGTTCTTGTGGGAAGAACCAGAAGTGGTAGTGGGTTACAGCAGCAGCCAATGCACTAATGAAACACCTAGCTCCATTAAACTTAACATCCTCCAGATTGACAGGTGCCTCTCAATGAGAATCCATAAGAGCAGTATACTTTTGCCTGCCCAAAAGCATTACACACTTCAAAGTCCTCGTCATTAAATTAGCAGCCAGCTGGTCATTAAATTAGCAGCCCCCTCCCCAAACTTCACAGATCCCATTCCAAAGAAATTAGATCTAAAACATACCCTCCACCCACCAGTGCCATTTGCCATTGCTATTCTTGACATCTGAAAGTTAGAGTACACTTCAGTGCATGGCCTCCTAAAACTGGCCTGCCGGGTACCTACTAGAGTGCGCGAAGCTCCAAAGTCAAAGTCAACTGCTGTTGGTCTTTAAACAAATAGATGGAGCTGGAAAGTACACAAACTCGCAGAAGTAAGGTACTTAAAACCGGAAGGAAGGGGAAACTGTAGGTATAGGAGACTGTTCTTCTGAGGCAGGAAAAGAAGGTGGAAATCAGGTCTGAAGAAACAGGCTTAGTAGTATAGATGGGAGAATTAGCTTCAGCCATATTATGGATCACTGAAAGTTCCCTTTCTGCAACAACTCTAAGCAAACAAGGTTACAGCATAGGAATAATATACAGAAGTGAGTTTTAATTTTAAGTACTTTTTAAAAAGCCCATAGGGAAAGTAATTTTTGATCTTGCAAAGAAACGACCAAACATATATAAGGTCTCCTAGCCATCTGCCTGTACTTACCAGATTAGGAAACAGGAATATCATGTGACCTGGGTGTCCAAATAAAACCTGTCCACTGAGCTCAGCTTTCAAATGAATACTTAGGCTGGACTGAGCTTGGACACTCCACAGACTAAGAATGATACAGAAGCTACCCCAAAAATGATTTTGAGCTACACATGGAGAAAACTGGAAGCTGCTCAGAGGTAATTTACTCTAAAAATGTCTGCATTCCTCTAACATCTTGCTACAATGCAGCTTACTTATAGAGAAAAGGGAAATTCCTGTGTCATGCGCTCCCTGAGCTGGGCTGCAAGTGAAAAAAAATTGTGCTGTGAATTCAGAAAATGCCGTTACCTCAGGATTACAGTTATTTCCTCACTACTCACTCCAAAGTATACTCTCCAATAAGGAAAGACTAGTCCAGCTCATTTTCAGCAATGTGGTTTCTCTGCATTCCATCATTGTCAGACATTTCCTACAAAGAATTACTTTTTGACCTAGTAAATAGTGTTAAGAGCTGTAATTACAAACCTTTGCTTCATCCGCAAAGTGTACCTCTGGCAGCCTTTGAGAGACATTACTCATGACAGAACAAAAGCGTTTTGGATGCAGTTACTACAGATTCCTTTAGCTAGGCAAATAAGCATTTGAAACAGACCAAAGAACATAAGGAAATGCTCATCTCCCATTGAGGTTTATGGGGAGACTGTCCCACCATGACAAAATTTCAGGCATTGCACAGAGGTTGGCACTGCATCTCAGAAGCAATGATTTAGCAAAGAATTAAGTCATCTTGGGAAAGAAACCTACTGTGTTTGCCTCCATACCCAAGAATGCCATGTTCCAGAGTTCTCAGAAGGAGCCTCTCACATGCAGTATGTGCTAATGAGAGTTATTCCCATTATTGCCCTGTCATGATGGATAGCATCATGAGGATCAGAGGTAGAATAATCCTCAAAGTGCCAACAAACCAAATCTGTCCATTAAGGCAGATAACCATTACACCATTTTAACTATAACACTGGAATGAAAACTGATCAGTGACAGACATTCTTGCTGGACCCAGCTAATGAACCACAGAACACACTTGAAGACTTTACCTTTTAGGCAGAGAAAAATCTTCACAGGATTGTTTCCCATTAACTCTGCAGACAAGGTACAGATATCAGTCTTCTCACTGTGTCCATAGGCACTGGTCCTCCCACTTCCCCTTTCTGCCTCCCATAATGCAGAAAACATTATGACCTGTTGTGGTCTTTCTGAGTTCTTTGCAACAAAGAATTGCTTAATTATTTTTCTGTAGTCAAGAAACAAATGAAAATTAAAAGCTGGCATTTTCCAAGGGGTGCCTCAAGTCTAATAAGGGATACTTCGAGCCTGAAAAGGTTGAGAATCAAAGAAAGATAGCAAGTATACAGTAAGATGGCAAGACTAGTTTGCTCCAGGCTTGGTAACAGGATACAGAACTTTTGCACATAAATTACCAGACTTTTTTGAATACTGTTTGCGATATTTGATCTAACACTTCAGAGTACCATGAAATGAGTGATGAGCTTCTGTTCAGTTCTTCCTAAATGTCATCTTCATCATAAAAACAACTATTGTTATCTTTGTTGAGAGGCTCAGGAGATGCATCAAAGAATTAAATGATCGGGAGGGGTTGAACTAATCCTTATCTCTTAGCAATGGCCCCATCTAAAATCAAGAGTCACAGTAGGGAGGTGTAGATTCTCGCAGAGTCAGAAGATGCCAAAATTGAGACTCCAAATGCAACATCAAATCAGCTACCCCTCCCCCATAAATATACATTATGATTTAATTACATGATCATATATTAGTTTTCCCAAGGGGCTGCTGCCACAATTGGTGCCCAGGATGCACCTGCTCCAGGAAGCAGTCTGGGTTGTAATAAATAGAGACTTGTAGAAACCCTGCCTCACTTGCTGAGGAACTTGAAAGGTTTGAAGGGCATAAGGCAGAGATCTACAGGAAGAGAAAGGATAGCCTTGAATTTACAATAGTAAAATGCTGTCCTGGAAAACGATATTCCACTCCTGTAGCTTCTACAAGTTTCTGTGTGATGCTGAGCAAACCCCTTGAAGCAATTTTTCACAAGCAGACACTGTGTCAAGTGCCTAACTTGAATACTCACAACTACAACTAAAATAAATGAAAGCAGTACTTTGACCACAAATTGCTAAATGTACTCCATATCCTTTTCTGGGACATTCAGCAGTCTATGAACCCTTCTGAAATTAGTGTCCACCTGCTTCAATTTCCCCTCTGTAAAGGGAGAAAAATATCTCCACACCTCTCAGAAGTGTAATAATGAACATGCCAGAAAAAGCCTTTGAAAAAATTAATTCTGTGGTCAAAATAGTTTGAGCAATGTACTGTAAATAAGGCCTGAAGCCATACATGGAACAGAGAGGAGAAAATGAAATATTGGTATAGACTAGCTCCTTATTAATGGAGCACCATCTGGTCCAGATGCTGAGTGTGGTAGGAAGGAAAGAGGGTAGCAAATGTATGTGGGGGAGGGTGGGGGAGAGTGAATATGTAATAAAAGTTGCAGAGTTAAAAGATTCAGCTCTTTAGGGCTGGGACTGCATCTCTGCTGTATTTGTCTAGTGCCTGGGCACTAGCATTTAGTCCATGACACGATGCCTAGAGGCTACCACAATTCAAGCAAAAATAAATCACACAGATGCAGAGGTGCACACACACAAACAGCCAGACACACCACCACACACAGGCAGCCAGACACAGGCACAGAAAGACATCCACCCCCCACTACACACACACACACAGTCTTTCCATGCCTGCCTGCCTGACAAACAGCCAAACACAGCCCCAGACACAGACACCCACACATGCACAACAGACAGATATGCAGCAGACACGTGGCAGAGACAGGCACAGGCAGAGACACGGAGAGGCAGAGACACCTAGACAGAGGCAGGCAGAGACAGACAGGCAGGGATACACAGACAGACACAGGCAGACATGCACGCACAGAGGAACACATCCAAAGACACACAGAACAAGAGAGAGACAGTGACACACACAGACACATAGGAAGACACATACAGACACAGCCCCACACATGGGCACGCCACGGGCATGCCACAGGCAGAGACACAGAGAGGCAGAGAGACACAGGCAGGCACAAGCACACACATGCACACAGAGAGAGAGAGAGATGATCACGGAGACACATGGCCACATAGTTACAGAGATGCACAGAGACGTGTGGGCAGA
>NW_017729025.1:81844037-81860728 GCF_001723915.1 Gavialis gangeticus | reverse complement strand
AGAGACACAGGCAGGCACAAGCACACACATGCACACAGAGAGAGAGAGAGATGGTCACGGAGACACATGGCCACATAGTTACAGAGATGCACAGAGACATGTGGGCAGACACACAGGCACGTACTCAGGCAGACACGGAGACGCAAGCGGATGCACACAGGCAGAGAGAGACAGACAGACAGACACATAGCCAGAGAGACATGGGGACACAGCCCCATACACAGACATTGACACAGGGACAGAGGGATGGCCACACACACACACACACACACACACACAGAAATAGAAACAGACACAGACACATGGAAACACACAGACAGCCACAATGACACAGACGGACAGACACAGAGACACGGAGAGAGAAAGACAGAAACACACACACACACACACACAACCAGACAGCCACACAGACAAACAAACAGAGAGAGAGAGAGAAATGGACAAATGGAAACACACACACAGCCAGCCACAGCAAGAGAGATGCACACACACACACAAACAGACACGGACACACAGAGACAGATGGACACATACGTGGACACACATAGACAACCACACAGAGACAGAGAGAGACAGAGACACAGACACAGAGACAGACAGACAGCTACACAGACAGCAACACACACACACACAGATACGCAGAGACAGAGACGCATGGACACAGAGAGAGAGAGAGACACGTACACACAGAAGCACAGACAAACAGATGGACAGACATGGGGATACAGCCCCACACAGTCACTGATACAGGGACAGAGGGACACACAGAGATACCAAGTTGAATGCTCACACTGGCGCACACAGACATGCACACAGACAGGGACAGGGACAGCCATGGGCCGACCCCACACACGGACAACCCCCACACGGAGACCGCCACACAGCTAGAGCCACAGACACACGCACACACAGACTGAGGCACAGCACAGGCACACAGCCTTAATTTTACTCTTCTGTAACACTGAAGTACTTCACTCTGCACCCTTACTATACCCTTGCAAGATGGGTATTTGCTGAGGCAAGTGCTAGTTTGGTTCATTGGTTTAACTCCAAGCTGATTGCACACTGTAACCTACTGTAAAAAAAAAAGGCATCAAACACTATATTTAAAGGCCATGCTGACTTTCCTGTTCCAACTGGGAACTATCCTTTGCTGAACTCTGTCCTACTCTGATAAAGAATTGATTCTGGAGGATCAGTTATACACTTAACTGTAACCTTAGAGCAGTCCTGTAGCTTTCTGGTTTCCAGGCAACTAGGGCATTATTAAAAAAACACCTCCATTTCTCTTGCTGTAGATGGTTACAAAAATAAGTGCCCAACCCAGATCTCCTCCTTTAAGCTTCTCACCAACGCATCCATTTTCCACATGGAAATTAAACATCTTGGCTTTTCTCTAGGACTCTCAGAAGATAAGTCCCACACGCAGAAAAGTGAATGGTTTACAATGTCTTTCACCCCAAAAATTTGGTAGACAGGATTGACATTAAGTTAGGGAAGGGTGGACTTAAGAGCCCTCAAGTTCAATTTCAAAGCTCATAGTTTAATAGATGTTAGGGGCTGGAAGGGACCTTACAAATCATCAGGTCCAGCCCCTCTGCACTTCGGCAGGAAAGACTGCTGGGGTCAGATGACCCCAGCAAGATGGGCATCGAGACACTTTTTGAAGATCGCCAAGGTGGGTGACTACCACCTCTGGGGGGAGCCTGTTCCAAACCCTCAGCACTCAACTTGTAAAGTTTTTCCTTATGTCCAGTCTGAAGCGCTCTTCAATCAGTTTGTGCCCATTATTTCTTGTCCTCCTCTGGGGGGCCTTGGTGAATATGCTCCCCCAGGCCCTGATGTACAACCCTAATATATTTATAGGCTGCCACCAACTCCCCTTTGAGTCTTCTCTTCTCCAGGCTGAACAGTCCCAAGTCTTTCAGTCTCTCCTCATATGACCTGCTCTCTAAGCCTCTAATCATGCCCATGGCCCTCCTTTGGACTCTCTTGAGCTTCTCCACATCCTTCCTGAAGTGCAGCACCCAGAACTAGATGCAATACTCCAGCTACAGTCTCACCAAGACCGAATAGAGCAGGAGGATGACATCTTTAGCCATGCTCAAGATGCCTCAGAAAATGCATGCCAGTATTTCATTCACTATGTCAGCTACAGCATTGCATTGGTGGCGCGTGCTCATTTTGTGGTCTATCACGACACTCAACCTCTCCTCAAGCACAACCACACTCCCCCATAGTCTGGTGTTGTCAGCAAACTTTGCCAGTTCACTTTTAATACCCAAATCCAAAAAATTGATGAACATGTTGAAAAGCACTAGTCCAAGTACTGAACCCTGAGGGATGCCACTGGTCACCTTCTGCCATGTTGACTCAGTTCCATCAATCAATACCCTCTGGGTCCTATCTTGGAGCCAGTTACCTAGCCACCAGACTGTAAAGTAGTCAAGGCCACATTTTCCCAATTTTACCATGAGAATATCGTGGGAGACTAGGTTGAAGGCCTTTTTGAAGTCTGAGTATATATCAACCTCATTTCCTCTATCCAGGTGGGGAGTTACCTGATCATAGAAGGAAATAAGGTTGGTCTGGTATGACCTGCCCGTAACAAAACCATGTTGGCTATCCTTCAGAATACTGCTTTCTATTAGCCTGTCAGATATGGATTCTTTGATAATTTTCGCCAGGATTTTACCAGGGATTGTGCTCAAACTGATTGGCCTGTAATTTCCCATGTCCTCCTTTCTCCCTTTCTTAAAGATAGGCACCACATTGGCCTTCTTACAGTCTTCTGGGACCTCTCCCAAGCGCCACAAGTCTTCAAATAACTTTGCCATAGGTCGTGCAATGGTGTCAGCCAGTTTTTTTAGCACTCTTGGGTGTAGTTCATCTGGTCCTGCTGACTTGTAGATATTTAGCCTTTGTAGGTGCTCGCCCACAAGATCTTTGCCAACTATAGGAGGGTGATCACCCCCACCTTGATCATCCTGTATCCTGTCAAGCAGGCTAACACCCTTGGACTGGTAGAATACCGATGTGAAGTATTCATTCAGGAGTTCAGTTTTGTCCCAAGTGTCTCTTATCAGCCATCCCATTTCATTCATCAGGAGCCCTATGCTTCCCTTATTTTTTCTCCGACTTTCTACATATCTAAAGGACTTTTTGTTGTCCTTGATTCCGGTTGCCAATTTGTATTTGGTTTGTGCCTTTTTGTACTCTTCTTGTACTCCCTTCCTCATCAGACCATGGTCCTGCAGGGCCTCGCCAACCAATCACCTAAGCTTGTGGAAGTCAGCTTTCCTAAAATCAAGAATTTCTACCCTACTATCTGATTTCCCTGACTTAACGGTGGATGGATAAAATGATCATTTCATGGTCACTGTCACCCAGCTTCCCTTCAATCCTCAGGTTGCTCACTAGAGGATCTGAACTTTGGCCAGAACTAAGTCTAGGAGTGCCTTGCCCCTGGTCAGCCCATAGAATTCTTGAGTTAGAGCTCCTCAATGCAAGTGAGGAAGCTTTGTGAGCAATCAGATCTTGCCAAGTGCTCATCCCACAAGACGTCTGGGTAGTTGAAGTCACCCATGATGCCCACGCTCCAAGAGCACGCAGCCTCTCAGTTCTCCAGAGAATTCCTGGTTGAGCTCTTCCTCTTGGTTTGGAGGTCTGTAGTAAACTCCCCATATCTTGACCCAGATGGTCTCAACTTGCCCTTGTTTCCAATCGTTACTTCTAGGGAGGTGTAATGTTCTTTCACATACCACCTTTCTTCCCAACGCAATCCCTCCTATACAGGGTGTATCCCCCTATGGTCCAATCATAGGTGGAGTCCCACCAGGACTCTGTAATCCCTATGAGATCATATTGCTAGTTGTTGCAAGTTACTCCTGCTTGTTTCCCATGCTTCTGGAGTCTGTGTAAAGGCAACTAAGCCTGCCATTAGAGGTCTTCGGCTTCCTGGTGAGCTGTGGAATACCCTGCCCATTGGCTGTTGTCAGAGAATGCTTCCTATTGTACCCTGGTTTCCAGGTTGCCATTTCTCAGGCTTGTACCCTATACAGGTGGATGCCATCTCTTCCCAACAGAGAAAGACCGCTGCTACCATGTGAGCCCTAGGATCTAGGGTATGGGGGTAGGGATCAAACCTACAACCGTGGAGTTAGCAAACTGGCACCCTTACCAGTCGTGCCACCGGGGGCCCCCAAAATTGAACAAGGGCATGCAAGAAGACCAAGAAATCTGCACTGAAAAATTATCAAAGATTAATTTGGCCTGAAACTTCTTCTCAAGAGTCAGATGGGAGAAATCTTCTGCATTGTCTTACATGCTGAGGGATCTCAAGGTGTTCTACAGAAATGAAGTAAATCAGTTAATGCCTGTGAGTCTACTTCCAATTCGGTACACTGAGATGTAAAGAAAGGGGCCAAATGGAAATGTTTTGGTGAGAACACCACTGGATTCCTCAGTGCCTGAACCCAGCCAAAAAGTAAACATGTAGTTGCATGGTGCGTCATTTGTCCATGCTGGAAGAGGGGCTTAGGCCATCACAATGAGACTTGATTTGTGGTTCCAAAAAATCTGGGTGTTTCAAACCCAAATATTAGACCATACAAAATAATCCCACTTGACTCATGAAAAAGATCCAGTTTCCAGTCTTCACCTTCACATCACCAAACACTATTGATACCCACCTATTCCCTTTGGAAATTATTCCAAGGTAATGGTCAAGAGGCCTCAAACTTTATATATAAACTATTACCTACCCTGCTGGGACTGAAAACTGACAGTAGTTGGTTATCAAGAGTCCCACACTCTGATTCATGCTCTCTGCTCCTAAGGCTACTAGGAAGTTATCACTAGTTCACATCAGACCAAATCCAGCTTCAGGATTTTAAGAACTGACAACCAATGACCCTGTGAACACTGATTTTGTTTAAAGACGACAACATCTTTCTCCTACTTCCTTCACCTCAATTGTTAGGGTCCTGGTATGCAGTTGTCACACAAAAAAAACCCTTAAAAACTTGTGCTGCCGCATCATCTTAGCACTATTCTACATTACTGTCTAGCAAAAAAGCAAAACCATGAAGCTCCTTTTCATCAAAACTCAGCATACAATCAAGTTCATCCAGTCACTGAGTTAATTCATCACTATAATTTTCCTAGTCACTGCACAAAACCCTTACACAAAATATTTTAGCCAATTCATCATCTGTTATAATGCAATTAAGCATTCACACAAACTAAATCACAATGACATCTGTTTCTGATAATTAGTCAACTTAGATACTGATCTATGCCCTTCATAGCACCTAGTAAGCCAGATGATGTTTGCAAAACACTGGATACTCTTCAGCTTTTCTTGGCTCAACGAGAGATAATCAGTTATTCTATTTTGGAAAAATAAAAGATATTTTGTTGAGGAGTACGTGTCCATGAAAAGCAGAAATCTTTTATTATTCTGCTCCATCATAATTATCTAATTTTTGTTATAGTGAATGTTCTCCATTTTGTAGTAAGAAACTGTACATCAAACAGTTATCTCTGGAATTATGCAATTCACATATAGCAAGTGAGTGCACAATCTTCACTCTGAATTTTTAATATACAAATCATTCTTTCCTACTTTTTAACATCCTACAAAATATATCTAAAAAATTTGAAAATGGCTAACTACTGATCGTTACTCTGGGATAGCTATTACAAATCCCTTTGGAGCAATGAATTAACCCTATTTTACTGAATTTAATGGAGAACAATGACATCTAGTGGCTAGAGTTGGTGTCCGAGTTTGCAGCCTACCAGTTAAATACTAGCTAGAACAGAGACAGCTGTCTGCACTGATTTACATCTGCCTCCCTTTAGTTTGTGGTAAGACTTGCAAAGACTTAGACCAAGTGCTTTTGAAAAAAACCTCCACAAATTTGTCTTTACTACGTATTTCCTGTCTGTTCTGAGTTTCTTCATTTTTCCAGACCCTTATTCCTTTAAGCTTACTTCTGATATGGAGTGTTCAAGAGAATTTCCATGTTTATTAGGTCTAAAATGAAGTTCCCTCCCATCCTCCTAGAACACAAGATATGAACCATACACACAACTGATATAAACCCTTTGTGTAGACATACTCATCCTGGTATAAAGAGGGACTTTTTGTTCTAAATCAAAGACTCCTCATGTCGCAAAATAAGAGCGTCTATAAGGAATTATACCAGTATAATGATAGCCATATGAATGGTTAAGCTTCCCACACAGACAAGGCCAAGGAACAGGGTTCCAAAACCCTAATGCTTTAATTGTTTTTCCCCCAGAGGCTCTTGATGAGTCCCACCATGTGAAGAACAAAAGTCATTGCTAAAATAAAGTCACACTTGTACACCTATTCAAGAGACAGCAGTTAAATCCTAGGAGGATGACAAGAATGCTAAATGCTTTCAGAATAGCAGAGAGCAAGATGTTACATCTTCTTTTACACAGATACCATGTTTCTATACAGAAAGTGGCTTAAAAAACCAGAACCACACCTCATAAGAGAAAAGTTAAAATTTCCTCCCACTCTACCCCAAAAAAATTAAGGCAACTCCTCCTGTTAATGTGGATATCTATGCTCAGAAACTTTCACAAAGCACATGCAAACAGCTAAAACCTCAGAACACTGAAGTGAAAGCAAAAAACTCAGAGGAAGTCTTCTGTAAAAACCAAGAACACCAGCACTCTTCAACCACGACACTTCCCCAAAGATGACCACGCTGCCTTATGGCCATTAAACTGAAATGTCTGTGAATCTTCACAGTAACAGGCATAGATGCTACAAGGCACACAGCCATTTAAAAAGGCAGATCTCAGAGTTAGTCATAGTTTAAATCTAAATTAGTTAAGTAGAATTGGCTAATATTTGAGTTAAAAAAAAATGGGATCAAGAAGCTTCCAGGTTTCCATTTCATCCCTGACTCTATTGCTGTTAAGTGGATCTGTGCCTCAGCTCACCTTAAACTTAAAGCTAATGATAAAAATCTGCCTATAAAGGGCTATGAGCAGCTTAATGATTTTGCCTGGCTCTGAAGGACAGAAATGTTAACTAGTACTGTAAAAGAGGACAGTTATGGAAAGCAGCTAAGAAAACAGCAGCTCCATGACGGCAGAACTTCAGGGACAGTATGTGGTAAATATCTGAAAGGAAGTAGTACAACAGCTTTACAAGGAAACTGAGCAGGCACAGTCATTCTCAATGGATTTGAATGAACTTGACTGACATCTTTTCCTACTCAACAAGGAGGCACGCCTAGGAGGAGGTATGCCTATCCTCATTTTCTTTCCACCCCTAGCCCCATGAAAAAACAGTTTGTGTGTAAAATATACCTTTCATTCAAAAAAGATCCAGGAACATCTGATCGTAACAAGAAGGTTTAATGTTGAATTTCAAAGACATAACATTCAACAAACGAGGCATACCTCAGGTGTCTTCATCATAAAAGCCTTCTGGTATAGACATTAGTTCACTCAAGTCAAAAGGCAATTCAGAGCAACAGAACAGAAGGAAGATTTCAGCAAGTGATTTCTGAGCTGGTACGGCAGCAACCCCTACTAACAACAGGCAGTAATGAAACTGGCTAGTCAATAGCTACAGTAGTAAAAAGAAAAGAAATCTTTCTAAGAAACAGATCTTTTTACTACTGCCCGCTCTGCATTTCATTAGTTTTCCTGTCAAGTTTATACAGATAAAACTAAACTGCAGGTTGAAGCCTTCGGTTAGAAAAGATCTTATCAGAAATGGAGAAACTCTATAGGAACCAGGTGGGATCACCAATGACTCATGGAAGAGAATTTATTTTATATTCTTTTTAAATGACACAACAGCCCAGGTCTTTAGTCACATAAGCAGTGCAAAAGGATAGCAAGCAGGCTGAGAGCTTTTTTTTTTTTTTTAAATATTGCTTCTTTACTGAGATGCTAGATACTGAACATCACTTTAGAAAATCTGAGTGTTGCTCCTGCAAAATCTTTTCTCTATGGCTAGCCCCAGCCAATAAGCTTCATGAGACATTTACTTCCATTACAAGGAACTAGAGACCTAAGATTTATGTTGTGATGAGTCCCCGCTGATTGCATTTCAAGTGTAATCATCCTCACCACTTAAGGACAAAACCATCTGCTACCTCTGAGCAGCATCCAAGAAACACTCATTTCAGAAGTACTAAATTTAACCATGAAGGCAATAAATTACCCAACAGCACATTTTTCAGACTACCAGGTACCTGCTTCAGTGGACAACATTGACCACTAAGATGTGCTGTGGTCTGTCCTTAGAGGTACCTATTGCTTGACTTCCATTGTGGTGTTCCAGTACTGCTCCCTGCAAGATACCATAAACTGTTGTAGTAGGTTATCTTCTACAAATATTGCACTTCAGTCAAGCTGGAACCAAAACAGGGAGTTATGGAAATGTCCTGATGTAGGTATTAAATGAACCAATGCACGGAAGCTGGAAACAAAGTGAAGGGACCCCAGGGAAGAGTTCCTTGTGCGGACTTATTCAACAACTGTGGGAAACTGGTAGAAACCAACACCCCCAAAATACAAGAAAGGGACAGAGAAGCATCTTTTGAGATACTGCTGCTTGAGAATTATCTTTTATATTCCTATGTTACTGTGCAAAAATGTATATTTGTGTGACATGACATTTACAGATGTGAGAGAGATTAGGTCTACTTTCTCCTTTTTACATTTTTTTCCAGTACACAGACATACAAAAGCAACTCCAAATCTGAAAGTGATGAATGAAATCCACACCTTAAGCACTCCCCCCACTGATTTTCCCCTCACTCCAGGCTTTATCAACATGAATGCTAAAAGAACAGGAAGACAGGCAGGCAGACCAACTGAATAGGATGAGAAACCAAAACTGTTCCCAGTTCTCCCTGGGCAGTGAGGCACTCCATTAACTTTATGCCAAGGACTGCACATAAACAGTAAGTGGCAAGCTGAAGACCAGCTTCAGAGAAGCCAGAAAAAGTTAATCTTCCAATTCTTAGACAACTGTGACCATTTCTCACACCATCCTACAGGACTAATTTATGATGTCCTGGTTAACAAGCTGTTTTCCCTTTAGAACGCTATAGAATCTATTTGTTTTCAGACTTATGGAGGTTAGTTCCCAAATATACAAACTTCACCAGCAAACATGACCTACAGTACTGCTTTTGTGCAGTCATAATCAAGAACCGTGTGATCCTACAGCCAACTTTGCTTCTCCTCTTCATACTTTTGTGGATCAATAAAAGGCTTGTCAATAGACCGGATCATCAGCTCCCCACAGAACACGCATTCAGCTGCCACAATATCATCAATGTCAGCCTTGATCTGTTCCCGACTCTGCTGCCCCTTCCCTAAACTAGTGGCATCTGTGTCCTTTGGGCGATGGTGAGCTTTGGAGGGCTGGCTTGTGGCTGCCAGTTTCTTCTGAAGGTCTTCTAACTTAGCTTGTTTGTAGGCAGGCAGGTTTGGATAAACCGCCTGAAGAAGGCAGTCATAGTGAAACATGTGGCCACAAAGGAAAAGGTAGAATGGGCGATTTAGGAGGGGAAAGTCACAGACAGAACACTTCTCCTGAGGCTCTACAGAGCCATATTTGTTTCTCATTTCCTGGATATCCTCCCGGATCCTTTTGGCACTCTGTGTGGCTTCCTCCATCTCTCTCTTCAGCTCCTCAATATGCTTGTTGTAGTCCTCCAGAGAGTTGCAGATAGCCTCCTTGAAATGATCAATGGTGACAAAGTCTGGGAAGAATGGCAGGACATCTTCGATTTTCAGCAGGTTGCAGCTGGAGAGGCAGGCCATGGCTTTCTTCACATCCTTCTCTTCTTGAACTACATGGCATGCAATTTTCAGCCACAGCTTTTTCCGGAGCTCCTCATCCTCTTCAGGAAGGTCTGCACAGGACTTGGCCAGATCCACATCCACCTAGAAGACAAACAAGGAGAGTTACAATTTCCTCTTAACTTCTCCCTCCAACATGAACACTTGCTCTCAATAACAGGATATCTTTTTATTACATCAGCCATAAGTAGTGCTGTGCTAGCCAGAGGCTGGATGGTGTCATACCTTATAGACTAATTCAGAAAAACATGGGATAACAATCCAAAGTCTGCATCACCTGGTTTCAGTGCCCCTCTGCTGCATACCCATGGGGCAAACTGGGCATTTCCTACATGAAAGTATGCATGGACACCAAACTGACATCAATTCTAGAAAGCCATAAAAGCCCATTGCAGAATGCTTCATCTACCCTTGGACATTCTATCACTGATTTCAGAGTTGTTGTTCTTGGACAACAAAACTTTAAAAACCAACTTCATCGTGAAATTCCAGAACAAGAAATCATCCACAGATTAGATTGTGTTAAGTATAGTCTCAATAGAGACTCTGAATGCTTATCCCATTACCAGGACTAACTTTTATATCCCTCATATCCCTCAACAGGTTGTTTTGTTTATCCCCTTTGACCTCTACAACTCACCTTCCCCTGTCAGCAGTACCCCCTTCCCTCCATCCTAGCTCTCTACAAGTCCACCCATAACATCTGATGAAGTAGGATGTAGCCTATGAAAGCGCATACCTCTCTAAATGAGTTAGTCTATGAAAGTGCCACATTGCCTTACCTTCTACCTGGCAACCTCTCTATCACTGTACTGTTTGTTGGTACCATATATCCATATGGCAGTCTCCTCTCTCCCTCAATATACAACCCCATCAGGAAAGAGGCCTTATTAATTTTGGATTGATTTAGGAACAGCAGAAGGAACCAATGACTTTCCACATCCACAGTTAACTATAAAAGAAGCTTCCATTGTACAACAATTATAATTTTTTATATTTATAGGACTAGATCATTAGGTCTCCTCCATATCACTCCCTATTCTGCAACTGATGTGGTGTATTACACACTGACATTTACTGCTCAAAGTATCAACTTATTTTCCATAAGCTGACCAAGTGAGAACTAATTCAATGGATCTTATTAAAATAAGCATAATAAATTACACACAGGATGAGTTCTTCAGAGCAGCAGCCAAGACCTGATATTCTACAATATATGAACTAAAATACCTGCACGCAGTAGCACACACCTGCAAAGCCAGATCCACTGCCTCCTCATACATTTCCATCACTTTGTATATATGGACACAAGCTCGGTGGTGCTCATGCTCTGCACAGAGCCGAAGCGCATACTTCAGATCATAGTGGATCCTACTGGGACTGGTCCCAGTTTGTTCTAGATATGACAGCAGGGAGTCTGGCCGACACAGAGCATAAAGAGACAATAAGTAGTTGTGAATAGCTTGCTCAGTTTCCTCCAATTCATACACACAAAACTCCATATACCGAATAGCTTCATTGATCTGTTGTGTGCTCCCACTCTGACTATAATTGACAAGAGCAGGTATAAGCTTCTTTGCATCTAGTTTTATACCCATGGATATCCAAGCATCAACAACCTTCTTGGGGATGTGCTGGATCAGAACTGGAGAGAACTTGTAAAACAGCTTTTCATCTCTATGTCTGGACAGTACGTTTAGGGCTTCATCATACTCTTCATGCTGGCAGTGATGGGCTATCACTCGCTCATAATCCTGCATAATAACAGCAAAGTAGACCATGTGTTCCGTATCCCCATGACTTGCCAGCAACTCATAAATAGATGCACGGTTATTAAATAGACATTCTTTGTTTTTGGGGCTGATTAGGAAGGTACGAAACCTCTCACGGGTCTCCAAATAGAGGTGCCTTTTTGAGGCATCACCCTCCAGCACACCCAGCCAATTCAGGTACAGCTCTGTTAGCCAAGTGGTCAACAGAGTTGTCTGGGTCTTCTCAGAGTGCTTCAAGCTCGCCAGTTTCTTGAGCAGGAACTCCATCAATGCCTCTTCTTGTTTGGCTTCGATGAACTTAAGGGCAATTTCCTCAAAGTAGTTCTGTGTAAGGGCATAACACTTGGCGCTATCCAGGTACTTCTTGTTCTGGAAACAGTGTTCTGCCTCTTTTGCCAACACAATATCCAGGCACTCAGGCCGGTCTTTGCAATACTCTTTGGCCAAATCAAATTTGTTCATGTTCATGTACATCTTCCACACATCTCTAGACTCCCGTTGTACATGATAGCGAAACACAACTTTCTCTGTGTGGATCCAGATCTGCCCAACTGTTGGATCTTTGATCATGTGCTTCAGTGAGCCAAATTTTTCCAAGAACACATCCTGGAAGACTACCTGCCCATTTAGTGTGCACACTGCTGTCACTCTGTCAGGCAGAAGCAGCAGGAAATGGAACTGGGTGAGCACAATGGAGATTGGCTTATTAATTGTCACATCTATGTCAGAAGGATATACCCAGACCCGTTCTTCACTCAGAATAGAGTCAGGCCGCCCATAGTCCAACAAACCATACAAGACACCATTTCCCATCATCCAGGCAAAGCAGCGGGGAGAGGAGCGTAGCTTTGGGGTGTAAAATGCTATTTCACTATAGCCAAAGCTGGCTGGGAACTCCCGGAAGCTTGGCAAGTGGTCTGGATGTATGGCAAATATGGAGCTGAAGCCTTGCTGTTCCGTCCCTTCAGCTACCTTGCCAACAAACTGGAAGAGCCTCTTGTGAGTGGTGGCAATGATAAAATACTTCCCATCAATCCCACGTTCTATCTCCAAACAGCAGACAGGAACAGGCCCAGTCTCCTCCTCCAATGTATAAACCTGGCGGAAATACTGGTCAGGGTTAGTGCTGAAGAGGCTCCCCTCACTGACAGAGATCTCAGCCTCATATATTTGGCCATGGGCTGTCCCCACCAGGATAGGGCCAGTGTTAGTTTCTGTACCCAGGAACTTGTTCCAGCCCACGCTTTCGATCAAATGACCCTTCCAGCGGGACAGTGTCCGCACCTTCTGAGCATTTCTGTTCAAATAGAGGCATTCACTGGTGTTCAATGCAATCAAGAGGTGAGAACCTGTAAAAGGCATGTGGCCAAGGCGAGGTAACGAGAGAGAGAAAAGGAACATGGTGTTAGCAGAAAAGTTACCATCACATCTCAGGTAGCATGTGTTGTCAAACAATACTTCTGGGTCTTCTCAAGGAAGACATCCTAGATCAGAGGTGGGCAAAGTCTGGCCAGGGATGCTGGGACTCCATTTCCCAGCAGCCCTGGCTCCCAGCCAGCCTCCATGGAGGAGGAGTATGGGGGCATGGTTGTGTGACGCCATGACAACGCAAGGCTGCAGAACCAGGGCTCTGCCCCAACCCAGCTCAGCCCCATGCTCCTGAGGTCTCCATGCATATCAGCCAGGAGCCCCATGGCCAAGGCACACAACTGGGCGGGAAGCTGCTCTGAGGCCTTGGCTGGGGCTGGGATTTTGTGGCAGTCACAGCAGAGGGTGGGGCCAGGACAGAGCTGCAATCTGCTGTCCGCCCATGCCCCTGTGATAAGCATGTATTCCATGGGCAGCAGATTGCGGCTTGGCCCCGGCCCTGCCCCGTGTTGTCACCACCACAAGTTCCCAGCTCTGGAGCAGCTCCTCTCCCTACCTATGCTGCTCCTGGCCAATTTCCACAGAGACCCCCAGGAGTGTAAGGCCATGACAGCGCAGGGCCAGGCTGGGCCTGGCCAGGGCACAGCCCTGGATCTGCAGCCCCACACTGTCACAACCCTACACTCCCAGGGTCTCCAGGAAGACCAGCCAAGAGCTAGGGCCACTGGGAAATGGAGTCCAGCTGCTGGCTGGATCCACCATTTTGCCCACCCATGTTCTAGATCCTGGAGTGCTCCAAGGAATCTGAATTCATAAAGACAAGGGGACTGACATGCTGGATGAAATAAATGGCCCATTTAGTCTAGTATCACAACAGACCATGACAGTCTCCAGATGCTTCAAGGGAAAGCACAAGAAACCCTGCATGAACCATTATGAAATAAATGATCCCTTTTTAAAAGTCTCTTCCTGCCCCAGGCCACCAGTGATCATCGGAAGGTTCTCTCTCAAATTTTTCATTCCAGCTGTTAACTACACATAAAGTCTCTCTAACAACTCTGCTAAATTCTTGGCCTCAGCTGTTAGTAGTAATGGGCTGTAATAGGTACCTTAGATCAGTTAGCTCAAAACAGCCCATGTTCCATCAGGAATTAAATTAAACTATCATTTAAATACACCAGAATTTAAAACAGTGAGGCACAGTATTCTTCCTCCAACATTCAGATAGAAGGATTCCTTGGAAAATAACTAGATAGTTGAATTCAGCCCCAGGCAGACCATATACTCATTCCACACACAGAATAGAAACTGCAATTCTTCCTTAATTAACACTTGCTATCTGTGGTCTATTTACTCTGTTCTCATGTGAGACTGACAAAGTATTCAATCAACTACACCTGTGTGGTCCAAAAACATCTTGTAGACTCTGGCTTCATCCTTGCGTCCCAACTCTACCTGATTAGGTTCATCTGGCTTGCCAAGATCAATCCTGCATGGAAGTGATAAACCAAGTTACCAACAGACAGAAAAAGTCCACATAACTATAAGAAGTTCTACTTTAATATTTAACCAGAGACCATGGAAGCACACCACGCTGGAGAAGGGCATTCCCCCATCAGCTGTAAGTCATCAACAGCACATTACCTTAGAAGTGTGTCTTTGCCAAGACTCATGCAGAGCTGGTTACAGGAGACCACTAGACTGTTAATTTTCTCTGGAGGAGTGAAATCTATTCTCTGCTTGTTAAATATCGGGGTTTCCTTCTCCAACCGGGCATTCACATATCCTAGGAGAGAGAAAAATATGAACAAACACTGTTTAGAAAATAGGCAGTTAACTTAACCTAACTTAAAAATGGAAAAGAAATGGGAAAGGCTATTGGAAAATGAAGTGAGATATGGTACGTAACTGTCTCTCCATTTACCTGGCTGCATAATGGAAGATACAGAATTGGTTTATTTTTCCATAGTGCCACAGTGCAGCACTGTGTTAAATGACATTAACTGAAACATGTCTAGAGACAAAGCCTGAAAACTCTGGGAAAAACTGAGAAAGGGGACTTACAGGAACTGCACAAAAAGCTAATGAAGACAGTTGTAAAACAAAAGCAAATAAGTTGTCAACAATCAGGAAATCAAATTATTTGTTCCACACTGAAGAAAAAAAAAAAAAAGATCAGAATGCAGAAGCAGATCTATACTGAAACAGGAAATAGCCAAAATCCTGTTTCTCAAAGCCTTTAAAGTCACCCTAAAAGCAAGTGGACCAGTCAAAAATGTCCACTTCTAAACAAAAGCGAAGTTCTAAACAACTTCCCTTAAAACTGCAAGGGAAAGATAGAAAAGACTAGGCAGAGCAGAAGGACCAAGAGTGCAGGAAATGTGTAAGTTAAGATGAGTTACTACAGGCCAGTCTATATCAGGGATAAAGAAGCTGCAAGGAGCAACATTTTCCTAAGAATGGAAAAGAATCTGCTTTCAAAAGCGTGGCACAGCCTAAGACTGGACAACTTCATGCCTAAATCAGAAGTGTCCTTCAGAAGCTGCCCATGGTGGATGGATCTTTGCCAAAATCCAGAGATGAGTTGAACTACACAGTCAAATGTAAAATAATGAGACGTTCGCACAAAACAAAGCAGGAATGATGCTCATTAGCAGATTAAGGGAGTCATATCTATATCCACATACAGATTGTATCACAAAGCTATCTTCACATCTGTCCTCCATATCATGTAACCTCTTGACAAAGGAATACAGTACAAACAGCAACTGGCCACATCACTCCAAGCTAGGCACCAACAATGGACTAATCAGTTTTTGTCCCTTCCCAGGTTAAATGTTAATCTCATGTCAAGGATGGAGAACCATTGATTCTATTGGGATTTCTGAGAGACTATAGCACCCATGTTGAGCTTGGGAAAGTCTTCACTTTCAAGAGACTTACAGGGAGGAGAGGGCTGCAGGAACCAAAGCCATTGACCATTAAAACAGCCACGTATTTTCAGAAGTTCTTTCACTAGCATAGCCCAGTTCCTGCTAAAAATGGTGAAGGGCTAGCATAAGTGGGCTACTAACATTTTTACCACTGCACTAAGTCTGCTGTGAGCAGAGACAGGAAGTAAATATCATACCATCTGCTCTACCACATTCCCCTTTTGATCCACTGATACTAAGCCAATTATGAGAGTTTCTAAATATCATCAGTTTGAAAAACACCAAAGCGCATGAAGCACTAGGAAAGACAGGAAATAATTTCACATTCATCGTGGAATGACAATCAAGAATCAGGCCACTAAAAATTAGGGATGCAACAATAAAGATTTTTGGGCTGATACTGATGGCTGATTAATAATGAGCCATATCAGCCGATACCAAACCAACTGCGCATGTGCGGTCTGGCAGCTTGGAGAGCAGCATCTGGCTGGTAAGTCTATTGGAGTGGGGGGGAAGGGAAGGGAAGGGACATGGGGGGGCAGGTCAAGAACCCTGAGGTGAGGGAGGGTAGGGCAGGGCACAGTTCAGGACAGAGCTGAAAGACGCTTGTCCAGGGGAGCAGATCCCACCCCTACATGCACACCAGAACCGCAGGAGGCATGTGCTCCCCGGATCTGTGCACACGACAAGGGAGGGCTACTGCTGCAGGCAGTGCCAGGCTCTTCCCGGCAGGGGTCTGGGCCAG
>NW_017729025.1:81842077-81843880 GCF_001723915.1 Gavialis gangeticus | reverse complement strand
CAAAGCGACCCAGGGGAAAACCAGGAGCAATGCTCATAAACTCCTAGAAGGTTTCAGACTGGATACAAGGAAAAACTTCTTCACAGTTTGTGACCAGACTGTCGAATAGACTTCCAGAGGGGATGATACAAGTACCTAACCTGGAGATCTTCAAAAGGAGACTGGACGCACACCTTGCTAGGGTTATTTGACCCCAGCAGTCTTTCCTGCCAGAACAGGGGAGCTGGACCCAATGATCTCATGAGGTCCCTGCCAGCCCTATGTATCTGTGGATGGTTTAATGTTTGTACTAAAGGCTTTACCGGTTATAACATGCAACTTTCAGATCATTGTATTTTGTGCTAGTGACAATAACATGCTCCTCCATCCTCAGTAGGCAGAGTCTTACTAGGGTTCTTCCCAGCAAAGGGAAAGCCTTTTTTCCTCTGGCCTGTTTCCCTCACACAAAGCTGGAGCCAGATTCACGTCTCTTTCAGACACTGGCAGCAAAACCATTCACTCTTCCTGGCCCCTGGCAGATGCTACACTGAGGTGCAAGTGTTGTATGCAGTAACACGCCATGCACCCCTGTGATTAACTACACCATAAAACAAGGAATAAGCCACAAAGTCGTGGTACAGAAGCCACGTAAGAGCTTCACAGCTCCCAGCACGCTGCAAACCCGACATGTGGCCGGCACAGATCCGCTGGCCGACTGCACCCCGGCGATAGCAGGGAGCACTGGGCACCTGGCGGCGGGGAGCCCGGGGCCCTCCCTGCACCGGCAACAGGGCGAGACTGGGACGCGACCCCCGAGTGCCCGCTGGCGCCTGCGGCCTGGATGTGCGGGGCGAGGGCGCGGCCCAGGCCTGCTCGGCGGGGTCCTTCTGACTCCCCTCCAAGGGCCCCGAGCAGCGGGCCCACACCGGCAGCGGCGGCCTCGGGCGGGGCCTTACCTGAGTGCGGGATGCCGACGCTGGCGCGGCCGGGCGGCAGGCTGGCGGCGCGGGACAACGAGTCCTCGTATTCGTCCAGGATGGACGCCATGGCTCGTCCCCACCCCCGCCGAGCCACCAGCCACTTCAGCGACCCCTCAGCTGACCCGAGTCACGTTCCGTCGGCGACGTAATGCGCCTGCGTCAGCCCCGCCCCCTCACGTACTGCCTACGGCATGCGGGGGTGGGCGGGGACTGGAGGGCTGCCTCGCCCCGCCCCCGCGGCCGGTGTGGCCCCGCCTCCTTGAGCTGAGGGGTTCGTTGCGTCACGCGGGGGGGAGGGTGTCCTTGCTGCTCCCCCGGCCTGTGGCGGGGTCCTGAGACGGGGCAGGTCCTGCTGCTGGGCGAGGCGGTCGCTGCCTGGCCCACGTCTTCTCCCCGCAGCTGCTGGGTACCGAGCTAGCAGGGCCCCTTGCTGGCGGTGGCCCCACACTAGGTTGCCAACCCCCCCCCGGATTGGCCCGGGGTCTACCAGAATCAGCCTTAATCACCCAGTGACCACTGACAGCAATCTGGGAGATTTTAATGGGATATTTTAAGAAAATAAAATTAATGACATTATGTCATGTTGGGGGTGGGAATCTCAGAATAGCTTCAGTCAGAGTTGGCAGCCCTACCCCACGCCAGCCAATGGTCCTGGTGGTGCTGGGGTCACAGCCATCCCATGTGGGCTATTCTGCAGTTGCTCGGGGATGTAGGGGGGTAGTTAGGAAGGCCAAGGCAGAGATGGAACTGGGGCTAGCTTCCCAGATTAAGGACAATAAGTCTTTTTTTAAATACATAGGGGGTAAAAAGAAGGTCCCAGGTAATGTGGGGCCCTTGCAGGATG
>NW_017729025.1:81840165-81841874 GCF_001723915.1 Gavialis gangeticus | reverse complement strand
ACAGCAGGGCAGGCCCTATGAGGAGAGACTACAGGACCTGAACCTGTTCAGCCTCCACAAGAGAAGGCTGAGGGGGGATCTTGTGGCCTGTTACAAACTGGTCAGGGGGGATCAGAAGGCATTGGGGGAGTCACTGTTCCCCCGAGCACAGCCAGGAGTGACCAGGAACAACGGTCACAAGCTAGCAGAGGGTAGGTTTAGGTTAGACATCAGAAGGTGCTATTTCACGGTCAGGGCGGCTAGGGTCTGGAACCAACTTCCAAGGGAGGTGGTGCAGGCTCCTACCCTGGGGGTTTTTAAGAAAAGGTTAGATGAACACCTTGCTGGGGTCATTTAACCCCAGTACTCTTTCGTGCCATGGCAGGGGGTTGGACTAGATGATCTTCTCAGGTCCCTTCCAACCCTAGAAACTATGAAACCCATGAGCACTTAGGCTCTGGCTCAGGCAGGGCCTAGGCATGAGTGCTGGACCTCCCTGAGCCACGCATCAGCTCCCCGGGACCCCGCAGCAAGGGGGTCAGGGCCCATGGATGGGTCTGCAAGCACAGCACAAAGAGGGGAGGCCTTGCCGTGGAGGATGCACCCTCTGAGGTTTCACCCTCACAACACTCCTGTGAGGCAGCAAGTTATATCCCCTAAATTACAGTGGGGAAGCTGAGGCAAAAGCTTTGAACGCCTTGCTCAGGCTTCACAAGTTCTGCGACAATCAAGCTCGGTTTGGTTAGTACAGAGTGGAACAGGCACATGTGACTTAGCAGGCAGGGATCAAGCCGCCTTTGTTCTGCTTGCTTGTCCATTTACTGAATGGACCTTTTGAATGCTGAAAATATGATCTGTTGCTATGCTGTTATGAGACACTTTTCTTCAGACCTTTTTTTTTTGACAGTTACACTAACTATAACCATGTTTATCCTGCAGATTAAGCCCAGAGCAAGTACAACACAACAATGTAAATAACAGCACTAATTTCATGATGGATTTTTTATTTTTGCTGTGTATCTAAACAATATCTAAACACTTTTCTCTGGACAACAGAGGAGTATTACCTCAGTTTTACATACAGGTAAACTGGCTATGAGGAGAAGCACAAGGAGGCATGGAAAATGTTAGTCTAATATGCAAAGAAATTCTTTTTCTTCCAGTTGCCGTGCACTACCACATTTCAAGGTCAAGTATTCTAGTCACCTCTCCTCTCAGTGTACATTTACATTCATACAAACACACAAATCATATAGGCTTATCATTATCACTAACCCATTTTGTTACTCGTTTGTTTATTTTTTTACTACCACCAATTGGTAAAAGCCAAGAAACTCAGATGCATACCAGGGCACTGCAGCCAAGAGAAAGTTGCTTCTTAATGTAAAGAGCAAATCTGTCTTCTGATGATAAGCTACAGTGAATATTCCTTATTGTTCTCTAAGATTTTTTCCTCCTGAAGTCATCACTATTTTATTATTAAAAAATGAAAATGAGTTCAAAATGTATTTCCTGAAATACCTTATGGTAATAACCAGAGATAAGCCAAAACAGGAGCCTCATATACCAGCTCCCACATACTTTATCCTTGGGAAGAGGGGAGTACTTGATTAAAATCCTAGATGCAAACAAGTATTTTCCTGCCAGGTCAGACACAGGATTATTTTCTCATTCTGATTTTCATAGATTTCATAGACATTTGGGCTGGAAGGGACCCTGGAGGATCATCG
>NW_017729025.1:81839008-81839739 GCF_001723915.1 Gavialis gangeticus | reverse complement strand
ACTTGAAGGTATCCAGCCTGTCAAGGTGTTCCTTCATGAGGTCAGCTTCGATGGAGGGCAAGGAATCTCCCTTGCCTGGGCCTCCCTGACCCATAGTGGGCAGGGCTGTCCCATGGGGCTGATGAAAAACTAACGCAAAGTACCCATTTAGCAAGTTCGCTTTTTCCTGGGCATCAATTGTCAGTTGCCCCATCTGGTTTAGCAGGGGTCCAGTGTTGCCCTTGCTTTTCCTCCGGCTCCCCACATATCTAAAAAAGGACTTTTTATTTTCCTTGATATTTGTAGGTAGTTGGAGTTCCATCGCAGCCTTGACTTTCCTGGTTTACTCTCTGCAAGTCCAGACTAAAGCAGAGTATTCTTCCTTGGTGGCAGTTCCAGTCCTCTGTCCTTTGTAGGTCTTCCTTTTAAAACACAGGAGGTCCACCAGTTCCCTGGATAGCCAAGGGGGCTGCTTTGCCCTTTTGCTGCCTTTCCTCTGGGACGGGATGGACTTTGCTTGCACATCTAGGATTGCTCCCTTGAGGAGCAACAACACGTCCTGAAGTCCCCTCTCCATTGAGTTGTGGCCTTTTAGGGCCTCTCTAACAAGCCTCCTTAGCTTGTCAAAGTCAGCTTTCCTGAAGTCGAGGACTTCTGTACAACTGACTGACTTGCCAGCTTTACGGCAGATGGTGAAGGTGATCAGTTCATGATCACTATCACCCAGCTTCCCTTCGATTGTTAGGTTGCCA
>NW_017729025.1:81831353-81838581 GCF_001723915.1 Gavialis gangeticus | reverse complement strand
ACTTGAAGGTATCCAGCCTGTCAAGGTGTTCCTTCATGAGGTCAGCTTCGATGGAGGGCAAGGAATCTCCCTTGCCTGGGCCTCCCTGACCCATAGTGGGCAGGGCTGTCCCATGGGGCTGATGAAAAACTAACGCAAAGTACCCATTTAGCAAGTTCGCTTTTTCCTGGGCATCAATTGTCAGTTGCCCCATCTGGTTTAGCAGGGGTCCAGTGTTGCCCTTGCTTTTCCTCCGGCTCCCCACATATCTAAAAAAGGACTTTTTATTTTCCTTGATATTTGTAGGTAGTTGGAGTTCCATCGCAGCCTTGACTTTCCTGGTTTACTCTCTGCAAGTCCAGACTAAAGCAGAGTATTCTTCCTTGGTGGCAGTTCCAGTCCTCTGTCCTTTGTAGGTCTTCCTTTTAAAACACAGGAGGTCCACCAGTTCCCTGGATAGCCAAGGGGGCTGCTTTGCCCTTTTGCTGCCTTTCCTCTGGGACGGGATGGACTTTGCTTGCACATCTAGGATTGCTCCCTTGAGGAGCAACAACACGTCCTGAAGTCCCCTCTCCATTGAGTTGTGGCCTTTTAGGGCCTCTCTAACAAGCCTCCTTAGCTTGTCAAAGTCAGCTTTCCTGAAGTCGAGGACTTCTGTACAACTGACTGACTTGCCAGCTTTACGGCAGATGGTGAAGGTGATCAGTTCATGATCACTATCACCCAGCTTCCCTTCGATTGTTAGGTTGCCAGTTAGGTCATCCCCGGTTGCCAGTACAAGGTCGAGCAGTGCTTTACCTCTTGTCGGCCCATAGACTTCCTGCGTCAGATAGAGGTCATCCACACATAAGAGAAAGCTTTCAGAGCAGCTGAACTTAAGAAATCACTTCCATTTGGGAGTGAAATCTCACCAAAAACTGTTTGTCTGATCTGACTGCTGTTAAACTAGAAGCCAGGACCTTGTCATCTTTGGAAAGAAATGTCAGTTGAAAGCTAATCCAGGTCCTGATCCAAACACCTGCCAAGCTCACCTGTAATATCAGCTGCAGTATTTGTTTAAAATATAAACAGTTTAAATCACAAACAGTTTAAACCATCCTGTTCTGATGCTAAATTAATGGACTTGATGTTTGCTTCATGGGTGGTAAAGCTATACAATGCATTTTCATATTACTTAGGCTGCATGCGGATAAGTTATTCCTTTTCGTATGTCAATGCCAAATAAAGGCAGCAGAGTCGATTTGCACCTTATAGACTGGCTATATCCAAGACGTATAAGCTTTTGTAAGCCTGCTTACTTCATGTTACGTAGTGACTCCTTTTGGTGTATCAGTGCCAAATAAAGAAAGTTTTCTCCAGCAGATGGCAACACATCCTTAAAGTCTGAAGGATAGACATTTCTGAGATAAAGACCTGTGCTAGTTTCTTCTGGGTATTATATAAATTATTTGGGGGAAAAAGAAGTTTAATATAGATGCTTGCTTTCTTTTAGAGCATTTAAGTAGGTTTAGGTAGCTTCATTGTTATTCCATTCTCATTTATTTTTATTCAGTCTTAAAACTAATATAAGATGTTGGGTTCTTTTGCCCTACTGAGGACAAAATGCAACCCGACCAGGTCATGTCTGTTCCTTCCTCAATGCCATCCCTTTTAATTCCAGGAAAAAATAAAGAGGTGCATCAACACTAGGACTGGGGTGGATATACTCCAGCACTTTCTCTATGTGCTCCAGAGATGTGAAATTCCTTAAAAATCAGACTCTCCCTAAGTGCAACCTAAGGGTCAGATTTGATCTCCACTGTTGATGATCTCAAAAAATAATAAAGCCCTATCAATCAATCAAGGGAGATGTTAAGACAAGTAAATATTGAGATTTTCCTTTTATTTTATGTAAATATGTGTGTGCTCATGTGTGTACACAAGCCATCATATATACTCATTTTACTTTTGTCTCTGATTCTTCAGAATTACCAGTCAGATATGATGCACAGTAATGGGGGATCGGGCTCAGGGTATTTTCTTTTTTGGCTGTCTTTCACATGGTAATTGTGTTTTGTTTTTGTTAAGGTTATATGATAAAAATGATCATATAGGCATTTTTCAGGAAAGGGGAAGAGGGAAGGGGGCAGAGAGGGCAGAGATATGCAATCAGCTGTCTAACAAGATGACTGATGAATCAGCATTAACCTGCTTAGAACAGTGATTACGGTGGCTGGTGAGGGAGGTACATTTGTTTAAGTTCCTCTGCATGTGTCCTGGTTTAATCATCTCAGTTGTCCTGGCAACACTCACCCTCTCAGCATCCCTTCTAACCTGCACCCTCTCTTCCTTTGCTTCTCATTTTCTTTCCCAGAATTTCTCACTCATAATTGCACCTTTGAGCTTCTTCACAGGGCTCTAATATACAAGCAGAGTGAACCCTTTGCAAACAAACAGCATTGTGCGTATAAATTTCATATGCATTTAGTTTGTTTAAACATAACTAGGTAAAGCTGAATACAACCTTTACTCAATAGCTAGTACACCGTTTTATCAGTAGTTTATATGTATTTCTCTCCTCAGAAAAAAAAGGGACTTTGGGGTTTGTTTGGGGGTTTTTTTTATTGTTTTTTAATCTGGGCCCATTTACCATATTTTGCATGTATTTCTAGTATGATTTGAATAGTTCACTCACAGTTGTTACAAAAGGCTAAGATTTGGCAGTGAGTGGACATCTATGAGGTGAAGATACAAGTTAGGACCTTGGCACGACAATTTCCCAAACTTTAAAGCAGCACCTTAGTTGTTAGGTGTGGTTTGTGGCTCCAGCTATGAAGGTAGTTTTAATAAACAGGACCTAAGAGGAAAACAAGTATTTTATCTTCATAATAGTTTTTTTAATAATATGATATACACCAGTTTACCTGATATACCATATAGACTAGAGTACTACACTCTTCAGTTATGTATGTCAAAATATCATTGTGAATCACTATTAACTTTAGTGCAACAATTTTTTAAGCAGAAGCTGCAGCTAATATTCCAGCCAAAGCCAGTACCCATAATACTGGAAAACTTAGTATCTGAAGCCAGTATTTGGTCTATCTGAAATGAACTTAGTCATTTCAGTTCCATTTCTAATAGACAGGTATGCACATCAAAAAAGCCACCCTCATAAGTGGTGCTAACCATATTGTTCTTATTATATGCCAATATTCATAGAAGTTGACCCTCCTTTTTCAGGTTCAGTTTTAGGAAAAGCAGATTTTTCCCTATATATAAGTCAAAAACTACAGAAAAAAGACCTTGAACAGCTATTGTCTTTACAAAATCCCACGGGAGAATCAAATAAGCAGGAAAAAAATGGAAGTGTCAGAAGGACTACAAATACTAAAAAACTGCTCTGAGAAATGTTTAGACTCAGTATTTGAGTATTGCATATACATAAATACTGCAAATACAAAAGTCAGGACTGTTGGGGGTCCAATTATAGTTTGACCCTGCATATGTTTCTTTCAGAGAAAAAAAAAAGAGTAGACTTATAATGAGAACAATACAGTAACTAACATCCTTCAGAGAGAGAGTTACCAACTTATCCATGAAGGTGATCTTTGCAGGCCAGGAAGGAATTATGTTAGAAAGGCAGCTTGCATTGCAGTTGTCATAATGTGGCTCTTCACATTTGAAGAGCAGATCAGTCCCTATGGCTGTCAATCCAGTACCTTTTAGGAACTGAGATATACTGTCATTGCAAGCACAACCTCTTTCCTGAGTACTGGTTAGTCCTGTTATCTGAATCCTCCGCCTATTGCAGAGCTGTAACTGCATGTTCTGTTGGAAGCTGGAAGCCAGATTGGACATGAGAAAAAAAAGTCTGTGGAACAGACCTGTTTGTTTAATTGTTCAGGTTAAAGTTGGCTTACAAATCAGTTAAAAAGGAGAATCAGGCCCCATCCATTGACTTAAGTGTCATTTAGTCAATAAAAATCTGTCAAGAAAAGAGGGCTCATGCACAGAAGCAAGTGACTCCTGAAAAGGTGAGTGAGAACAAAACCGGAAAGTTTGCTTAAAAATTGTTTTCCAACTATTTAAGTTGGTCTAATAAAACATATCAGATTCACCCAAAGAACCTTATCTGCCAGTGGGAACAAAACTTTTTTTTTCTGTAGTGTGAGTAGTACATCTTCTTACAGGACATCCACAGTGGGATACTTAATAATGTGGGAAACAAACCACTGCCAGGCTGGTCTTACTTCTTCCTGCTGCTGCTCTTAAAGCAGGAGCATTCCTACTCTTCCCTGATTTGCATTTATTTCTTCCTCTTAATGAGAAATAGCATAAAGTCTTTCCAAGCTGTACTGTTCTCAGTTAACCCATATGACAAGCAACAATTTGTTGCTTTGCCTGCCCCCTACAACAAAACTATTTCTGCCCATATTCATGTCAGCTGCAGACACACCCAGCACACCTTGCGGTGGGGGATCACATATATATGTTTGTTCTATTGCTGGGTACCTATGATTCTGTGTTATGGGTAACAGAAACATTGAGATTTTGTCACTACAACCACATTATACCCTCTTCAAAACCTAAAAGATATAGTCAATTATTCTTCATTTTTTGTTTCTTCCTTTTCCTCCATTTATAATTCCCCTTTCCCTCTTGCTTTCCCAGTCCTTCCTCTCACGTATCCTCCACAAATACACTGTAGAAATACCTTTAAGCCAATTTGAAAAACACTGCCTTCTAGAAGTGATTGTTCCTGTGCATTCGCAGTATCCTGACATAGCTTTCTCATAGTCTGCATCTGAACTAGCATTTTCTTTAAAATTTCTATTCATACAGTAATAGTAGAAGCTGCAATGTAGATCAGCCACTGCCATTTTAGCTGCCTTGCCAGTAAACCCTGCTCAGAACATAGCAGTAGCCTGTCTGTACTAATGCTCATATTAATGCTACAACTGCAAAAAAATTGCTATGCTCCTATTAATGCTACAACTGCAAATAAAAATTGCTATGCTGGTGTGAATGCATTGGTGGGAGATTTGAAAAAAATGCTAGCATAAAGAAGGCCACGGTGTTCACTACTGTTTCCAGGAAGTTTATCCCAAGTATTGTAACAAACTAGTGCAGTCCACCATATAAACCACTATAGGGCAGCTGCTTCTTGTGGATTCAAGGCATAGAATGAGATGCAAGTTCAACAGCTTCCAGTTGATGCCTATTTTTAACATCGTTTTGCATAGTGTTGGCAGTGCCCCAGCATCTCTCCAGCTGAAAGGCTGCAGAAGGAGTCAGTGTGTTATGTTGGTGGCAGTCTGCCCTGCAGTCTATGTATTCAAATCCCACAGCAGAAATTAATCCCATATTCAAGTCTGAGATTGCCATAGAGGTAAAATATGCAGCTTGAGGTTTTGCTTATATTAGAGCTTCCCCAGAAAAAAAATCTCAATATTCATATGGCTTTTTCAGCTCCCCTGGAGGTGTAACACTAGAGGACAAGGGTTAACAAGATGCTGGCAATCATCTGTCTTCGCACTGTGATGTCCTCTCCCCTCTTTGTGTTTGTTCAGTTGTTTTTCTTTAGATTGCAAGCCCCTCAGAGCAAGGATTTTCCTGCCCTCTTTGTTTAGAAGTACTTAGCATATTGCAGCCACTAAGGGAAATGAATAAAGAATGGTAAAAAGGAAACCAGATTGGAAATCCCTGTGCATACGAAAATATTTCTGCCAGATCATGGTAATAATTTCAACTGTGTTAAGGGCTGGAATTGTTGGGTGTGACTGCATAAGTTCATATAATAAGAAAGGTGACATTCTCCGTCTCTCATCCACTTTCTGTGCAGCCATGCACAATTTAACAAAATTGCTGCTCCTATTTCTGTCTGAAATCTTTGTCAGATTATACAGATTTTCTCTGTTGGGACTCCCCATATTGATCTTAGAAGTACAATGTCAGTGTTTCTTTAATGAAAAAAATAGTTTACAGGACTGTGCAGAGGCTGGATTTCTTAGCTGTGTTTGTATAATAAGCTGACCCAGCTCTCACCCACTGACTCCTCAGTTTACATCTTCACTGACTGCCTGTCTCACATACATACCAGCCCAGTCTCTAGCTCCTTTACTATTCATTCCACCCAGGAAAAGTACACACCAACTACAGAGACTTCCTCAGCTTGACAAAGGGTTTTTAAACCCAAAAACTTGCTATTTTTTTCCCTAGCTATTTAAGTTGATCTAATAAAAGATGTCAGATTCACCCAAAGAACCTGGTCTGCTTATAATAGGAGGAGGTTCTTAGGTGCTACCAATAATAACAACAATGCCAATTATAAGTAGCGAGCAATAATCATTATGGTATTGATAGGGTATGGCAAAACCTTTTGCCTGTAGGTGGCTGATTTGAATCCAGGTCAAGTAGGTAGTAATTGAAAGTCATTACTGTCTTCTGGCTGTTCACTGGCCTGAGAAATAGGAGTTTTCTGGTATGCCTTTATTTCCCATACCATGTCTTTGTTGGCAGCCCGAGCAGGAGGAGTAAATATCAAAGTGGGGATGGGAACTGAACTCCCAATTCATTCTCCTTCACAACAAACCCAGGCACGGAGATCTGGAACAGAAATTCAATAGACCGGTCTAATCTAAACTGATTAAATCAGATACTACATCCATCCAGGTCTATCTTAAACCTGGTTCTACCATTTTGAAACTGGTTTACGTGCACTGAACTTCTGTTCAGTTACAGGTGTAGCCCTGTTTCCGATCACTGCTTATGCCAGTTGATGTGTAATTTCTGGACCTGGTGAAACTTACACTGTTACTGCTTGGGCTGTACCTGTTCTGTGAGAAGAGTGTTGCAACGGCCCAGGCCAGCACCTTTCACCAGCACTAATCACATGGAAACCATAAGGGAAAGAAAGAAGAAAAGGTGGAGAGTGAGGTTTGCAGATCAAGTTTACCAAGACATCTAAGAAGCTGAATCAGGTTGCAGGGAGCAGAGGCTGGGCTATGCAAATCAGGCTTCTGTAAACCATGACAGGTGTGGAAGTTAAGAGCTGTATTAGTTTAAAGAGAGGGGGGTGGGGCCTACCTAGCAGTGCAGGGAGTTTGCTGTGGTTGCTGCCATTTCAGCTCAGAGACAGTTGAAGGGATGGTGCTCTAGAGGAGCTGCCACCATGTATGGGGCTACAGTGGTTGAGCCTTGCTCTTTACCTCATCTGTTTTTCTGCCACTACCTGTGGCTTTTATAGCCCAAGTTTTGTCTTCTGACT
>NW_017729025.1:81821229-81826353 GCF_001723915.1 Gavialis gangeticus | reverse complement strand
ACAGTTGAAGGGATGGTGCTCTAGAGGAGCTGCCACCATGTATGGGGCTACAGTGGTTGAGCCTTGCTCTTTACCTCATCTGTTTTTCTGCCACTACCTGTGGCTTTTATAGCCCAAGTTTTGTTTTCTGACTGTAAAGTTGCAGCTTCTGCCTTTCTAATTCACCAAACATTTGGAGAAGGAAAAGCAGAGCTTTTCCTCCCTTCTCAAGCCATGCCTCCCCAGGAGCTGCTGGATTATTCGCCTGCCCTGAGGAGGAGGAGGAGAAGAAGTACCCCAAGGGGCAGCGGCTCAGAGCTGGGCATTAAATGTGTCCTAGTAGGTGATGGTGCTGTGGGAAAGACCAGCCTGATTATCAGCTACACAAAAAATGGATACCCAGATGAGTACCAGCCAACTGCCTTGGACACCTTTTCAGGTAAGAACCAGGTACCCCTGAGGATTTCTCGCTGACAGTATCCTTTTTGATTTTTTTTCTTCATCTCCTTACTGGCATAATAGCCTTGCCTACACTTCAAACAAGTTCTCAAGGGGAAAGGCATGTTTCCAAAGGGCACAGCTCCAACGGTCATGGGGACTCTAGGGCAGAGAGACTACCTTTTTAATTTTAAATACTGGGCTATGTCACCCTGTTCAAACCCAGTATAGTCAACATGGTACTTAAAACAGCAGCAGGAGCCATCAGTCTGGCCACTTGTTGAGGCTCCTAAATTTAAACACTAGAGGAACTGAATGGTATCAGCAAAAAATTTTGCAATGCTTCCCTGTTGCAGGCAAAGTTTTAATGGAAGCATTGAAGAGGAGGCTGTAAAGAGAAACTGGTTTTGTTTCTCATGCACAACTAGGGAGTCAACCTTCCTGCTTGGCTAGAGCTGAGAGACCTACAGAACAAAATTTGTGTTCTGCTGGAGTCTGTGAAATGGGGGGGAGAGTTTTTTCTTTGGGTTAACTGGCCTAGCTGCTGCTTGGCTTAGGATAGAGGGAGAGGGACAGCCTTGTGGAGTGTTGTTACTGAAGAATGTATATATTCATGATAGTACTAAACTCGGGTAAAAAACCTTGCTTCATAAAGTCTATTGAAAAAAATCTCATTGGCTTCAACAGGGTCAAAAGTTCACATTTCTATAATGCCCCTCATTACTACGCTATTTGAGTGTTTTTTATGAATATGTGCACTGAGACACTTTTTCTGAAGACTAACTCCTGTGCCCTAGTGAGTGGATCCAGGGAAAGGAATGGCCCTCTGTTTGTATCTCTGGTTAGGGATGAGATCCCTAAAAAGAGGTAGCAGGATAGATTCATCTTATCAAAGTTGTGCAATTTAGGCTTGATATATCAGAGAGCTGTATGGGAACAGCTATTGGGAATTCATGGGTGGTTCTTTCCCTGGTGATATAAGATTCCAGGAGAGAGATTTGTATGTAAATCCCTGGAGTCCAAAAGAGCATGAGGAAATCTCCTCTGACTACTTGCCCTGGGGCAAGGAGGTTGAATTGGAGACTGAAACCTGAGGGCTCCCCCTACTTATGCTTTGTCTTCATTAACATAAATAATTGAGCACATAAATAAGCACTGTCTGCTAAAAGTTTGCTTTGCATATAAGAAGAAGCCTTGCATATTAGAAGACCACGGTGTTCGGTGATGGCTGTCTGGAAACAGCTCTGCAGATGCCTTCCTGGCTCCTGGAGGGAGAGAAGGATAATATGTTATCTCCCTACTTAATTTGTGCATTCTTCTGTACTTTGAGTTGTCACTTACTAACCCTAACCCTCCAGCCTCTGACCTTCTCCACCAGTCTGCTGTGGGCCCTATCAATGCAAAGTTGAGCAGAACTCAGGCCAGGCACAGTCTTGGGAGACTAGCTCCTTTAAGTCTCTTTCTAAAGGAGACCCTGCCTTCAACCTAATAAAGAAAGGGTAACATCGTAATAATTTTGGAAAAACTTTGGAAAATGCTTTCAAAGTTATTGACATTAAGGAGACTGGGTTTCAGTAACTTTTAGAGGGGCTTAGTTCTGGCCTCAGGCACTTAGAAACCCCTATTGTAGGCTCCTACCAGCACAGTTACACCATTCAAGGGTGTGAATAGGTGTGATCTGATAGATTTGGCTGTGCTGGCAAAAGCCCCTAAGCTGCTCTCTTGCCAAGGTTCCTCTTTTGCTAGGGAGTACTGTTAATACTAGTATAATGCCCATCTTTCCAGATATAGCTGTGGCCATGCTGGGAGTGCTTTGCCTCATATAGGATTGTATACCAATCTATCAGAAAAGTGCCCCCAACATAGGCGTTGAGTTGCTCTTGAAAACGGGGCTTGGGCTTCTAAATCATTTAAATGCTTCAGAAAACTTCAGCCCTTTTATCAATGGTTAAAAATAAAGTCCTGATGCAGACAGGGTTTACACATGTTTTAAAGTTAGTTGATAAGGAATTTTTTTTTCTTTAATATTGAGCTCCTGCCTCTCTCGTTATTTTCTTGGTGGATAAGGTCTAAAAGTTTTTTAATAATCCTGCTTGTTTTACACTTCTAGTTTTTCTAGAAGTAGATTATAAAGTCTCTGTTTTAAACTGATGGCAGAGGGTCATGAAAGATGTCCTTTTGCCAAAACGGTCATTGCCACTGGCACTGAGTAGGTGTTAAGAGGAGTTGAAAGACAGACTCAAAATACCTTCTCCGCTATTGAGCTCTCAGTTGTCTAGACTCCCATAAATAACATCATTTTATGAGCTCTTCAGTCATCAGAATCAAGCAAAGTGGGATCAAACTTTTAACATTTCAAGAAGTAAAAAGGTAGAAACAAGCTCTTAAAATGCATTCTTTTTCTGATCTCCTTTATCTGCTGTAAAGAAGCACAAAGTGGCATGAGCACAGCTCCTTATTTAGCCTGACAGTTCTAAGCTAGAGACAAGCTCAGTTCAGGTTTGGCTGTGGACTGTGGATAAGGGAGCAAGGTAACTGTTGTCCCTCTGCTCCCACAATACCATCATGGTCAGTTTAGGAGACTGGAAGTATCATTAGACATTTCTAGTGACTGTATCAGTATCTTCTAAAGCAGGAGTGAGGCGGATGCAGCCCACCAGGCCATTTTATCTGGCCTGTGAGGCCCCCAAAACCTTTAGAAAATGAATATTAATCTGCCCCTGGCTGCCTGTCATGTGGCCCTCAATGGCTTGCCAAAACTCAGTAAGCAGCCCTCTGCCCAAAATAATTGTCCCTGCCTTCATGCCTTTAGAACAGGGGTGGGCAACTGTAGCTCAAAGGATCTAGTTACCCTACCTATATGTGAAGTAGACCTAACTGTCCACAACTTCAAAGTCAGAGAGAGACCTGCAGAGGCCTGGCATCCATGACAATTGGGACTTCTTTTTTTTTTTTTTTTACTCTTGGGTGTCGCCTTTTGCCTACCCTGGATCTAGATCTTAACTCTGCAGCTTGTTCCCGTCTCTAGTTCTAAACAATAGACCACAAAGCCAACAGCAGTTGGGGGGAGTGATTTAGTACAAAAGATGAGTTTTTAAATACCTGGGTAATGCTAAGAAACAGGGCTGCTACCCAGCCACTGTCTCTGTCCCACCTTCTGCCAGGTGTCACATAGAGCTAGATCAGCAGTGAAACATACACCCTGTGACCTTTCCCCAGCAGACTTTCCTGTTCTGCCTGCTCTTTCTTTTGTACTGAACCCTGGTATCTTTCCACAGGTGTGTATGCTGCAATAGTGGTGAGGCCAGCACTTTGGTAGAAGTCGAGTTGTAAGCATGTCTTGTGCTAGCAGGGGGGAACTTCCTCAGGCCAGCACTGTAGCAGGAGATAAATTATACTTCATATTTATGTTGTACCTTTTCTTCTGAGGATCACTAAATGTTTCCCCATGTGTTACTTGCCTCCCTCAATACCCCTGGTAGGTGGTGAAGAAATAATATACTAAAAGAGAAGTACCCAGTGCCTTGAAAGATCAAGTCGGAATCTGAACAGTTCCTTTGATCAGGAACAGTTTCTCTTCTTCCCCTGGAGCAAAAATGTGGCAACAACTTGACTGTCCTCTAGCCATAAGGAAACTGTAGCTTCTCATAGCCTGGTAGGAGAGAACTGTGGTCGTGCCTTCCTCCCTTTTCCCCCATCCCTCTTCATTCTTGCTGGGGGGGGGGCAGGGAGAGATGTCTTGTATTCAAAAGCTTGTCTAACTTTATCCCAACAATGCAGTTGGTCCAGTAAAAGATATGGCCCTAAGATCCTTTCCCCTCACAGTTCATTATTTTGTCTTTCATTTGCTTTTTCTTTGACAGTCTTCTGTCAGTAACAAAGATCTTTCTTCTCCCCAAGAGTATGCATGAGATCAGTTGTTTCTGACACCTATAGCTAATAACCTGAAGAGTAACAAAAGATGGTTCTTTAAGGAAACAAAAGCAAAGTCCTCCAACAAAGTGAATGACTGCTAGCCTGTGCCCACTGTCACCTTAGCACAGGAAGTCTGCTTTCCTTTGTCAGGCCAGTGCTATTTTCACATTCTGTCAAGACTAATAATGTATAACTTTCCACTCATTCCCCTTCTATAAGTTGCTCTTAGTTCCAGCCTCCTGTCATTTTGTGTTGTCTGAACTGTTAAATAGTCAGACAGTTTAACTCTGAATTTCCACTGGAAGGACACACGCAACCTAACTTAAGGCAGCAGGGGCTTGTTAAGGCTTCCTTTGACTAGGGAACAATAATACAAGTACAAAAGCTGTTTGTCTAATTTACCACTGACGTCTTCACTGGTGGTAGAAATGGTGGCAGCTATCGCTTCTTGGCCTTTCGGCTCAGATCAAGTGTAGACTAGAGGTGACGAGAACACCCAAACTCTATAAAAACATAAGGACTTGGGGTGCAGATGGGCCCTGAAAAAAAATTTCTGGAGGAACTGTGACACAATCATTTCCTCTTTAGGCACCTGTTTAACAGTTGTTCTCACATCTGTTGTTTTCCTCAGCTGGGGTGGTGCATATGCAGCATCTCTATAAAGACTTATATATATAAAAAAAAAAGTCCAGTCTCTGGTCCAAGGGACTTGAGAAGCCAGTAAGGGCAGATCACTATGAGTCCATAAGAGAAGCTCACAGATCATGTCCTTCCCTGATTTTGTTGTTTTAA
>NW_017729025.1:81799710-81816229 GCF_001723915.1 Gavialis gangeticus | reverse complement strand
CTGGTCCAAGGGACTTGAGAAGCCAGTAAGGGCAGATCACTATGAGTCCATAAGAGAAGCTCACAGATCATGTCCTTCCCTGATTTGTTGTTTTAAAATGTGGGAGAAAAACATTAAATTATGGCTTGGATAATGTTTGACTAAAGGCCATCCCTAGAGAAGGCATTTGTATCTGAATGTTCTGGAAAAAACTCCCTTAAGATGTTGAAACAATCAAAGAAGAAACTGTCCTTTGCTTAAACCACTGCAGGTTTCCCAATAGTCTCTGCCTGCTAGGACAAGCTATGGGTAGTTTTGTCTTTTTTTTAGTGACCCTTTTTATGATAGGGTGAACATGTGCAATAACACAGTGATTTACTATAAAATGGATCCAATTTGATAATTCAGTGGGACAAAAAACAGAAGCTGGGAGGGAGGAACTGATGCATGTGGATCAGAGACTTAAGTGCATGCTCATCCCCCTTCTCTCTCCTCTCTCTCACAGTGCAGGTCTTGGTAGATGGAGCCCCTGTTCGGATCCAGCTCTGGGATACAGCTGGACAGGTGAGATCATTAAGCTAAACTGAGGGAAAACCAATGCCTGGAGATCTGACAACTGTGTAAAACAGGACTTCTTATTAGCAGGTCTCGTGGGAAGGATTATGTGCAGATTTGAAAGAAGGACATGTACGAGTACGGACATCATCATCAAACCAAATTGGAGAGTTTCTTGTCCCTGAGCCTTGGTCCTCAAATGATGTAGAAGTGACATGAAGGGACCACAGTCCCATCAGAATAGATCTGTTTTCCTAGAGTTTAGGCAAAATCTTAAAAGTGGCTGCGCACAGCCTGTCAATCCCCCACAATAGATACTGACCTCAGCCTGGCACAGGGGATGTACTTTTATAGGTGTCACCATGCCACTGGAGCATGCATATGGTAAAGGGCCTTCCAGGGGAGGGGTGCTCTTTGGAGAGCTGCTTTACACAAGATAACATCTTCTCAGTGATGAGTGAAGAAATCTGGCCCCAAGTGAATGCTTATCATGTCTTGCTATAACTCCTTCATACTAGGAATATGCTCTCAGCATCTCAGAAATGAGATACTACAGTTTCTTACAGTGAGTGTTCCTTCATCTTCTCTCCCTCTTCCCCTGTAGGAAGACTTCGATTGCCTCCGCTCACTCTGTTATTCTGACACGGATGTCTTCCTTGTCTGCTTCAGCGTGGTGAACCCCAGCTCCTTCCAAAACATTACTGAGAAATGGATCCCTGAGATACGGACTCATAACCCAGGGGCCCCAGTTCTGCTAGTGGGGACACAAGCTGACTTGCGGGATGACGTCAATGTCCTGATCAGCCTGGACCGCTACCATGGAAAGCCTGTGCCCAAGCCTCAGGCTGAAGGCCTGGCTGAGAAAATCCGGGCTGAGGCCTATGTGGAGTGCTCAGCTCTGACCCAAAAGAACCTGAAAGAAGTCTTTGACACAGCCATTGTGAGCGCTGTTGAGCACAAAGCACAGCAGGAAAAGAAAATGACGGCCAAAGGGATCAAAACCCTCTCCAAGTGCCGCTGGAAGAAATTCTTCTGCTTTGTCTGAAGCTAATTTGAGAGAGGGGGGGGGAAAAAGACACCATGCCAGCACTAGCTCTATACCTTGGAGTGACTGGTCCTATGGCTCCAGCAAGGAGGGGGCTATGAGCTCCTGAGGCTGGGAGACCTGGCTCTTGCTGGGTGTCGGCATGCCATGCCTAGGAAACATGAAATGGACTTCATTGCACCAAGCTATTGAATGGTCCATGCAGCGTTAAGCACCTGGAAGATATGCTTGTGGTGCTCCAGATCAATGGGAGCTTTTAATACACTAAGATTCAGGGCTACCAAGTGAGCAGACTTTATGATGTCTGGTGTAACCAGTTTCTTGTCTGAAACTACCTAAAAGTCCTGTCCCAGCATTGTCTAACTCTGGTTTAATACCTAGGCTTTCTCTACTTCAGCTGTTCTAAAGTCTTGGTTGAGAATAGGGTGAGGGCTTCTTGGAAGACCACAGGGTGGGCTGATGAGTCTAAAAAGTAGATCTCGGGTTTCCCCTCTAGTTCTGATTCCTAAAGAAGATGGTGTTGTCTAGACACAATAAAGCAGTGCTCTTTTTATAGACCCTTTACCAGGGATTTCAAGTACCTTTCAAGAGGGATTACACCTGAGGTGTATCCCAGGAAAAGCCTAAGGGGAAGCACACTACTAGCCATATTAATCCATAAAGGGGCTCCCTGGCACAGTACATTGTAGAGCTACAGCCACATGTTTAAAGTTAACACTACTTAGAGCCCCTCCCCTGTTTGAGATGTCCTTTTGCTTGATGTACAGAGATGCACAAAGACAGTGGTATGATTTGAAGAGCTTGAAATGCAGCAGGGAAGTGGAACATGGGCAGGAAGAAGGGAGAAGCAGGTAGTGGGAGAAGCATGTAGTGGAAGGAAAAGAGAAATGTGATGCAAAGGAGAGAGGAAAGGGAAAGAAGGAAGCAAAAGAGGAAATGGGAAGAGGATGAGGAGGAACTAGGAAGGAAGTTCTTATCCTGTGGCTGTAGTTGTGAGATGTAAATAAGGGATTCTTTTGAGCAATAACACACAATTGCTAATAACCTCACCTTCTTATCTCTTCCTGCCCCCCCCCCCCGGGCAAGATATTATTGGTGCCTTGGGCTCAATCTCCAGTAGGCATACTGGAGGTAGGGGCAGGGGAGAGGGCACAGTTTCTTTTCAAATCAAATCCTTAATTTGGGTGCTGTACAAAAGAGCAAGACAGCATGCAGTTCACTTTACCTTGTTCAAGCCCTGGCCCTTGAGGCTGCAGAATGGGAGCTGAGGTGTATAGCTCCTCTTCTCTCCTGCTGCTTTCTTACAAGTCACACTGAAGCCAAGAACTGAAGAAGGTAACCCATTAGGTTCTGACCATATGGAGAGATCCATGGTGTCTGCTCTCTGACCTGCCCTGGAAAGGAGCCTGTTCTGTCTCTGCCCCTGCTCCCCTTACAGCAGAGCTCGGGCTCCTAATGAGTTATTCACAATTCTCATTATTGAGCTTTTCTACACTGTCTAAAAAGTCTTTCATAAAGACATTTCACTCCAGTTCATGCGACGGGGAGTATGGCAGACCTACCTAGCAATGGATCCGAGCATGAGACGGCAAGCCATCTTTCTTTGGGCACTCATCTCTGTGTCCTGTCTCTGGAAATACTGTGTTTAATTACTTTAGCTAGTCAACAGAGGCCAGAATGGGGCCCTGATCTAAATGCTACGCATACAGGTCTTTGACAGTTTCCCTAATCACAGAGGTACAGTATATGAAAGAGCCAAGCTCTGAACGTGCAATGCTGTCGTTCAGCCCAGGATGGAGTGCTACCTGTTGAGGCCTATAGTCTGCTTGGGTTGCATCCTTCTGTTAAAGATGAGGGTGGCTGCAGTTGTTCCATGTTGTACAAACTTGCCACTGCGCCCATCCCTAGACCTGCAAAGCTTGGGCATCTCTGCCCTTATAAATGAACATGCCCCCACTGGTGCTAAAGCTTAAATTAATTCAATCGGATCAAGTTAAGCTGTGCCAGGCTCCAGACAATGCAGATCAGCAGCTGGAACTGAAGACGTACCCTGGCATGTATTGCCATTATGCATCCTTGGGCAGGACACTGTAAATTGAACATCGCTCTTAGTCACTGCTGTACTGCTGTGGGTACTTCTGTACTGTGTAGGGCAACACTGCTGTCCCTCTAGTTCAGTTTGTATATTGGGTCTTTATGCATTTCCATACTCTGAGCACAAGCACCAAGATGTGGGCTGGCAACAACCTCGCCTTTACCATTGGACATGATCCTCAGGATGACATCTGCAGGATCACCTGGGGAGCAATAGATTTCTCTCATTCTTCAATGTGGAAAAGGTGTGGGGAGGGGAGCAGGCATTGTCCTGTAGTTCCTCTACATAGTCCAGGAGTTGCTTTGTCTCAGGAAAGAAGCTGTACTGATAAAGAGCTGCTTTCTTCCACCAGTGACTGTATCTAATGTTTGTTCAAATAAAATGGTTCTGTTTAAGTATGGCTGAAGTCTGCTCCTAATTTCACTAGTGGTAAAGTGACATGGGGCCTGATGAAGGAAATGGAATTGTTCTATGTACTAATGTAGCAGAGCTTGTCTTCTCCCTCTAACCCCCATCCCCAGCCACTTTTTCCTGGCCCACTTTTTCATTAGCACTGATGATTTTTATCCTCTCTGCTCTCCAGTTCAATTCACTGATGGCTTGCAGCAATGAGAAACTGGATGTCTCTCAACTATCCAGGGGAGAGCTGGGAAGCCAGGCTGCTGGAGAGGAATTTAGCAGAAAGTTGAAGAATTGGTGGAAAAGAAATACACTGAAGGACGGGTGGGTGCTATTGCAAATCCATGACAGGGGAAGTGGAGGTTATTGCTGAAACACTGGTACGGGAAGGGTTCCTGGGAGCTGGACTGATTTGATATGCTGCTTCTGTGAGGTGCCCCAAGTTCAGCCAGCCCTTGAATGTGGTGTTGGTGGTGTTTTGTTTCTATTAAAAATGAAGCAAAACAAAACACACTTCTGTGCAAAGATCAATGCTGGAGCCTATAGGCTGCACAGGGTCTAGGCCTAGCCTTGCTGCTCGCCACAGGTCTGCCCCTGATTATTAACTATTAAAGATGGGGGAATGACCTGCCATTGGAAGTAACAGCAAGGTGTGAATGAGCTCAGAGTGATTCAGTCCAAAGGCCCACATCCTGTCATGTGAACAGCAAAGTGCCTGAAAGCTGGAGACACCATCAATGAATAAGTCTGAACTAACAAGAGGAAGCTGTTTTTACAGCTTGCAGTCTCATGTCAATGTGTTGTTGGAATGGCCAAACTCATACAGACGGAAGGCAGGGGAGATCTGCGCCTTTGAGATATAATATACATCTCTGATTTAGTTAAACTTTTCATAAGTAAAGGGCTTACTTCATCAGATGCTGTCTGTAGGGTGCAAGTCTCCCCCACCTTCTGCCTGACTTCAGACTAATACTGATACCTCCCCCAAAGTCATATTGGGCAATGGGCATCTTTAAGCCTTGTCCACCCTTGCCCTGGCCACCTCACATAGTAGCAGACCCAAGGTGCAGCCTGGTAATCATTTGAGCTATGGCCCAGTTCAGACATGACTTGGCATTGCTAGGCAGATTCAGCCATTTTCCAGCTGTGTCTTGAGATCATACTAAGGCCTTGAACAATGGGATGGAGCAGATCCAGAAGTTCAACAATGAGAATGAGGCTTGGGTTTGAATCAATATCATCTGCTCCAGGCAGGCTTCACTACAGAGGATCTGGCCTGTCCCAGAAATATACTAGTTTAATAAAATTGCTTTGCTGCATGCATGCTTCCATGCATTTTTCATGGATTTTAAGGCCAGAAGGAAGCCTGCTAGTCATTTAATCTGATCTCCTATATCAGTGGGGGACAACCTTTTTAGCAGCCACACTATAAATTAGCGTTCCACACTTCCCAAGTGCCTCTCCAACCCCTTTCCCTTAACTGATCTGCTGCACAGCTTCCTGCTCCCTGCCTCATCTGATGCTCTACTTTCTGTTTTCTACCCTGTCTGCCACTGTGTTGCCTTTCCCCTTCCTAATCTGCTGACAAACACAGGCTGCCTGTGCCATTTGCAGCACCCACACTGAAGGTTGGCCCTGTCCTATATAATATAAGCAGTAAACTTCAAAGAAAAAATATGTACAAAATATATGGTGCATCTCTTATTTGCCCACAGATCCATGCCCTGACTCCTGATCAGCACTGTCCTGTCTGTCTGTCATACATGCACTCAAGTAAGTACTAGAGACTTTTAAGGAAATACTTGTAACTATGAGCTACATGGATGTGTGAGGCCATTTTTTCTCCCTGGTTCCATCAGCCTAGTCCTACTCTCATTTGATGTACTCAGGGCTCTGTTCCTACTGCAAAGTTTCTGCCCTTCTTGCACGCACAGCCCACCTGGTCTGTTTACACCAAGGACATAGTTCGGGATAGACCTGGTTTGCCCACTCTTCAGCTCTGCCAGGATTAAAAATGTTGAGAGCAGGTGACAAACTGCTGATGCTGCTTTAAGCACCGTGGTCATGTAACCCTGCTTAGGGTAGTTGTTCTAGTCACTGCTGGTAGCCACACACTTATCCACACTTATCTGCACAAGAACCCCCAACATTGTTAGCTCTGATAGAGCTGAGCTCTCATGTCAGCAAGCATGGGAAAACAGCCCTGCTGTAGAAAGGGCCCTTTTGTTTCTCTATGGAGCAACACACCCTAAATAAGCTTAGCTGTGCCTAATTTGCTCCCAGCTGGCAGGGCATCCTTGTGCTTCCTCTAAACACTGGCTGGGAATTAATCACCAAAGTGCCAGCCATTATCTGACTCAATGCAGCTTCCTTTTAGCTGCAGGTGGGACAAGGCTTTAGGGTCCCTGTAACATATGTTTAGGGCCTGTTGACACTGCAAAAACCAAGCTGTGTTTTTACCATATCAGGGGACTGCTTGGTTGCCATGGATGCAGCAGCAGCGCTGAATTTGCAGTGAAGCTGAAACATTTGGTGTCAGAATGACACTAATTAAAACTCCTCACAACCTTGTCTAAATGCAGCTCTCACCAAGAGCAATGCTCACCCTGGCTACAACATGGCTTGTTTCCCATTTTACAAGAATTATATAACTGTTAAAATGCTATGCTATAGACTGTGAGGATAAAACAGGCGTATAAGAACTACTGTACTAGAGTGCAGCTAGCAAGAACCTTGTTTTAGACCCAACTTGCAGTGCAGCTCTGATCCTTTAACAGAAATCAGAGAGCTGTCCCATCCTGCATCTGGTCCTCCTCAAACCTGCTTGCCCATGTACACTACAGAGTGCAGCCCAGGGCTTTCTGTATTAGCCGAGTATTCCCGTCACCTTAATACTGTATTGCACTACCAAAGATCTATTGCACAAAAAGAGGTATGTTTCAACCTATCCCTTAGACAGGTTCCTTTTACTATCACATCATGTGATTGTCAGTTCCCAGGGTGACACTTTGCCCTTTCCAGCCTGGCCTAACTGGTTCTGGAAGGCAAGGATGAGATGTGGGCCCCATCTTTCTTCTCCCTTCCCCCTTGCAACCTGGCCCCCAGGGCTGTTGTACTCTGCAATACACGTGTTTCTGCTTATACGGTGGAGCATCACTTGTTGGAAATTTGGCTCAGAAACAAGTTTCACCGCAAGACACTGAGCCAGGTTGTTTCTTTCCCATGAGATAATCTTGGGTGGGGCAGACAATCTCTTAAAATTAAAACACAATGAAAATAAATGGTTTCCCAGGGGTTAGCATAAATCCTTCTTCTTTTGTTTTCTCACGAGCCAAGCCAAGGGTTTATCACCAGCTCCATGTTACACAGGGTAACTCTACCGTCTCCAGAACAGCTCAGCCTCCGTGCTAGGTTTCCAGTTCTCAGCAGAGCTGGGTGGAGTCGTGCCTGCTGCTCCTCCAGCTGTGTATCAGCAACATAAGCCACCCTGTAGGAAACTCAGTGGTTGCCAAAGGAATTGGACTCCATGCCACAAGTGGGAGGGGTGGGAAAATGCATCCTTTTTATACAGGAGCATCTCTAGGCCTGCAAAGGATTAAGGATGTGCAGGGCAGAGGGCTTCACAACCTGCTCAGTTTTGTTGAATACTGGAATATGGGAGAGAAGGGTCAACTGTCTTTCCTGAACAAGTCCCCAATACATCCAATCCTGCAGCAGCTGGGAGATGTTGGCCAGAAGTGCTCAGGCCCCCTTCACCCGCAGCTGCTGCTTGGTTGTCCAGTATTTATGCTCTGCCCTGTGACATGTTTACAACCCATCAGTTTCTACAGTCTCTGAATACAGTGGCTCCACTTCTGCTCAGGCTTTCAACAACTGACCTGTGTGGAGTTAGGCCCTGCTAAATCAAGAAGAAACAAGAGCAGTGCCAGGTCTAGCAGAAAGAACTAGCACATACTAGTCTAATTACTGCCTGTGTCACAATTATGCAGCTCTCCAAAACACAGTGCGACAGACACTGCCAAGGGCAAAAATGGGCCCTTGATTGTCTAACTGGGCCTTCTTTTGTCCTATGAGTAATTTGTTATCTCCCTTAAAACATGGCTAGAACAGGGCCCTTGATATATATGTCTAGACCAGATACCAGAGGTTTCCCAGTACTCCTTCAGATTCACTCGCTGGTGATGACAGAACATTAGTTAGACAGGACTCTAGGTAGTCACTGTTGTTTTAAGCTCCATGTTGGCTCTGCTGGCTCAGAGTAGGTTTACCCAATCCAGAGGTCAATGGCATTCATCTAGACCAGAGGTTCTCAAACTGTGGTCTGTGGACCACCACTGGTCCACAAGGTCCATTCAGGTTGTCCGCAGAAAGGTTGTGGAACAACAAAGACAAATTGAAGGTACTCCACCTAGGGAGGAGGAATCCCCAGCACACCTATAGGTTGGGGGATGACCTCCTCAGCAGCTCAGCAGGATCTTGGAGTCATAGTTGACTCCAAGATGAACATGAGTCAACAGTGTAACGAAGCCATCAACAAAGCCAGTCTCACCTTATTGTGCATTAGCAGATGCATGACCAACAGATCGAGGGAGGTGATGCTCCCTGTCCTACATGGCACTAGTCAGGCCACAGTTGGAGTATTGTTCAGTTCTGGATGCCGCATATCAAGAGGGATGCGGAGAATCTGGAGAGGGTCCAGAGAAGGGCCACTCATATGATTAGTGGCCTTTGTACAAAAGCCTACGAGGGGAGGTTGAGAGATCTGGATCTCTCCAGCCTTCACAAGAGATGTCTGAGGGGAGACCTTGTAGCAGCCTGTAAGTTTATCAAGGGATGACAACAGAGAGTTGGAGATGCACTATTTACCAAGACACCCCTAGGAGTAACTAGCAATAATGGGTACAAACTAGTGGAGAGTAGATTCAGGTTAGACATCAGGAAGAAATTTTTCACAGTAAGGGTGGCCAGAATCTGAAATGGGCTGCCAAGAGAGGTGGTACTATCATCTGACTTGGAGGTCTTCAAGAGGAGGCAAACAGGCACCTGACTGGGGTCATCTGACCTCAGTCCTTTTCCTGCATGGGGCGGGGGGTCGGACACGATGATCCTTCTGACTACAATCTATGAATCTATTAATCTAAGAATATCTGTACTTGGCCCTGCACTTGATGTAATTTTTCTGATGGTGGAGATCAAAGCCATTTTGATGACAATGCCAAAAGATGTTTATTAAATGGTCCACTGAGACCCTTAGCAATTTGCAAGTGGTCCACAAAAAAAAAAAGTTTGAGAACCACTGATCTAGACAAAAACCTCAACCTTTTGTAGCACACCAGAGCTGAACTGCTGGTGACGACAGTCAGCTCTTACAGAAGTCAACCTAGTATCATTAAGGATATGGTGCAGGAAAACACCAGCATTTCATACCCTGGCCATCTTGGCACAAGGAAAAACTTCCAGGGCTGGTAGAATTCTAAGGAATCCAAATTGCATGAACCTGGAGACTGAATTCTTCTCTCTCATCCAAGGGGAAAAGGCATCTCTGAGGAACAATGATGCAGCAGCCTGTAGAAGCCAGACTTTTGTGACTCCTGAGGCTTGGTTCCCTGTTCCCTCCTATAGGGGGTGACCCCTGTAGGGCCAGACAAGAGTCTAGAAAACTTATCTATAGCTACAGAACAGGCTGTAGTCTTGGGACAAAGATACTATTGCAGCGCACAGGACATTCTAATGCGCAGGTTAGGTTATAGGGGGCTGGCTGTACACACCAGAAACTGCATGTGTCTGTTGAAATGTGGGAATGTACCCCACTGCAGGAGTTGCTACACTATATCCCTAAAGTACTGCAGTAGCCTTGGGAGGCTGTGCCCTGGATTGCAGAAATAGCACATTCATTTTCCCCTGAAGTGACTCGGTAAGTGCCTGGGGCAATACGATGACGCACTGCACACCTTAGTTCATTTTCATGGGAATAGACTCGTGAGACACAGGGAGAGTTTCCCTGACTCTTTCTCTCCCAGCACTTCAGTCCTTGTCAGCACTCACAGCACAGATTTCCTAAGATAGCCAAAAGCCTTGAACAATCACAGTGAACCTAAGCTTTGAAGCCCAGCCAATCCTTGCTGCGAGTAAAGAGTAATCCAGGGACAGAATCCCAGGATAGGGAAAGATCCACCAGTCAGATCCACCAGTTGCTCTCAGAGAAAAATGTGCACAAGAAAACCTATAAACATTCCAGATATCAACTGCAATTCACTCATGCTGTTTTCACCCAAGATTACCATTTTCATGGTGCTGCATACAACACAGAGGAATATTCTTGTCCTTCCCTCAAGGGGATTGCAATTGTATTAAACAGAAAAAAAAACAAATCACAAAGTCCTAGTTTAGGCCTAATGTCCAGACACATAGTAAAATAGTATTATTACATTGTAAAATAGTATTATTAATATATCATTAAAGATTCTTGTATGACTTTTTTGAAGAACATCACCTACTAACCTGTGTAATTCAGCTACCTCTGGAGCAGAACGAGCTTAGAACACTAGTCCTATACCCTCAGACAGGGATGTCAAACTCATCCACCCCATGTCAAATGGGCAGTGTGGGGCCAGTCTGTGGGCCCTGCTGACAAGGGCAGGCAACTACCAGCAGTTCTCTTAGAGCAAGGGTGTCAAGCATGCAGCTCGCCAGCCTGTTCTGGCCCATGGACCGTGTCCTCCCCCCTCTCCCTCAGCATACAGGATCCAGCACCCACTCCAGCAAGTCTGGGACCCATGCTGCATGCAGTGCAAATCCCAGAGTGACTAGAATGGACGCCATACATGGCACAGTCTGGCTGAGTAGGGGTGTGTAATGTAGATCCCAAACTAGCTGCACACAGTGCCTGGCCTGGCCAAATGCCCCCACCCACAGCACAGGCCTCAAATGAGTTGGAGCAGGGGTCGCGTGCAGTCCAGTCCCAGAGCAGATGGTACACGTAGCAGAGTCTGGTTGGGGCTGGCATCACATGCAGCATGGCATTAGTTCTGGCCGGTCTGGGATCCATGCTGCGCCCCTCCAGCTGGACCACACTGTACTCAGCACCCATTCCAGCCACTCTAGGATCCATGCTGCATTTGTTTGCCCATGCAGTGCAGTCCCTGAGCAGGTAGGGCAGGTGCTGAGTATGGTGCACATCTTGGGCCCTGCATACAGGGCTGATCTGGCATACGCCATGCCCCATGTGGTCTGCTAAGACTAAAGAACAGCACCAGGGGCTGGGTGGTGGGGCACCACAGGCCAGAACTGGCCCCCAAGCTGCATGTTTGATACCCCTGTCCTAAGAGAATTTGCTGGCAGTTGTCTCCTTTTCTCAGCTATTTCCAAAGGCACTGCATAAAGCACTGAGAGAGGTGTGAAACACAGGACTCCACACCAGGAACCTGGAAGTCCTGACACCGCTCCCTTTGGAGCTTTTGGTAAGTGACTGTACCTTTCTCACGTTTAAAACAAGGCTAATGCTACCCCCCACCTCACGGGGATGATGTGGGGATGTTTAATGAATGTTTACAGGGTGCCATATGAGGGCACAGACTATCAGTGTTTCCCATGGTTCTCCCTAAGGAGGGAGGCAGTGTTCTGGGCTACATCCAAGAAATACCAGTTGCACTCCTGCCTCTTCTCAGGGTTTTATCACAAGACCCTCAATGGTTAATGTTTTCCTTAATGTACTGGATTCTTGAGATTCAGCAAGAAACTCAGCTTCATTTCAGACAAAAGGTGAGCTGTTCCAGGCGGAAAATCTTGAAAACATCAACCCAAAAGTTCAAAAACCAGCAAGTAAGTAGAAAGTAACCCAAATGCATTATTTCTGAAAAGCCCAGGGTTTTTAAGCTAAGTTACCTATTTTGGAGTAATTGGTGCATGATTTTTTAATTCTCATTTACAGCACTTGTGGGTGGCTGGCTATCAAATTCCAGGAGAAAACAGAAAAAAACAAAGCACCTCCGTCTAAGAGGTGTGCACCACATTCTGAGACTGTGTCCACACTGAAATCAGAACTGTTACTGGAGCACGTGTAGACAGATCCTGGCTCACTTTGGTCTAGCTAACTTGCGGATAAATAGTAATGAAGATATGGCAGCACAGGCATTAATACAGGACTGCCATCTGAGGTATTAGCCAGGGTCAGGGGTAGGCTTGTACAGTCCTTGCTGAAGCCTGTGTCACAGGCCTCCTAACCACTGGTACCTAAGATAGATAGACCTAAACTAGCCTGGGTGGGTCTGCCCACACTATAATCCAGTGGTTATCAGACTTCTTTAGACTCGTAGCACCTCTTGGAAAATGCTAACACTTACATTTTTACTTGTTTTTTAACTATGTATGGAAAAATAGAGCAGTTTTTCTGGTGGGAAGGACTCTGAAAGGCTGCAGCAGGTCAGAGCAATTTTAACACCTTGGATTTCTATTTGAAATCTTTGGGTTTATCTTGTGAATCATGTTTGTAAATCAAACAGTGTTAACATTGTATGGCACCCCAGGGCACCCTTGAAAGGATCTCAGGGCACGCCAGGGTGCCATAGCACCCTGCTTGAGCATCAGTACTTTTATCACACGTTCAATTGCCCTGTAGACACAGATGCAGTGGCGTACTAATGGGAGAGGCAAGGGGGCCATGTCCCCGAGCGCTGGCCTTGGGGTGGGGGACGGGCCCTCCAGGAGGTACTTAGTCCCCCAGTGGCATTTCCAGGCTTGGCAGTCAGCTGCCAGAGGAACCCCCACTCCCATTCAGCAATTGGCAATTGACGGGGGTGGGGGCACAAATGCAAGCATTGGCCCCTGGGTGCTGGAAACCCATGGTACATCACTGCACAGATATAAAAAGTTGTTCCTGAAGGATTTGAAACCTGAGTGCAGAAAGTATTATTCCTTCATTAGCAAATCGCCTGTCAAGAATGATGGGGGAAGGGGGGGCAGGCAGGGACAAAGTGCCACCAGCCACCACCACCCTGTGCTGTCACCGTCTCCCAGGAGCAGGCAGGTGGGGAAGCTTGCATGCGGCAGCTGCCACCACCACATGCTGCCGCCGTTCCACATCCAGCGCCCCCCCCCCACATCTGGCCCCACACCACCCCCACCCAACCTGGCCCACTCCAGTGGTGCCACGCCCCACCCAGCATTCTTGAAGCCCTGCTGGATGGAGCCACGCCTCCCAGACAGATGGACCAAGCTCTTATATATATATCATGATTAAAAATGGACTGTCAATACTGATAGGAGGAGTGTTGGTTAGTAGCATGGGAAGAGGGCTTTCACACTCCAAAGTTTCCATCCAGATTTAGAGCCTGTAGATAAAGAAACTGTATGCTTATGCTGAGAGTTAATGTTAATGCTGACCTCAGTGATGTGGGCTCTGACCTTCTGTGCTTTCTTATTGTGATGGTCTTCATTCACAGGCACCTTCTGACAGCTGGCAGCCAAGGAGGAGCAGGCTGCAGGAGACCTGCCAACAATCAGAAGTTATAAATAGGGACTCTTGGATGGGTCTTAGAGACTTGCCTGTAAGTGCCACTGAAGTACATCAAACCAGGGGTGTATGAATGGACTAAGTCTGTAGCCTGTCCTCCCTAGGGTGTGCTCATCCTGCATTAGTGTCTATGGCTCAACTCCAGACTAGGCTTCATCTTTGCTCATAACTGTAAAATAAATATTAGCTTACATATTCTCCCAAACTTGGCTGTCCTTCGGTGGGGGGATGGGTTTTCCTACAGGGAAAACTCTAATCCTATGCCAAGACTTTTCATATCCTGACTGGAGCTAACAAAAGCTTGTCAGGATTAATCCTCTGTATCCTCAGACAAGGCTCTCACACCCAAGCTCAGGGTGACTCAATAGAAAAACTCTGCTTCCCATTCCGGATTTCTAAGAGGTCTCCTCCCTCCTGCAGGAGAATTGCAGCTGCTGTTGCTCCTCATGTCCTGACCAACCTGAGCCCAAAATTTCCTAAGTATAGGCCAGGCCCCCAAACACCATGCGGCCATGTGTACTTCCTGGTCCTGTCACTTCCCTAGTAGTAAAACAGGAATAAAAATGCTGAAGTGTTTGGTGGAAAACATTCAGATTTGATGAGTAGCCACTAGAATACGGGCAGAATCCTGGGAGTGCACAGCCTTGTTTCCTGCTTGCATGCCTGGGATGCCCCAGGGTAGCCCTACCATGCTGGCTGTCCCAGAGATGGAGACCCCACAGACCAGGCTTCCCAGGTCCATGATGGGGAGAGCCTGGGAAGCCCAGCTCTGCCTGATGCTCTCAGGTTCTAGGCACCTGGTTTTGCTACTGGGAACCTAGTATCCCTATGAAACCAGGTTTAAGATGGGGCTCTCAGATTTTGCTCACGGCCCCTGCCTCAGTTCCCAGCAGGAAACACCCTGAGCCTTAGGTTTTGTTTGGGTGTTGAAAATCCCTCGACAGAAACATCTCAATTTTTCCTCAAATGAAAAAAATATGTTTTCCATAGGAAATTTCAAACTTTCCCAAGTTTCTTCCTGACCAGGAACACAAAACTGCTTGAAATGTCTGAATGTCCTAAATAATGGCTGTTCTGGCTGTCAACTAGCTTGAACATTGACCCCCTTTTGTAAAACACTTTGGGCACCTAAATATATGCCCAGCACCTGCTCCAACACACTCTAATTAGAACCCATCCAGCACACTCAATTAATCTAATTAGAATGCTCCAGCAGCCTCCATGTCGTGTGTATTCAGCATTCCCACATTTCAATATGGCAGTGGGGATGTTTTAACTAAAGTTCATCAAGCAAGCCTTAGTTAAAGTGCCCCTGCTGCCATTTTGAAGCACAGGGATGTTGAATACAAGAGATGCTGTGGGTAGAGGAGCTCCCAAGAATATTTCATTAGAATGCCCCCCACACACCCCTCAGAGCATGTGTAAAAATGTCCTTTGAGATCTGCTGATAAAATGCAACAGTTTGCTTTTATTAAGTAGCAGTACAGCTTGCTGATATGGATTCTGAAGGTAGCAGCCATGAGTACTCCTCACTGAAAGCAGTTATACACCTAATAGCACTGAGCTTAAATTCTCTTATAGATTTTCACCCCTGAATAGCATTCATCTCAGATACTTCATGGGAAGTTTTAAATCTGTCACAGAGGAACAAGGAACACTGGTAGTTTAAAAAGATGCAAATCTCCAGCACAGACTTTCATGTCTGCCAACACGTACAGCCTTCTGGGAGGCCTGTTTCATGTTGTGAAATCAAACTGGAAAAAGGCCAGAATTAAATGAGTTCTGGGATATCTCTGTAAAGATCTTTCTTCCCAATACTCCCCTGTGCCTGTACTGATATTCCACAGTACCTCTTGAGAAAGATTTGGTGCTGCTCTGCAGAAGTTAATAACTAGCCGCATTCTGACCTGGTTCCTAGGATGTGCTCTACAAATAGTTTTAGTTTACTAGGGGTCAGGAAGGAAAAACAAACATAACTGCCTGTAATAAACTACCTGTAAGCAAACACTTTAGAGTTATTAAGAGAAAATGCCCAAAATTGTTGGCTTTGAAGATTTCCCTCCTCTCCAGCCAACCTGAAAAACTCATTTTGTCCAGAAGGGCCAAAGAACACAGAAGAACAAAGAAAATGACCCTTCAAAGAAGTGCACTCGCTCTCTCAAAAGCAGAGGAATTATTCAGGAGAATCAAACTTGCCTATACACACCTGCTGAGCTATCAGAGGAAGCTAGGCCTACCTAGGTCACCTTCACTGGCTGGTAGGGGCTAGAGGTGAGATAAACACAGGTGTAGACTATTGTTCTACAATCCTCTCTGTGCTTTGTTTCAACTGCAAAATACAGGTTTCCCTTGATTTATGCTGTACATGTGTTCCTGAAGAGCAGCGCATAAAGTGAACCCACTTTACAATGTAACAAAGAGGGATAAGTTCCCATGGCGGTGAGGGAGGAAGTGAGGCTGGGACTAAAGAAGGGACGAGGGGAGGGGTGCCACTCCCAGGGCTGCACAAGACAGCAAAGCAGAGGGAACTGGGCTGCACTGTACTCCACCTGTCCCCACTCACCTCTGGTCCTGGGCTGTGCCGTGCCCTGGTTCAGGCAGCTGGTGTCGGCTGCTTCCGGGACTGGGGTGAGTGCTGAGCCCTGTGCCGCCCTGGGCTCCGCTTGTCCACACTCACCCTAGTGCGTGCTGGAGCAGCCCTGGGAGCAGCTGACACCAGCTGCCTGCACCATGGCACAGCGCAGCCCAGGAGCTGGGGTGAGCCCAGGCGTGGGGGGACAGGTAGAGCACAGTGCATCCCAGCGGCTGCAGGCAGCTGACATCAGCCACTCCAAGGGCCGCTGCAGCCGGGACTGGTGTGAGTGGGGCCATGGCCCTTTCCCCTCCTCACCACAGACTCACCTGCTTGGGCGGGGGGGAGGGGGTGCCTCTATGC
>NW_017729025.1:81791555-81794710 GCF_001723915.1 Gavialis gangeticus | reverse complement strand
ACAAGACAGCAAAGCAGAGGGAACTGGGCTGCACTGTACTCCACCTGTCCCCACTCACCTCTGGTCCTGGGCTGTGCCGTGCCCTGGTTCAGGCAGCTGGTGTCGGCTGCTTCCGGGACTGGGGTGAGTGCTGAGCCCTGTGCCGCCCTGGGCTCCGCTTGTCCACACTCACCCTAGTGCGTGCTGGAGCAGCCCTGGGAGCAGCTGACACCAGCTGCCTGCACCATGGCACAGCGCAGCCCAGGAGCTGGGGTGAGCCCAGGCGCAGAAGGACAGGTGGAACACAATGTAGCCCAACGACTGTAGGCAGCTGGCGCAGGCCACTCCTGGGGATGCTGCAGCTGGGGTGGGTGGGGCCATGGCCCTTTTCCCCTCCCCTCACAGATTTACCTGCTTGGGCAGGGGGACATCAATGCTGATCGCATAAGAGCGAATTTACCTCGCATATAATGAATTATGGGTCTAAATATGCTCGTCGCATAAGAGTGAATTCGCATATAAAGAACCCACAAAAATTGAGGGAAACCTGTAAGCACTGCTTTGGTTTTAAGAAAGCTTTTAGTTACTGTGTCCATGCTCACAAATCCCTGAAAGGAAGAACTGCAAGTGTTTCCATTCAGTCCTACTTGCCTACTAAACACAGTTGATACAAAAGGTTCTGATTCTCAGGACCCAGTCTGAGTAGGAAAATTGTAAAACTTTAATCCAGGAAAGGGAAAGGCAAAAGCTTGAGGTCCCAGGGTAGGACAGGGATGTGGTTAGTCCCACAACCTAGACACCTATCAAAAGTTCCCGGAATACATCGAGCTGCACCAAGAATGACAAAACATGTACCAGAAGGTACTGAACCTTTATTTTGTTAATAGATGGACATAAGATGAAAAATGAAAGTGTCTTTAGCACAGTAGGTTATGACTAACATGGACAAACTCATGGGTAGATCCAGGATTTTGAAAGGGGGTGTAGATGGTGCAGCGCATCATCAGATATAAATACAATACACACTTTTTTCTGGGTAAAAAGAAACTATAAGCTTTATAATATGCTAGGGGCTTAGCACTGTATTATTCATTTTAAGATTTAAGCAAAAACAAATATAAGTGTATTGGAATGTGCATTAATGGGCTATATCATATATTATGTATAAAAACACAACAAACCTGGTGAAAAGTCTCATAATCAAAATATGTTGTTCCTTCAGTCCTGTTGCCATTAGAATTAAATGTACATCTCTTTCAGGTTCATAAAACAATGTAGCCTTCTTGAGCATTTTGACAGTGCATCTAATACTTCACTGAAAGTTATTTTCACACCTACATTGATGTTCATCTGAGCAAATGTTTCCAGACCTAAGTTGATGGTTTTAGCTAAAGTTTAAAAAAAAAGTTTACAGGGCTCTGAAATAAGAGCTACATTAAGAGGAGGAGCTATCATACATCAAAATGCTGAAGAAAAAATTTCTAGATTAGTGGAACATCTTCAAAACAATTTAAAAAGGGCAGAGGGTCTTTAACACCTGTGGAATGAGGAGTTTAAAAGGAATCCAGCTGATTAAATGAACCACAAAGTCAATTGACTTCTTTACTGCTGCGTAAATAGAAATGCTGCTGCCACCACTAGACAGTTGGTTTTAAACTTTGGGTGGAGCAAGAATCAAAGCGGGGGTGCCACTGCATGCACACACACGCGCACACACACACACACACACTGGGATCTGGCTCTGAACATGCTCAATTGTTTGTGCTTTGGGCAGTGCCACCGAAGAGTGGCTGTCATCTAACCTTGAAAGGCAAGACAACTTCGTAGCGATGCCGTAAGTGGCTGCTCTGGCACGAGTTGTTAATACAGATGGAGTTGTGGGAGACAGAAAATCCTTAAGGTAGACATAGCCAATGACTGTTGTTCTTCTAGACAAAAACCACCTAGAACTGTGTCTCACTATTAGATGGAGAGCTCAAATTTTACACACAAAGGAAGGAGAATTGCAGTTTAAGCTAAAAGGCACTGTTGATACAGGAACAAATAGGCATAAACTATCCATGGTAAAGTTATGCTGAAAATTAGAAGAGGTTTTTCAGTTAGTGAAGTCCTGAAACAGGACTGAGCAGAGTGGGAGTTGGAACTAATTCAAAATAGAGCTTCATACCTTTATGAAAAGAATGCAGGTGCCTGCACTTGATGATACAAAAGGTCCTCTCAGTCCTATGTTTCTACAATGTGAAGACAGCTCCAAACACCTACCTTACAATTATGACCAAACAAGACACCTCTCCAACAGTATAGGCCACATCTTGAACACTGTCCCATCTACACTGCTAATTTGAACCAGCTATGACACCACTATAATTACAGAATAAACTTGAGTATAAACCCTAATGTGGGTTAATTCATTGCTAAACTTTGCTCTCTGACTTTCAGTAACTAGTTCTTGAAGCTCCTGTGAGCTCTTAGCTCATAATTGTGCTTTTAGTCAGGAGCCTACTGTCATTGCTAACCCATTTCACTTGTGCAGGTGTGAGCAAACTGAGCAATGAGTTAACTCTCAGGCTGCTAGGCTAGGCCGTTCAGCTCCCTGGAGGCATTTGAATCTCAAAAAAAACTAATCTTAGTTGGATAAAAGTCCCAAAATATAAAGATTTATGGTAGATGATGGTAGCCCCTAAGCAAAAAGTATCTCAGCAGATAGTCAAGGGGCAAGGATTTTGGGGAGGAGAGAGGAGATAGGCTGTGCTTCTGTGTCCCCTGAAACATGATTTTGAATCCACTTTTTTGGAGAGTAGTTTTACTTTCAGCTCCCATCAGTCCCTGGTTTGTTTTTTTTAATCAAAGGTACTGATGAAGCAGAGCCCCAGCATGGTACTAAGTAGCTATGCTGGTGAAGGAGCAGTTTCATAGTAGCTAGGGACATGAGGGACCTGATGAGATCATCTAGCCTGACCCCTTGCCACAAGCAGGAATGAATGCTGGGTTCACAAGACCCCAGGCAGGTGATCATCCAACCTCCTCTTGAATTTGCCCAAGGTAGGGGTGAGGACCACTTCCCTGGGAAGTTGCTTCCAGATTTTGGCCACCCTAACTGTAAAAAGTTGCCTTCTGATCTTTAACCTAAACCTATTTTCCATCAGCTTATTACCACTGTTCCTCATCACCCTGGG
>NW_017729025.1:81768711-81786555 GCF_001723915.1 Gavialis gangeticus | reverse complement strand
CCTCATCACCCCAGGTGGTGCTGGGGAAAATAGGGCTCTTCCTATTTGCTGATGATCTCCCCTGATGAGTTTGTAGGCAGCCACCAGGTCCCACCTCAGCCTCCTTTTGCCCAGGCTGAACAGGTTCAGGTCCCTCAGTCTCTCTTCATAGGGCCTGTCCTGCTGCCCTCTCACCAAGCGGGTGGCTCTCCTCTGAACCCTCTCCAGGCTGGCCACATCCCTCTTGAAGTGCGGTGCCCAGAACTGACCAATGTCGCATAGAGGGGGAGTATCACCCCTCTGGACTGGCTTGAGATGCATCTTTGGATGCATGACAAGGTACGGCTGCCCTTGCTGGCTGTGGTCTGGCATTGGCGGCTCATGTTCATCTTGGAGTCAATAATGACTCCAAGATCCCATTCCGCCTCTGTGCTTTCAAGAGCACAGTCTTTAGCATGAGACAGAAAGCATGGCTTTCATTAACACAGGCCAAGTCAGCAATTACACTCTTGGCTCAGACAAGCAGTGCCATAGCAAGGGTGGGGTGAGTGGGGAGACCGCCCCAGGCGCCGAAAAGAAGGGTCGCCAACAGGCACTGCCCAGCCAGAGCAGGGCATGTGATGGAGCTGTGAGCGGCTCATTTTGGGGGGTGCAAGGACAGGGTGAGAGTGGCTCATGCTGTCGCATATGAGGAGCAAGCATGGGGGGGAGGGGGAGGGCGTGTGCCTCCCAAGTCTATACACAAGGCAAGGGTGGGCTGCCACTGCAGACTTTGCCCCAGGCACCGCACTTCAGACAAGCACCAGGGTTCAAAGTGAAACTCAGCTGAAGCCAAGAAACATTCCTGCTGAAGCCATAACCTGGTGCTGGTCCCCACTCAAAGGGCTTCTGGCCTATAGTATGAATTTGGTGGTTGATGACTAACAGAACCTGAAACAATGCAGCAGCACTTTATTTGGAAAGACCCATTCATGTTACCTCATCTTCTGCCCTGAAGACAAAGCCTATCTTGATGCAGAATCCCAGTGAACACAAGTCATTGTGGTTTTACGTCCATGTAACCACTCAAGGTCAACTCTACATGGGGCTATAGTATTGATTACCTTAACTAGGTACCCTAAAGTAAAAACCACCTGTGCTTTGTTCCCACCTGTGTTTCACATTGAGCCAACTAACCCAAACACTACCCATGTAAGAAACACAACATTTTTGTAGGCAAGATACAACCCTACTCCTGAGGTCATTAATATTCCCAGGGGTGTACTTTGTAGCCGTGTTGGTCTGAGACAAGAAGACACACAAAAAACTAGAACTCTTCGTTCCAAAATGATACTTTTTATTAGACCAACCAGGAAATTGCAAGAAAATTGTCCTTTTCAGCAAGCTTTCAGTAACAAAGTCCCCTCATCAGGCTCTGGGAAAAGAATAAATGGTACAGGATGGCAAAAAGTCCCCATAGGTAGGAAATAAACTTCATTTTTGCACAGAGGGAGCTTAAGATGGAAGGTCGTCCCTCTGGATCCCTGAGAGTGTCTTTGTGAGCTGTGCTGAGTAGCTCTTTGATGTGTAGAACAGGTAGAATTCCTTCCCTGGAGGTGTCAGATGGCAGGCAGGGAGGTAAAACTTCTTTCTTGTTGTTCTGCAATGAAGTTTAAAATCCAAAATTGGCTAAGATTCGGCATCTTCCATGTTTCAGGGGTAGTTGGTACTTGTGTTAGTCTGAGACAAGAAGACATACAAAAAACTAGAACTCTTGCTTCTAAAATTATACATTTTATTAGACCAACTGGGAAATCGCAAGACAATTGTCCTTTTCTGCAAGCTTTCAGGATCAAAGACCCTTCATCAGGCTCTGGGAAAAGAATAGATGCTACAGGATGGTAAGAAGTCCCCATAGGTAGGAAATAAACATGGAAGATGCCGAATCGTAGCCAATGTTGAATTTTTTTAAACTTCATTGCAGAACAAGAAAGATGTTTTACCTCCCTGCCTGCCATCTGACACCTCCAGGGAAGGAATTCTACCTGATCTACACATCAAAGAGCTACTCAGCACAGCTGACAAAGACACTCTCAGGGACCCAGAGAGATGGCCTTCCATCTTCAGCTCCTTCTGTGCAAAACTGAAGTTTATTTCCGACCTATGGGGACTTTCAGCATCCTGTACCATCTATTCTTTTCCCAGAGCCTGACAAAGGGACTTTGATCCTGAAAGCTTGCAGAAAAGGACAATTTTCTTGCGATTTCCCAGTTGATCTAATAAAATTTGGAACCGAGAGTTCTAGTTTTTTGTATGTCTTTATATTCCCAGGGCACTTGCAAAGCATTCTAACCCCCAATATCCAGGCTAATCTCCAGTCTGTATTAATTATAAGTCAAAAGTTCCCCAGCATCTTAAACTAGCTAAATTTATTTTTACTTTTCTTCTTGAAACCAGCATTTCCAGTGCTGGAAGTCTGCAGGATCCCACCTTAGTGATGGTTGCATTTGGGTGGTGATTGAAGTGAACCTACTGATAGAAGACACCCTGTAAGGTACTTGAGAATTTGTTAGGTTGAAAAGTGCAATGTAACTAGGTGTTGCTGTAACATGTTTGATTGTTCTGGACCAGGTCTGAAGTTTCAGACTTCTGCAGGGCATATCAAAGATCCCTCCCCCAGGAAAAGAAAACAGACACAACAGAAAGGAGTGCAAGAGTCAAACAAAGGGAGATTTTATGGGAAAGTGAAGACGAGGGGAGAGAACAAGAGAAATAGGAAGTTATACTTTGAACAAGCCTGGTCATGCCCCAAGTACCTGTTCTACCTGCCCCAAGTTTGACCACAGCTCAGTCTGCTCAGCAACTGCAGTGGGAAGAAGGGCAAACCAGGCTTAGGAAAACAAGGTTAATTTGCTATGTGATATCATTGCAGAACTGAGCTAAGCAACACAATGTGTAATGAGTGCATTAGTCATCATCAGGTATTTCTAGCCAAAGATCTCTAGGTCAGCATTAGAAATGGCTTAGAAAGGAAGCAATTGTTTGCACATTGTGTAGTGATGTCTTTGTTACCATGTCTTGGGAAATGACTGGTTGTGGGAATGTGAGAGAAGACAACTCACTGGTCTTTGCAGAACAAAAAAGGCTAGGGTGATAACATTAGGGATTGGAGTTGGGGCTCATTCAAGTGAGCAAGTAACTTCCCACAACCTCACACAAAAGAAATACAGGAGATGAGATCCTTGGCATACATACTGTCTTCCAGGTTTCTTCTCAGGACCCACCTCTGCCACACAGCTGATTAGAAATTGGCCAGTGACTTTTCACAGTTGAGACAGGTGGGAATATATTGTACCTATTTATTTTAACACATAGCTTGAGAATTACAAACATTGCGTGTCTATGATGATGTCCCTTTTCCTCCCCTCTTAATACATTACTTCTCTTCCTAGAGCCTAAGTGCTCCAGAGGAGGGACAGTGCTTTTGTAGTTGTGCATTTAACTCCTTAGGAGGAAAAGTTAGGCAGAAGGCATCACACCCCAGGTGTACTGTATTTCTGTCTGAGCAGGGACTTTATCGTGGTTGAAAGATTGGCATAGAATGGGGGGGAAGGGTGACTCTACATTGCCTGAACCTCGAGTATATTTTTATTGCTATGAACATTGCTACTGCCACAGTAACTCAAGGAAAATTCTGACTTGGTAGCATTTTATACTCACTTTACAGTCAGAGAGAAGTGGGGCTAGAAGATACCTCCAGAGGTCATCTAGTCCAACCCTCTGCCTGAGGCAGCATCATCCCTATTCAAACCATCGCTTACAAACCCTAATCTAAACTTTGCATAAGACTCCTATCAGTCCTGACACAACACAGACCTAAGACCCTAAGCTGCCACAGGTAAAGCAGAGGAACCATGGCAGCAAATGCCCTGCTCCTATGAAATGTCAATATATGCTCACAAGGTTCCCAGGTAGAGGGCCATGCCCACTGCTGCAGAGAAAGGCAAAATCCCCCACAGTCCATACCAATCTGACCAGGGGTTAAGATTCCTTTTTGACTCCAAATATGGAGATCGGTTTGACCATGAGCGGAGGGGCAAGACCTTCTAGCCAGGAACTTTTGGCTTTGGTCCTAACAGAAGCATTGGCACACCCTAGTCAAAGTCCCCAGCCTTTACACAGGTGCAAGTGACTGCATCCTACAACGGTGTTTCTTAACCTGTGAGTCACAACCCAAAAGTGGGTTGCAAGAACATATGACAGGGTTGCAAACAAACTTTAAAAATGGATTCTCCTTTAAAGGAGAAAAGCACAGGAAGCTGTAGCTTTTCCCTTGCAAGCAGGCAGAGTTCCAGCTTGTGAGGGGCTGCTTGTCCCCCTCCCCTCTCTACACACTCACCCCTTGCCCCACACACTGGGAGGAGGGGGGAGCTAGGGCTTGGGGGCAGGGGGGCAGCAGGTCAGGAGTGAAGGGTACTGGCGTGGGACTGGCCATCTATGTTTACAGTGGGACCTGGTACAAAAAAAGGTTGAGAACCACTGGTCTACAAGACAGTAGAGAATTGGGCTCTGGCTGACAGGACTTCTGGGTTTTTTCTCAGTTCCACGTTGGACTCTTTATGTAACTTCAGGTAAGTCACTCAGGCAGAAATGTTCAAAATAATTGTTGACACTCAAAATTAGAGGCCACTTTTGAAAACAGAAGTTTAGACTAGGTCAATGTCCATAGCACCCAACTCCCCTTGGCTGTGGAAATCCAAAGCAAACCAGCATTGGTGGTTCAATGGTAGAATTCCTGCTTGCCATGCAGGAGACCTGGGTTCAATTCCCAGCCAGTGCAGGTGCTCTAGGTGAGTACTTTGTATGCCTTCACCATGCTCGTCCTTGCCAAAGATACTTGCTTGATATTCTCTTTTGTTTCTTGACTATGAATCCCAGGCCCTGAAGTAAACTCCTCACCTGTCTTTCCTTCAGAATTTCCTCACTCAAAGTTTTTTCTGGAACTGGCTGAATAATAGGCTCCAGCCCAGGATCAATTACCCTTTGAGTAAATTAGCATAAACCAACTGAGTTCAAGATAAATGAAAGCTGGGAAAGCCCCTTCTCTCAACAGCTGGAGAGTCAATTTACCAAAAGCTATGGGGAGCAATGCATCCTTCCTGAGGCTGTTGACAGATTCTGTAAGAAGTGTTGCATTGAGGACAATTTTAGGAATCTCGTAGTGTAGCTAAAACCCAGACACCCTTAACAGACAGCCCACTAGCTGTCACCACTTTTTAAATGCTGTGAGACTGGCTTTCGTAAGCAGGGTTGTTAGCAAGAACTAAAGGACTGGTATCAGCCTCCTCATTTTACACACAAGTAAACTCTAATTCAGAGGAATAATCCGATTTGCCTGATGTGACTGGGCAGACCAGAGGCAGAAGCAGCCTCTCCCAGGCTCCAGGCCAGGGCTCTATCCACAGGTCTGATTGACTGGGGAGTGGGGGATTCAATTTTTATTGATTTTTTTCAGTGGGAGTTAGGTCCCCAGAAGGTAACTTTGCTTATGGAAAGAGTCCTGGTGATTTAAAAATGCTGATGGCAACAAGGAGTCGGTCTGTACTAGGGTGCTCCATGCTGCTCACACACCCCTAGACTGGAGCCCTATTAGCAAGGTGGGGGGGAGCACATTTTAGAAAGTTCTCCACTTGTCAAGAAGGCCAGAGTGTCTGGTGATGCCAGTGGCCACTGTCAATGCCTGTTTGGGTGCAATTTTAGGGAAGGGATGCTAATCTCCTCTAGAATCTGACTGGTTTGCTAGGTGTCCGAGTTTCTACAGCATTCATCACTTGAGGCTGCAAAGGGTCTTGAAGGGGAATCCACCAGTAAGCAAAGAGCATAGTGGGTTGAGTGTATGTGGAGACAAGTGTGATAGTTGTTCTATTAAGCTCTCTCCTTGCTCCTTGAGCAGATGCTGCCCTTCTAATAAGAGTAACCTCTGTGGGAGTCAACCACAGAAAGAGATGAATGAAAGATGGGTGGAAAGAGTAAATGGGCTGTTAGTAGCACAGATTATGGGATACAGAATCCTGGGCAGATAAGACAACAGCTTCAAGCATGTTGCTTCAGACTTCAAGGAACAAGGAGGAAAAGAAGCAAAAAGTATAGGCCAGAGAGAGAAGGGAAGGGAGATAAGTTGACAGGGTATAATTCAGGTGCATGAACAGGAATCATCTGTAAACTGTGAGAATCAGCTCAAACTGGTTTGACAGAAACCCCACACACCAAAAAACTTCTAGCAATGATAGTGAGATGTAAGCATTGCTTTCACAGAAAAAACTGGTCTATTAGCTAACCTTGGGTCTAGAGGCCAGGACAAAGTTCCTGAAAACTCCTGAGAGCATCTGGCTTTATGATTAACCCTTTCATGGGTGCCATCATTCTGTATTAAGTAATATTGAGCTGCAACAAGCAAACAGGTGAGAAAATGGCTGTATAATGGTGCTTGAAATATATTGGTGCTGTCTCTCACAATTTATCATAAGCTTCATAATATTGGAGGAGGCACTTAAAGCTTCAGCTCCTAGAATCCTGTAATTATATGAAAATCTCAGTTTTGATCTAAGATGACAACAGTAAGTTCTTAAGATTCACACAGCTGCAGAGAAAATCCAGAAAATGTAAACCCTCAGGTGTAACATCCAAGAGGCAAAATCCCCTTGTGGGTTATATTTAAAATCTTGCTAGTTTTTGTTTCCCTACTTGTCTTCAACTCCTTGAAGCTGGCAGTGAGTGTGCAAACCACCAACAACCAACAAATAGAGGAGGAGAAGATCCAGTGGGTAGGATGTGATCCTGAGACTTCAATTTCCTGCTTTGCTACTTGCTTCTGTGTCCCTATTGCCCAACCTCCAAATGGAGATAATAACATTTCCCTACCTCACAGAGGAGTAATTGTAAGTTGCTCAGATACTGTGATGAGGAAGGCCAGATAGGCATTTGATATAGACAACACCAGTAAGGACAAGGAGAAGAAGAGAGGGAATGAAAGACTGGCTCACTGAGCCAAAAACAGAAATCCTTTATCTAGAGCTAAAAACTGATTGCTGGTTTTATCAAAAACTGGGAGTGATTGACAATCATTTACACACTCATCTTGAATGATAATTAATTTGAATTAGCCTTGATTGTCCCAGGGCAAAGTGTTAATTTGGATACTTCATGGATACTGGAACAATAGGCTTGTACATCTGTAGGATCCCAGGATAAAAGTCTTTATCCCAGGATAAACTCGTCCTGTTTTTAGCCTAACATCTTAACTTCAGTACCAGTTTTCATTATACCAGGACTCTCAGTGGGAGAGCTGAGCAAGCTTCCCACAGGGTAGAACTGGCATAAGGAATGGCTGACAGGAAATCTGTGTGCAAGCGATAGAAGACCTTGCCATAAAGAGGAGTTTCTGGTCTGGGGAGTTCCAATAGCCCAAATTCTTGGACTAACAGAATAAACGTTTCTCTTCAAGAATGTCTGCAAGCACTTTTCAACAGACACTTGCACCAGGGTGTGGTGGAGCAGAGAACAAAGAAGCAGATGCCTTGTCTACAGCATCTCGTGGCTGTGTGCGACACCAGTGTGACACCACCAGAGCCAGGAGCACTCATGTCAGTGTTTGCTGCCATTTTGCATGTCGCTTTGTCAAGACCTGCTGTGGGCAACTTGGACAACCCAAAGCTAAAAATACCTATGGTTGGTCTATAGAAGTGGTTTTCAACTTTTTTAGATTCAAGGCACCCCTTGATAGTCTCAAGACAACCCTCAGAAAATGCCAGCTCTTGGTTCTCATGCTTTTTTATTACTGAAAAACAGTAGAGCAATTTTTTCTGTTGCAAAGAACTCAAGAAGACGACAACAGGTCAGAATGATTTTAGTATTGTGGATTCCTATGTGCAATCTCTGGATTTGTCTTATGAATCATGTTGGCCACAGCGCCCTAGTTGAGAATCACTTGTCTGCAGTAATGCTTGGACATTGCTATAGCAACAAGGCAATATTTTATACTAGCCTACCACAGACTTTCAGAAAATCAAAAACATGTCTTACGGCTCACTGCACTACAGAGTCTGCTGCTTTACCTGTGTCCACTTAGCTCAGCCAGCAGAGCCCCCTTGTCAAGGTGGAACACTTCTTGACAGAAACCCTTTTTCTGACAGCACCCAGAGCTGACATAACAATTGCTTGCAAAACTTTGTGGTATAGATGTGGGGCTAAGTGGTAAAATCAGTGACAAAGGGTCATGAGAACTCCAGTCATGCCCAGGCCCTCTAATTGCCAAGAAAACAGTCATACCTCTACAACACTAGTCAGCCAAACTCACCCTTGGAACAAGGTACTGCATTGCCTTCTATGGGTCACACAGTAACAGTGATACCAGACTGCAGAAAAGCATCACTTCTCTTTAATAAAGGCTGTAAAAACTACAGGGAAAATACAACCAAATGTCAGTCACTCAGCTCTATTCCTGGTGAGCAGATATGAATAGTTCTAGCCTCTGCCTGTGTCTCTCTTTCTCTCTGTTTCACTCTCATTTTTCTAAGGAATAAGAGCTTGGTTACATGAGGAACTGCCTAGAATAGCTATTGCAGCCCAGTTTCCCATATGGACATTTCTGGATGAGCTATGACACTTTAAATTCATGCCCAACCATATTCTAGAAAGGGCTTGTCTGTGCAGGAAAGTTCAAAACAAAGAGCCAAGGACTAAGGAATTGTGGGTTAAGATTCTGGTACACACCACTCCCCCAGCAGCCCTGAACCCCATGTTTGAATTCCCTGACACCCATTTGTTCCACTCACACAGAGAATTTCTGAAACTCATTTAAACCCCACAGGACTTGAATTACACAAAGTTGGAAGAGAGAAGCAGGGTTGGTGTTGCATGCACCTGTTGAGCAGTACACAGGTCCCTTTGCTTGCCCAGTGTTAGTGGAGTTGAAGTTCATAAAGAGACTCCGGGGTTCAGAGTTGAACAGATTAGCTAGTGTAGATGCACCACTGTCCTCTATTGGTTGGAATCAGAAATTCTTAATGTGTCACTGTGCTGCATATACTGTTCATCCCTACCAAAGACAGATTATTAGCTTCCTACCTTGAGTAGGTGCTGATGTTTTTGGAAAACACTAGAAAGTTCCCAGGGCTCATGGAATTGTTGCAATAAGCAAACAGCTTTAAAAATGAGCTAAAGAGAAGACTCTCTATAGCTGCACCATGTGGAAGCTGATTGACTTCCTTTGAGAAGGATGCCAGGGCAATGAGCATCAACTCAACATGCTGTCCTGTGTGCAAAAGCTCCAACATGAGAACACAAGAGCCAGACTTCAAGGCAAAGTTACCTTTGCTACTACCCCCAACAGCTTGGAGAGGAAGGGGATGTTTTTTGTGCATTTGTTCAAAGGCAAGTTAAAAAGGACGAATGAAACCTGGGCTCATGCCATCTTTTACTTTTTTTCCCATTGAATGAAGAAGCCCTGGAAATCCCCACCTTGAAATCCTGTCAGCACCCCTCTCCTCCCCTCCCCTCCCTGCCCCTAAAAGATTCAGGCTTTTCTACTATAGAAGATTCTCTGGGAAACTGGCAGGAGTGTGACAGTGCACTGCTTAAATCTTTGCTTTTGTTTATACCTACTTAGCTACAATATTCGGTGAAGGATTCAACATTTTATTCTCCTTCAGTTAAGAGCTAAGAAGTTCCCAGTTCACATCTGAATCACTCAAAAGTTCTTCAGAAACAGTAGTAGCAGGTCTCGGCAATCCTAACACTTCTACTAATGGAAAAACACAGAATTTAGACAAAAAACACTTTCAAGTCAATTTTATTTCTTACAAACTCATGTTTTTGTCTTATAGAGGTCATATTTAAGTCCAAGTACAGTGTCTGACATCTAACTTCAAATAACTTCTCATGTAAGCAGCAATATACTTGAGAGCTACTGTAACCATTACCTTAAACGGAGAGAGGTAGTTAGCTATATTAGTCTGAAGCCAGGCAGAAGGCAGGGCAGAGATGCACCTTATAAACTAACTGAATCAGATATGCATATGCTTCATCATATCTCTATCAAGTCAAACAGCCACCAATTCTTTTCCCAGAGTTAACCTGCCACCTTGTCAAGCTTGGGCCATCTCATTGTCATATCATGGTTTGTTAATGTGGTTATTTACATACAGAGAGGTAGCCAAGTTAGTCTGAAGTCAGTCAGAGCCATTGTGCCATGGGAAAGCCAGAGACACCTGATATTTAACTGTGAGCTAGTGCCTCCTGTCTACTGACTGGGACCCACACAAAGCACATGCTTTCTGTGCTCCTCCAGTTTTGACTTACCTCACCCTTCCCAACTGAGGTCCTCTCCTGCTCACAGCAGGGTGGCCCTTCCCAAGCAGGTTTAACAATACTTTGTTGGAGCAGAATTTAATGAGCAAAGTCTCAACTCCCCTCCTCCCATGAAGTCTCATCGCTTCTAGGGAATAGTTAGGAACATAAGGACACAGCAACATAAGAATTGCAGTTTACTGGGTGAAACCATCAGTCTATCTTGCCCAGTATCCTGCATCACACAGCAGCAGACAGTAGATGCTGAAAGGGAGAGTGAACTGGGTATGACCAGGGTTCCCCCCCACCCCCACTGTTCCTCTCTCACTTGTAACCTGCAGCATTTAAGGTCTAGGAAGTTTTGATTCGGAGACTGTATCCCTAATTCCCATGCTCAATAGATACCTATGCCCCTTTCCTCCAATAATTTGTCCCAATCCTTTTTTAATCTGGTTGTCAGCTTCTACATCATCTGGTGGCAATGAGTTCCACACTTTAATTACATGCTGTGTGAAAAAAACCCACTTCCTTTATGACCCCTAGTCCTTGTATTGTAAAAGAGAGTAAATGATAAATCTCTTAGGATCATAGAATCAATGAGTCAGAAGGGACCTAGACAGATCATCGAGTCCGACCCCCTGCCATGGGCAGGAATGAGCACTGGGGGTGGGAAGGGTCTTTTCTCCCTTCTCTTCACCATTTAGTATTTTTTAAACCCTTGTCATGCCCCCTGCTCGTGTCTCTTTTCTACACTGAATAGGCCTATCCTCTTTAGTCTCTCCTCATATGGAAGCCTCTCCATGCCATTAATTATCCTCCCTGCCCTTCTCTGTACCTTCTCTAGTTTTTCTATATCCTTTTTGAGGTGTGGGGACTGGACCTTGGCACAGTATTCAAGGTTAATGAAGTGCAGTAGGAAAGTTGAGCAAAAACAGACAAATTTCTTTCAGTTCATCAAGACTGTCAATGCCACACTTTGAGAGATGCCTGTTCAATAACAATACAGTGGCTTCTTTAAAAATGACCAACACTTGCTCCTCAATGGGGAAATTGTGATACATGCAAGCTACAGATACTGCAACCAACAGTGCAATAGGTTAATACTAGCCAGCACAGACAAAATACACATTTTTCTGTAGACATATATATAGTGGTGTTTCATTTTAATCAGGGAAAAAATGTGGATTTTGGATTACTTTTGAAAATCCGAACATTGGGGATTTTTTTTTTTATCAGAGAAAACCAGGATCCCTGCTTATAAGTCATCCCCTGCAGCTACCCTGTGCTCAGGAGCAATTAATCATCTCCAGCACCACAATGACTGTCGCTCTGCAACTCAGCAATGAGGACTCTGAGTTCTCTTCAAGATGCTGTTGTTTTCACAGTAGCATTAAGAGAGCTCAGATGGAGCATTAGCAATTCTGTCTAGAAGTACTTTTCACAGTAAGAGAAATTTGATTATATAATCTACTGAAAATAGCTAGGACTCGCTATACTGTAAAGCAGAGCTGGTTATGAAAAGGATTTCAACTGTTATTTATTGGATAACACTGTTTTATCAACATGTCTTGTGGGAATGTGCTGATGAATTTTTTATGGCAAAATGAAAAAAGACAAACAAAAATTTCTGACCTTTTTCTCATATTGATAAAGCCAAAATGGAGCATTTTATTACCTTTGATTCCTGGTTTCAAATGTTATATTAACCCATCATATTTATGTTAGTCTGAAATTGAATGATACACATGTTTGGACATTATCAAAACATTTCATTATTCCTACAATGATTTTAAAAAAATGCAGTTTTGGATTTTTGTTCCAAATTTGTAATAGGCAAAAAAAAAATTTATGAAAGGCATGAATTCTTTATGGAACATGGTCCAGATTCTGATTCACTTGATTTTCACTTCCTCCAAACAGTACAGCTACCAGAGTTGCTGAGTAGCAGGCTGAAGTTAAGGACAATAGACAGGATATTATTGTTTAGAGCTAAATATCTAATAACTCTCAGCAGTTCTTGTAGACATTAGGAGCCAGTGACTGAGTGCCTGTGTTTTCATAGAAACCAACTATACAAGGGCAGAGTTGTAGATTGATGGTCTAGGACAGTGGTTCCTAATCTGTGGTACGGGTACCACCAGTAGTATGTAGACAACCCGTCAGTGGTACGCATTAACAGGTTTATTACAATTATTTCATATGACAAAAATTTGCAGGTGGTACTTAAGGTTGTATTGTTTTAAATCAGTGGTGTGCAGTCTGTCAAAGTTTGGGAACCCTTGGTCTAGGAAATATGACAGAGGCAAGGATTTTCCTGGGTTGCATCTTTTATTGGTTCTCTAGAAAAACACTGATGACATCACCTGGGCAAAGTGAGCACTGCAGCTGTCCATAATGCAAACTGTAGAGGTGTAGCTCCCACAAACCTGCTCTTAGGGCAGTTACCATGCTTGTCCATTTCTTTATTCTCATGGGACTTGTTTTGCTGAAATGCTGAGTGCCCATCTTTCCAAATGAAGTCACAACAATGCAGGTGCTCAGAATTGCTGGCTCACCTTGAATCCTCCACAACTGAAACATGCTATGATCTACTTTATGACTCTCCTCCACTTTCTAACATCTCCTCCGTTATTGCCTGATTGCTGAGAAAGCACAACTACCATCCAGCGCCATGTGCTTGGCAAGGTCTCCTTCTCTTTTCAGACAGAGAAAGCACTTCTCTGAATGTGTGAAATGTTCCAGCCAAACCTGTGGACCACACTTGGGACAGATGCGTTTCAGCTGAAAAAAGACTGTAATAAATCCAGGCAGCTTTCCTCTCATGAAGAGCCTTTGGGAAAAGTGGATGTGGCAGCAATAATGCGCATCTTCACAGTACATTAGCTATTTCATACTTTGATTTGCAATGCCAACAGATGGCCAGAGCATGCACTGCAGCCTTGCCAAAGTAGCACCTTCCCCCACCAACAGAGGGCTCTTTCAAAAAAAAAAGTGATGTTAAATGCTGGCAAAGCTAGGGGCAAATTTGCATTTGGCAATATAACTATTCAACCCTTTTGGCCACTGCCATCCATTCTAATGTCACAAAACCCACTCCTTACTATCACTGTGCACAATTACACACCACTACAAACATGGCTGCCATGAGGATTTGGGGAAGAGTCACTGAGGGTGCACTTTACTGTGGAGTAACTAATTAGCTCCACTGTGTATACATGATATTAGGCTCAGTAAATCAGCCATAGGATAGTACTGTTGGGGACAGTACTATCTTATGGGGGAGTACTTTATTGCATCGAAACACACCTATAGACAGTGAACATGGGTATAAATTGTGTTATCCAGAGGTTTGCTCTGCCCTGGCTCAAATTGCTGCTGTCTGGTATGTATGTGTAGACACTGTGCCCAGGAGCAGTTAACTATGGCATAAACTGCACCAGAGTTTATTGCTTTACCCTAATTGCACATGTAGATAAACCTTGGGAGTATTTTTCAATGGTAGATACTAGATTTGAACCTTGGTCTCTCAAGTTCTAAGTTGTTGTCATAACCTTGATCTTCATTCTGCTTCTTTGCTACTGCGCTGGTGTTTGTACAAAGCTGGATAATCAAGTTCAGCAAGGGACAGTTGTTCCAGTGAACAACTTGTACCACAGTGCCTTGCAGCCTGCACAAAGGCTTGTGAATGCATTGTCGTGAATTACAGAATGTGTGTAATGCCTTTCAGGTGTGATTTAATAAATGAAATGCAGTTGTAAAGTCCTTCATACTATACTGAGGTGGCCTATACAGTGTAACCTTTACCCCCCAGTGGTCACACTGACTCCTCTGGCCTTAATACCAATCCTTCATGAGGGGTGCTCTTAGCCATTCTAAGGGCAGCTTAGAGAGATTATCTGGGGGTGCTACACAGAGATGTTGAAAGGACTCTGTGCAGGCAGATAGTAGTACTGAGTTGTTATGCTTTGTGCCCCCATTTTTCCTATTAAAATAAGAATCTCAAGGGAGATAGAAAAATGTAAAGACTGGTTTCTCCCAAAACAAAGGAGCCAGAGGAGTGTTGGAGTGCACCCTCCTGCTGGGCTAGCTTCCAGTTTCCTTTTGAAATACCTCTGCTTCTCAAAACGGCAAAAGGAAGATCTGAGCACAGCTGCTATGGGAAGAACATACCAGTGCCTTGACCCATGACTATTGCCGTTGTCCCAGCCAAAACAGGAGCAATATGGCTCTGGGTGGGAGTCAGATAGGTACAAATATCAAGAACTGGAAAAATGTAAGCCCCAAGGAAGGACAGCAAGTGTCTGGGGAACATGAACCAGAAATAATATAGTGAGCAAACAAAGATGAGGATATATCAGGAAGCATTTGGGGACAAGTCCATTCTGTGAAAGCATCTAATTTAAACAGTGGAAGGGCTTTACCAGCATTAGTTTTAACTGGACTGAGCTAAGAACTAGGAAAGATGGTCTCCTGAAAATGGACTGGATGAATCCTTGCAAGGCTAAGGATGTCATCACCTGCCCTACTTGGCCTTGGTGAGACTGCAGCTAAGGTACTGCATCTAGTTCTGGGTGCCACACTTCAGGAAGGATGTGAAGAAGCCTGAGTCTCCAAAGGAGGGCCATGTGCATGACTAGAGGCCTAGAGAGCAGGTCATAAGAGAAGCTGAAAGACTTGGGATTCTCAGACTGGAGAAGAGAAGACTCAGAGAGGACTTGATGGCAGCCTATATGCATATTACCGGTATACATCAGGGCCTGGGGGAGCATCTGTTTACTAAGGCCCCCCAGCAGAGGACAAGAAACAATGGACACAAACTGATTGAAGAGTGCTTCACAGTGGACATAAGGAAATGCTTCTTTACAAGTTGAGTGCCAAGGGTTTGGCACAGGCTCCCCCCTGAGGTGGTATAGTCATCCATGCTGGCGGTCTTCAAAAGGCATCTTAACACCCACATTGCTGGGCTCATCTGACCCCAGCAGTCTTTCCTGCCTAAGTGCAGGGAGACTGGACCTGATGATCTGTAAGGTCCCTTCCAGGCCCTAACATCTATGAAAACTATGAAACACATGCATCTTTCCCTCTCCAGTGTTTGCATTTGGGAGGGTCAGGAAGGAATGTCTATGCTTGAGCAAGGAATTTCAGTAATCCTGTTCCTGAATCAACTCTTTATGCAGAATCGAGTCATACAACAGCCTACCAAATCAGTAGACAGACACGAACTTGGTTAAAAAATTATAGCATGGACTAGGAAAGCAACATGTGCAAAGCCCACAGTGATTCAGCTGGGAACAGAAGTCAGGTGAGCTGGGCTGTGGCTTAGTACCCTATTTGCCTAAGAAATTCAGAGATGAAAGAAGAAAACCCTACCCCCTCCCTCATTCCAACTCCTTTTGCAAGTCAGTTTTACACTTCAACTTCAGTGAAGTTGGATCTGGTGGTGCACCTGTACGAGGGGAAAATTGAGGCCAGTCTTAAAGCTGCAGCCCAGAGGGTGAAGCAATCAGCAAAATAACTCAAGCAATAGAAAAACAGTGTTGGGGGGGACAAAGGGAGGCAGCTACTGGACATTCAAAGAGGGCACACCAAGGATAAAGGTATTAATCCAGTTTTCAGACATATCCACCCCCAATATGAATATTTTACATTGCAATGACTGGGAGGTACAGCTAAAAGACAGCGTAGTTTCAGACCCAAAAGCAAGACCAGTCTGACTAGTTGAAGCCTAGTTTCGGGCTACACCCTTCCCATTAACACATACATGGAGCAAGAGAAGTGACCTCATTCCCAGTACCCAGACTTAGTCATTATCTATCTAGTTAAGCATTTAAAGAGACTCCCTCCCTCATATGTCCAATTTAAAATGTCATCCTCTTTTCCTTAAGGCAACTGCTACAGAGCCACTTCATCTCCCCTCTCCCCAAGCCATTACAACTGGAGTGGGGGAGACAGTGCTGATGGCAGGGTGGGAAAAAGCTCTCCATGGTTGAGGGTGACAACATTCCTCAGATTACTTCTTTTCAACCCAAACAACATAAAACAATGCAGTTTTAATAAAACTTTTTAAAAAGAAACAACAATATTAAAAAGTTTAGGATAATTACAATGGGCAACAGGTGGGTGATGAGAGGGGGAAGAAAAAAAAGATGCAAGATAGATTAGAAAGCCAAAGGGAGAGACAAGTAGCTGTTTGCAAGTTACCTGTCTGTGGCTTAAGGGGTGTTTGTGGGTCTGAAACTGGCAATCAGAGTACAATTTATTTATGGCCAACTGCCTTGCCCCCATACTGATGGCGTCTCCAGAACACTGTGGTTACATCATAACTTTCTCCAGAAGTGCCACCAATGTCAGCCCAGCCCCATGGTGGCCAGTAATTAGGCCCCATAAACTTATGACCAAAATTTAATTATGATCTGTACAGACATTTAAGACTTTCATACAATACACATACACAACATCTCTTACCACTCTGGTGGATTCTTTCTAAAGCAAGAGACAAAAAAATTTACAGGCTCCAATCTCATTACTAAGCAACAATGCTTCAGGAGTCTTCATAGGCAAGAGCTAGTCCCTCACCCAGAGAGAGACACAACTCTTGGCCCACTCATTGTCTAAGTGTCCAGGAGAAACAGGATGGAAGGAGTAAGAAAGCTAAGGGAGGTTTGCTGTGCAAACCATCCGTTCAGGACAGAATCAGATGCACTGTTTAGCAGCCAGGCATTCTAGCCACATTTGCAATTGCTGGCCTCAAAATATTAAATACACAATATTTACAAAAAAAATCAAAACAAAAACAAGCAAACAAGTTCATCATATCAGACTACTACAGAAAGCCCTCCAACAGTACATCCAAGTCACAGCCAAGGGCTGGGCAAATCTAAAAAATTCTGAACAGTTTCACCAGTAAAAGGGCTGGGTTATTGTGTTTTTGGACATGAGATCAGTACACCCTCTTTCCCCACACCCTCAGTTTCATTTCTCTGTCCAGTTTAGGAACATGGGAAGGAAGCAATTTCTCCACATCCTCTTTCACTATAGCACCCCCTCCCCACCCGCCCAGGGCTAGTTACAGTCTTTTTGCCAAGATATTTCCTTGTTCACAAGCAGTGTCTAGCAGCTCTTTCTGGAGGAGCTTGCAACAAGACTTACAATGAGCAAATCAACAGGGGGCACTAATCAGAACTGAGGCATGAGGTCTGGCTCAACCTGCTGTGGTGGTGAAGTGGCCCTTTTTCTTTACTCCTAGAACTAGCAGGAAAAGTAAGGATGCTCCCTTTCATTCACATTTTTGTACACAAATAAATACTACATTCACAAGGAATGTTCAGAGATTAGGCTGTCCAGCTGAAAAGTAAACAGGTGGCAAAAGGGGGTGGTGGAAATGAAGGGGAAAAGGGCAAGGGGGAGCAGGTAAGAGAGAATGTGGGTGGATGCAGACTGCTGCTGTTAACTTGGGATCATTTAGGAAGATACTGGATTCACTTGTGTAGTATCTGCTCAAAATTCAAGTGATCATAGAAAAAAAAAAAAAAAAAAAAA
>NW_017729025.1:81767015-81768644 GCF_001723915.1 Gavialis gangeticus | reverse complement strand
AAAAAAAAAAAAAAAAAAAAATGCAGACAGTCCTCTTTGCCCACCACAGGAAAAAAGCTCATGCAAGACTGCCATGCAGTTATCAGTGTTTATGGAGCCAGTCACACAAAACACAGGACCCCAAAGAAATTCACTGAGAACACTGGGTTTGATGTTGGGAAGCTATCTTTGGAAGATAGTACTGTAAAGGGATAAGCATGAAGAGGAAGACAAAACAGGTGCATGGACAGGTTTCAAAGTAGGTAGTACTGTGTGGCACAGGGCAGAATAAAATAAAATAAGATGGCTGGCTCTGGTAGGCCCATGCAAGAGATAATGCCACACAAGTCAAACCAGAGCTCCTTCAGTCAGTAGAGCAGATCCTTCTAGTCAAAATAGGCTCCTCTCTAGGGGAGAGTGGAAGGCACAAGTGACATTGAGCTGTCACTGGGAACTGGGAAGAGACACTCTCCCTCAACTGCAAGAGCACTTATCCAGGACAACTGGAAGTTCTAATAAAAGCTGAACTGTGGCTACAGCTTCCTAATATGCTACATCTAACAGAGGAAAATAAAGAGGCAAGGAGTCTTTCAGCCACCTTTGTTTCAAACAAACCGCCCCAGTCACATGGAACTGTCCCCACTGCCAGATCGGAGGGAAGCATTTTAGGTCAAATGGGTTTTGTGGTGCTGTTGTAAACCAGGTGCTCAGTGTCCTCTGTGGTGGAGAGGGTAGAGTTCGTAGCAGTGGCAGGTTGGCGTCGCCGGCTGTTCTTCTTTCTGTTCTTCAGGTAGTAGTAACCAATAATAACCAGGACTATCATGATACAGATGCCAAGCAGGACTGCAATGGCTACTTCAAAAGCACCTGTCAAAGACATGTATGGACAAAGTTAATGAGGACTGCTCTACTACTTTTATTGTCACACTAACAGGCAGGAAAACAGGAAATATGGAACTTATTCAATAATTGGCACTGGCCACAGAACCTATTTTAGAGTCTAATATGGGCCAGCCTGACCATGGAACGATTAGTACATGGGCTATATGGAGATGAAAAAAGGAAGGTGATGAGATGGCTCAAAAGGTTGGTGAAGGGATGCAGAGCCTTTCATTTTTCTATCATGGTTTGAGCTCAGCTCAAGTCAAGTCTCACAAGTTGTTACACAATGACTTAAGTGGACTGGATGGTTTGGCATCCATACTTAAAAATAAGAACAAAACCAAAAATTCCACACCAACATTCTTCCCAATACCAGCATCACACAAGATCTCAGTAGGAAGGCCATAGGAATGACTGGGGCTGGATAATGAAGTATTAAGTGAAATCACCTCCAGATTAAGCTAACACAAGTTAGCAAAGAAAGGAAAGGAAACTTCAGACCCAGGTATAGCCTTATCATGCCCCAACATCCTGGGAGGCTGCTGACAGCCATCAGCCAGGCTTCTGTCACTAACACTGAAGTTACGCAAGTGAGATGAATGTGGAGCGAGGCCAATCCAATAGGGGCGGTCATAATCTGGGACTTTGGGAAATAGAATAATAGAAAACAACTGCTTTAAGGATTAAATTTGTTAAAGGAGAAATTCTGTCAATATGGTTGTGGTGAGCAGGAATCACACTTCCAAAAAAAAAAAAAAAAAAAAAGGT
>NW_017729025.1:81763901-81766967 GCF_001723915.1 Gavialis gangeticus | reverse complement strand
CTTCCAAAAAAAAAAAAAAAAAAAGTGCTGTGCATTTTAGATCCTGTATTTCATAAAATGTTAGTGCCCATTATGGTCAGAACTACGAGATTTTGTCAGCAGATATTCACTGCTGCCTTCCCTGTTTTGCAGATGCTGCCTGTCCTGAAATATCAAGGCTACCTTATTTTCAATTCTTTGATGCCTAAATATAAGATTCAATTCTCTTCTCATATTAATTAACAATAAACTACTGAGGTCACCCACAGATGTGACAGGGGAAAAACAAGTTTACCATCAACATTTCTCGTTTCCCATTAAGTTCTGACTCTGGATGGGATGTGCCTTTTTTCCCCAAATAAAGTGCATCCTGCTTTACAAGGGAATCAAAGATCTGGCCCAAGGTGCTGCCCATGGCATTTGGATTGGACCTGCACAGTGCATACAGTGCACACTAGGCCCAGCCCCATGCACTACATGTAGTGCCTGGGGCCAGTCCAGGGCACGTGCTGTACAAGATGTCTGCACTAGACTGGCCACGTGCACTGGGTCTGGTACACAGAGCTGGTCTGTGGGCCCCAATCTGGCCCATGGACCAGCTCCACACCACCCATCCAGCCCAGAGGGCCTGATGACTTTAATACTCCTGTTTTACAGGACAGGAACAGGAACACGTTTATGGCAAATGTGTTGCTCAAGTAGAATTTTTACTTACTCAAGCTAGCTTGCTGGATCTCATAGAAATCAAGTCTCTGGCCAATTACATCTGACTCTGCAAAAGAAACCAAACAAACAAAAAACAGAATTTCACAAAAGAAGTGGGAACAATGGAGGAGAGAGCAGAGGCCTCTTTAGTTCAGTTTCAAGAACTCATAGTACATTGCATCAAGTTCTCAGGCTCTCCAGCAGGACACCCAGTGCTAGTTTGCTCTCTTAACACATCAGTATAATGCTCTTTCAGTTTATTGCAGCATTGGAGCACAAAAAAAAATATCTATATCTATATCTATATATCCTGAGGCAAGCTACATGGCAGGAGTAAGTTCTCATATACACAGCTGTGTTCTGTGCATTCTGCTTGAGCCTTCAGTCAGGATGAAAAGCTCTGAGGGAGCTAGGGCTAGAGAACGATGCTGCTCCCTCAGGCTAGGGAAAGACATTACACAAACTGGTTTAAGTGATCCAGAAACTGGTTTAGACCTGTAACAGAGCAGATGGTCAGTGCACATAAACCAGTTTGAAAATGGCTGAAACTGGTTTGAGATAAGCCTGGTTGAATGCAGTATCAGACTTGGCCAATTTGGGTCAAACCAGTTTATGCAGCATCTGTCCCAGATTCCTTGCTGGTTTAAAATAAACCAGACTCCCCCAGCATGCTCTCTGGGCTGGGCAGGGCTCTCTCCATAGCAGGATGCTGGCTACCTCCAAGCTGTGGCACACAGGACAAAAGAAGAATCAACAAATATCTGGTCCTGTCACCCTAGTGTTTTATGAGCCCATTAAGAAAACAATGAGTTAGAGGTAATAAATATTCCTTGCTATGCTGGTGGGGAGAGGGGAAACACCTCCCTAATCATAGCATCCTGAAAGAGGGCTGCTCTAGCACCACCTAGCTTCTAGCCAGAGCCACTGCAGGCATGTGCCTGCATTTCTGGAATGAGAAAGGGAATGTCTATCCACCTCCAAATCAGTTCAAGCTTTGCAGGTTAGATTAACCTGCAAAGATTGAATCAATTCAGGCTCAGGCTTTCAGTGCTCCAAACTCTGAAGCTGTCCCTAGCCTCAAAGTTTGGAGCACTGGCTCCATGTTATGTTCTAGAAAGCTCTACTTGTTTGGAATTAAACTGAGGAGGATTTCACTCCAAGACCCTCTGCCCCATGCCTTACTACCCCACATACTTGTAACACCAGCACACGATTTCATACAATCTTCTTCATGTTCAAAGTTATTTTTGTTGCCATCACAACCTCCATAGGTGAAGCGGCTGCATTTCTGAGCGAAGGGATTGTAGTACCAACGAGTTATGCTCTCCTGGCACAGCCCAGTGTCAGGCAAATCCACACAATGACCTGGCAAAGCAAAAGAGATAGGTTGCCTGAGCTTGAACACATCTGTAGAACATCCACGCTTTGTCTACTCTGGTGCCTGTGGTAGCACAGTTCAGCCTCCACAATACTTTGTGGAACTTATTTCCTAACATTAGAAATTATCAAGGATCCACAAACTCCAAACTAATTCCAATTTCCTGGGTTACTGTCACCCCCATAGTCCCTGGCACGTTTTACAGGGAGATGTGGCTAATCTAGGTGGAACTCCTGCCTTAGCTAAAATACCCTGATGTTCCCATTAGGAGAAAGGAAAAATAGTGCCCCTCTTCCCTCCTCCCCATAACGGGCTGAGGCATGGAAAACAAATTAAACCCTCCCTCTTAGAAAAAGGTCAGAGAGAGGACTCCAGCAGCCAACTGCAATGATCTAGAACAGCGATTCTCAACCTGGGTGCCATGGCACCCTGGGGTGCCTTGAGATACTAAATTGCAGGGTGAAGTGCACACTCCAGATGCTAGGGAATGATTGCAGGCAGACCTGGACAGGTTAGAAAAGAGGGCAGTACACAATAGGATTCAGTACAACAAGGACAAGTGCAGAGTGCTGCACCTAGGGTGCAAAAATATCCAGCACACCTACTGGCTGGGAAGTGACCCTCTCAGCAGCACAGAAGCAGAAAGGGATCTGAGTCATAGTGGACTCCAAGATGAACACGAGTCAGTGTGACAAAATCATCAGCAAAGCTAACCGCACTTTAACATGCATCAGCAGATGCATGACAAATAGATCCAAGGAGGCGATACTTCCCCTCTATGCAGTATTGGTCAGACTGCAGTTGGAATACTGCATCCAGTTTTGGGCACTGTATTTCAAGAAGGATGTTGATAGACTAAAGAGGGTCCAGAGAAGGGCCACTTGTATGTTTAGGGACTTACAGGACAAGCCCTGTGAGGACAGACTGAAGGACCTGGACCACTTCAGGCTCCACAAGAGAAGGCTAAGAGGCAATCTTGTAGCTGCCTACAAATTCATTGGGGG
>NW_017729025.1:81752566-81758901 GCF_001723915.1 Gavialis gangeticus | reverse complement strand
GAGAAGGGCCACTTGTATGTTTAGGGACTTACAGGACAAGCCCTGTGAGGACAGACTGAAGGACCTGGACCACTTCAGGCTCCACAAGAGAAGGCTAAGAGGCAATCTTGTAGCTGCCTACAAATTCATTAGGGGGGGGGGATGCAGCAAGGGATCAGAGATGCTCTGTTCACCAGGGCACCTCTTGGGGTAACAAGAAACAATGGTGACAAACTGACGGAGCAGATTTAGGCTAGATATCAGGAAAAACTTCTTCACAGTCAGGGTGGCCAAAATTTGGAATGGACTTCCAAGAGAGGTGGTGCTGTCTCCTGCCCTGGGTCTTTAACAGAAGACTGGATAGGCATCTGGCTTGGGGCATCTGACCCCAGCACTCTTTCCTGCTTAGGCAGGGGGTCAGACTCTATGATCTGTTGAGGTCCCTTCTGACCCTAGCATCTATGAATCTATGAGATGCTTTCAAGGGCGTTGTGGGGTGTCAGATACTGTCCGTACTTTTAGGTATGTAAACGTGACTTACAACATAAAACCTAGGTTTCAAATAGGAATCCATAGTGTTTAAAACATCCTGACCTGCTGTAGTTCTTCTAAGTTCTTTGCAGTAGAAGAACTACTCTATTTTTCTGTAGCCAAAAAATAGAGTGAAAACTAAGAGCTGGCATTTTCTGAGGGAATGGTCTCAAGTCTAACAAGGTTGAGAACCACTGATCTTGATACAATGAGCACACAATGCAAGGTTCAAAAAGTTTGGCAAGGATATCTGAACTGACAGCATGTCTGGGAGAATCTAACGTTAGACCACAGGTTCTATTCCATCTAACATCACAGCACCATCTACCTGCCAAGTATTCAAAGTTTATTTAATAAAAGAATGCCTGCAATCTATACCTCCTGTCCATAGATCAAACCAGAGACCAAAAAATACAAATACCACAGGGAAGAGGAATGTGCACCAAGTACAAAATGAACAAAGGTTATAGGAATCATAAAATTTGTGTAAGAGGATTCAGCAAAGTACTCTTACGAGAAGGAGGATGGAAGATGGATATAATTACAGGAACACAGATGAAGCATGACTTAATTGATTTAAGAAATTTTAGACTGGTTCTGCCTCCTTATAAATCACACAAGAAAGCCCAATCAGGAAACACTTCTGGCCCTAGTCTGACTAGTAAAACTGGCAAGAGCCAAAAGAGAGTAGACAATCATTTGTATTTAGCAATATGTTGCATACACACCTTGTTCACTTGTACCATTGATCTTTCGGAGGTTATTGAACTCAAGAGCATCTGCAGAAGAAACCAGAGAAACAGCTCATGGCACACACAGTTTACCTTGCCCAGCTCAAATATGAAAGAAACTGGTCCTCCTCTACAGTGATATGTAGACAGAAAGATCTTTCTGAACACTTCCTGACTCTCTCCTTCTCCCCCCTACTATTAAAATACAGGAGGCAGTGTAAAGAGCCATAATAAACCTCTACAGAAGTTTGAAATTTTTAAAAAGCCAAGGAGAGAAAGGATTTACCCATGTAGGCACCAAACTTTAGGATCTAGATATCCAAGAACTTACATCGTTCACAGTCTGCCTCATCTGATCCATCAGCACAATCTTGAGTTTCGTCACATTCTAGGTAGCCATCGATGCAGCAGCTATCCCTACACTTGAAGTGTGAGGCCTGACAGTTCCCGTCACATACTATATCAGAAAAAAAGTTTTTGTTTTGGGTTCAGTATGAAAATCCTCTCCTTCCTGACTTGCACTCATATTCTTCCGGCATAAAGGATGATTCCAGGCCCCCTTTGGGCAGATTAGTTTAGAATAAGACCTTTCCTTCTCCTAGGGAAAGGGCACATTGCCTTTTTAGAGGCTTGGAAGCAAGAGGTCTGGCACAGAAGTTACTCCCAAAAGGCTTTGCTTGGCTCTGGTTGGTGTCCAGGAAAACCAGAAATTGGATCTTAATTTTAAAACACAAGGGTGGGCAAGAGACCGGTTGGGGGGAGGGAGAGTGCATCTCAGATTAGAAATACATGCGAGAGGCTTACCTGGCTGCTGCCGTCTTCCAACTGGCCCTGAAGAGGAGACAGAAGAGAAACCACAATGTTATTTTGGTGAATTCACCTGTTTTATACTGACCCAAATAAATAGCTCTATAGTAAAACAGTTCCTACCTAGGGGGAAAAAAAAAAAGTCAATTTTCATCAGCAGGATCCCAAGCTGCATTTTTCAGAGGAGTTATACCAGGTGTAAGGGTGAAGTTGAAGTTCCTTCCAATCCTTTGCAAATCATCTTATGTCTCCAATTTGGACTCAGTAGGAACACAGAAGCCTGGCAAAGGTTCAGATGAATTCACCTCATCCAAACCTACTCTAAGTGGCTTTCAACAAAAGCTCAGTTGTGCTAGTGCCAGGAAGGACAATGAGTTCCATGAGAGAAAGGGGAATTTGACTCCTCCATGTGGTTATATTTAAGAAGTGGCATGAACAGAATTTTGCAAGCAAAATCTGGCCACAGAAATATGGTGAACATAATGCCCTGAGCCTAATCAATTAACTGAATTAAAGTATTTCTTAATATGGCCTGGCCCTTAACAAAAGACTTCTTGCCACTCAGAATACCAACTGTGTGACAACCAATAGAGTACATGTTTGACATAGTCTGTCAACAGAAAAGCAGCTGGAAAGCAAATTACAATAGGTGCTTCCAGCTCCACACCCCTCTGAAGAAACTTCTGCTTCCAGCCGGTGATCTACAAGACCAGTCCACCTGAGCTCCAGACCACAGAACCATCAGAACACCCTGAGCTAACGGCTGCCTCTAGAAACAGACTGACCTTGAACATTCTTGCAGGCAAGATTACACTCCTCCTCTCGCACATAGTTATTCTTGTTGGGCTTGCAGCCCCCAAAAGTGAACTTCTCACATCGCTGAGATTCTGGATTGTAGAACCAACGGGGAAAGGACCCCCGGCACCAACCCACTTTACTAGGAGCCAAGCAGTAATCTGGAAAAAAAGAGAAGCCAATAAAAAGGATCAGCATATGAAGAATGAGATATTTTGCTTTAACTAAAGTACAGATGGTTGGCCTTGCAAAGATCTTAGAAGACAGGCTGAATCACTGGCTTCTGCTTGCTGCCAGGACAGCATCAAGCATTAGTTAACATCACACTGATTCATCTAACCTAGTAACAAAGGGGAGAGGGATATGGCAGTGATGGCTCACTTGGGAGGAGGCAGGAGCTTTCCCATAGCATGCAATTTGGGGAAAAATTATATCTTGGACTTGGGGCAGGATGCAGATGTTGGCATAGGCTCCTCTTGAATACTCCTTATCTCTACTTCAGTGAAGTCCATTTAACTTGGCTCCTGGTATGGAGGAGAAAAACCCTTACTCAATAGATTGGCTTTTGGCACAAATCCATGACTTGGCCACCCTGAATGTCTTGTTTACTGGAAACAAGCCTTTTGCAGTGACCATCCTATAAAACCAGGACCACTTAGGACTTTATACTGACATTCATCATCATGCTTCTGACCAGTTGACCCTCTGCCATCTCAAAATTCAGGTACAGTAGGCTGAATTTCCAAAGGAATATCAATGCACAAGTCCCATCTCCCATTTCTCTACCACACACCACTCCCATCCAGCAGTTCACAAAAAGAGTGCCGGTTATACACCTTGCTGCTTTCATATGCAATTAGTAACTGACTCCAGCAGGAACACCATGAGGCCCAAGTTTAAGTCTCTCTTGGGCAGACTCACCTTCAGTCTGCTCAGCATTCAGAACTGTAATGGTGATGTTGGTAGTGTCCTGCTGGTTAACAGTGTCTGTGACAGTGAGCTGGAAGACATAAATCCCCGTCTGCAGGTTGGAGACCTCCACCTGATCATCCCCTTGTTTCTGAGAATACAAACATGAAGAACATGATTAGGAGTTAGCATCTCTCAGCCAAAGTGCTGGATGCAGACATCTAATTCACAGGCAAGATGACAACTCCTCTGTCTGTGGCCTCAGGAGGAGAGCAGCTTGGATACAACTCCCAAATGAAGGATGGACCTCTAGGACTCCAGAGTGCTTTACAAAGTTAGAAGACAGACTGGCTGCCCAAGGTCAGCATGGCTAGGAAAAGAAGAGTGCACCAGGAAGTCCAGCCCTTCAGCACTTCTAATATAAGTTCTAGTGGTCCCTGCAATCCTAGGCTTTGGGATAGTCAGCAAGTCCAGCAGTGCTACTGGACCCCTAAAGGGCTGCCTGGACACACAACACCCCACAGTGACAGTTATAGGAGCTGAAGAAATGCATGTTAATACTTCCAAAGAAAATGGTGAAGGACTGTGTTGGTCCAATGCTTTGAGGCATTTTGTTCATATATGCCCTGCCCAAGGGCACCATCATGTGGGCACTGCAGCCCCATAGCATCTTTTGGCAGCAAGAGTCAGAATATGGCTCCACATATGTATACGGCACCAGTGACACACACCTGTGTTCCACAATGCAATAGTGAACAGAAACATTTTATAACAGCTTGGAATAGAAAGCAAAAGGTAATGCAACCAGTTGAAACAGGGAAAATTTTTAGAACAGGCAGATTTTAAAAATCTGCCTGCCAGAGCTGGAACCTGGCTAGAATACTGGCATCCAAACCCCTCCTCTTACAGAGAGGTCATCTAATCTTAGCTAGCTGCCAGTGAAGTCACAATGATGCAGCAGTTAAAACAAAAACAAAAAAACAGGCTACAATTTTTTTTCTTTCCAAAGAGTTCTTGTGCTGTTTTGGTTTTTTTTGTTTTAACAGAGGGAAGAAAACTAAGTTCATGCTCCAAGATGTGCCACCAGACTGGAGCTTAGAGGCGTGGGCTCCATGCTATTCTGACACATTGCATGGTTTGGGGAAAGTAACTTAGGGATTCTGCCTCAGATTCTCCTTATGCACCACAGCAATGGTAAGAAAACCTTCTGCAACACACCCCACAATCCCCTGGCAGCAGGCACCTGCAGCCTTCTCATCCATTTATGCACTTCCAGATTAGGACAAGATGACACATCTAGCACAGACAGTGGTATAGCCAGACAGGAGCCCTATAAGAGTAAAAGCAGAGCTATGGACAGGCCACAGGGATATGAACAAGATCAGTGACTGATAACCTTTACAAGTTGCAGACTGGAACAATCCAGCTGTAGTCCAACACAAGCCAAGTGGCTTCCACAGCACATCCACAACGTGGGTTCAGGGAGAGCCCCCACTAGGGCCAACCAGCTAGAAGTTGTGCCCATGCCACCACTACTTCTCCCAGCTCCCCACTCCCCAGCCAGGGCCCTAGCTAGAAGCTGTACTTGTGCCACAGCCGGGGTGGAAGTTGCCTAGCCCAGCTCCTCACTGCTCAGCCTTCTATATGTGCAGGCACAAAGCCCTCTGGCTCCATGGGCCAGATCCAGCCCCTCCACCCTATTTGCATTTGTACACATGCTTGTGCTGCAGTACCGGGCACTCTTCTGGAGCAGCCCCCTGACCTGCACCCTGCCAGTGCAGCTGAAGCCAGTCTCCAAGGCAACCCCAGCCTTGCGGTATCACCACACAGGTGTGGTTGGGGTCTCCATGGAAACCAACCCCAGCCATGTGGGCAGGGGCTGCTGGAAAATGGAGTCCACTACCAGACCAAGGGGCAGACTTTGCCTGCCCTGGTCTAGAAGCATTCTGCCTTCTTTGCTTCCTGTGCCACATTTCTGATGGACAGAAGGAATGTTACCTCATTAAGCAATGACAGCACCACCTAGTGGAGACAGAAGAGCATAAACAGAAGAAAATGGTGAGAGATAAATTTTACCTAATTTGTGGAAATAGATGGTGGCTGGAACAAGAGGCTAGGATCAGGTAAAATAGTGGGCACTTCCAACATATTTGCTATAGACACCGAGTAAGCAGCTCCACTCTACTACCTACCTCCAGCACAACAGATGAGTCCCCAGAGAGATGTTTCCAATCATAACTGACAATCCCATGGTCATCTGAGCTCTCTGCACCTCTCAGTATCACTGCCTCTCCTGGCTGTACCTTCAGGTCCATCCCAGCACGAGCTTTGGGAGGCAGATCATCTGGAGAAGACAGAAAGAAATACCAAAAAAAAACAAAAAAAACAAACCACTTCTAGCAGCAGAAGGCTTGGATTCTTGTCTCCAAACTGGAATGACAGCGAACATCTCCCAGACTGAATAAACATGGCTTCTAGTTGCTAATCCAGGAATAATTCCTATAACAGTGCTTTTGGAACTATGACATTAAGTGATGCACAAAAGAAATGCCTGCTCAGTTGGGGGGGGGGGGGGGGGGGGGG
>NW_017729025.1:81743938-81752399 GCF_001723915.1 Gavialis gangeticus | reverse complement strand
GGGGGGGGCTGGATCAAAATTCTCTCTGACCACCACCCATCTGTCCCAGGATTAAAATCTAGCAGGTCAACTATCCATAACACTAGCACCTTTGAGCCAACTGCCACTGGTCAGAGACACGTACCTGTAGGAGCAAGTAAAAGTTAACACCATTGTTTGTACAACTATTGTGAGTGTCCAAAGTACAGTGTTTTCCTCTCAAGATTGTTTGAAGCAATCTCCACTGCATACAATTTCCATGTTGGTGTTAAACCAGGCATCAGTCCCACTTCTATCAGTTAAGGAGTTAACTAATTTACATTCTCCAATTATTGTTTTCCGACTACATTTTTTATGTTAAAAAAGAATGTTACCCAATAGCATCCCCACCAACATAAAAATCCTGTACAACAGGGGTTTTCAACCTTTTTTTTGGTTGGTGTACCAAAAGGAGAAGCAGGCAGCAGAGAAGCAGGGACTCCCCCGGCAGCCAATCAAGAAGCGTATCTCCAGTTGACAACCCCTGCTGTACAACAATGGTGTAGTTGAGCAGCTCCATGTCCAGGACAGCCATGTGATGTCAGGGGAAGTGCCAACTGTTGCAGTGCTGATCATGACTATTTTTGTGCACTCAACCCCCAAAGGGAGCACCCCCACCTTTCAGTTAGGTTACTGTAGTACAAGGAGGTTTAAGTGTCACTCGGTGAACCATATCCCTCCCCTTTCAGCACTGTCACTCCAACAATTCACTAATATGGACGAAAGTCAGCTTGGAAAAATAAGAGGCAAAAAGTCAGTTCCAGTCCTGAAAAAACAGACTAAAGAGACACAGAACATCCCAGTACATCTTTCAAGGGGAGCCATCCAGCACAAAATCCAGCACCGAGCCCAATAATTTATGCTCTAGTTCAACCAAACTATTTAGTCAGTCATCAAACCAGCTATTATGTTATGCTATTAACAGTTAATGTGGAGGGATGACTGCTTGACAAAGGGACTCCGATTTCATTCCAGTAGTTAATTATTTCACTGTTACAAACTTGTACCTCATTCCCATTTAGGGTTTTTCCAGATCCAAACTACAGATAACGGTTCTTGATTATACCTTTGCCAACTGAAGGGCCTTCCATTGTCAGGAGGTAGAAGATACCAAGGCTGAGGACAAGTCATCTCATCTTCTCTTCTGTAACTTACTAGGTTTTTGCTTGCTGGGGGCCTCATTACAGCGTGCATGCATCCAACCACAATTATGCTAGCTTTTCTCCAACTTCTCTCCTGTCCCAACATAACATGCTGGTAGTGGTATAAAGTGCTATTACCACTCTAAAAATATCACATGGCAAGTCAATACTCCCCTGTTTATACATTCAAGCATCTCATTGCCCATTAGCCACAGAACCAGACGTGACGCTCACATAATATCCCAAGTTCTTTCTATAGCTGGCATCTTCCAATCCTCCCTTCCTAGGAGTAGCTTACCCTCTTTGTTCCTAGATGTAGCACCTTGCATTTCACTATATTAAAATACATTTAAATTTTGTCCTGCTTACCAAGCCACCCAGATCATTGTGTAAGTTATGTCTTTGTTTAAAAAGAGACATATCACTTGTCCATCGCCTATGATTTAATAAAATAAATAAATAAAATAAAATCTTGATTTTTATTTATTTAATATCGCTGATAATTTTGATTTATAGTGGGCTAAGAACAGATTCTTATGAAACGCTACTGGAAATACTGCAATAGTTGGGGATTCCCTCAATAAGGACACTGGGTTCACAGCTAGACTGAAAAATGTAGCCAAGACATACTACTTGCATCACAAAAATGAACAGGTCTCTGATGTACATATTGTAGGAGTGCACCAATGTTGTTCATGCTGGCATGCGACAGTCTTCAGGGTGCTTTACACTGAGGTACATCTCAGAATGTCAGTCCTTTCTAATTAGCTTATGTTAGCAACTATCATTCCCCAGGGGGTTTGAAACCAGGCATGGAGACTGACAGAAATGCATCATGGTACCTAAAAGACCACACCATCTCAGTTCTGAGTAGAGCTGGTTACATGCATAGCCAAATAAGTGCATCTTTCAAGATGTATACACATCTTACCAAAAGGTTCAGCCTGGGTCTCAAATATTTAGACCTGGAAACTCTCCACAAGGTATACACAAAAAAGCAGCCCTATGTAGGTATTCAAATTCAGGGTGTCTAGATATTGCTACGAAAAATGCCCTTATTACTCCTCCCATGCACATACCTAGACACACACACACATTTAAGAGAGAATTTCTTACTGCCTTCCCATCATAACCACATGTAATGCTCAGTTTTACAGCCCTATAGCCATGGCAATGGGTTACTAATGTGCAACTAGTAAAAATCATTTTTTCATTTACATTTCTAAGTGTTCTCATTATTAATGAGAGCTTCATCATAAAAGGAAGAGCATTTTATGACAGTTTATAAACCAGCCAGATTAAGAGCACTCAGCATAGTCTAAAACTAGTCAAGGTAACCACAGCGCTAAAAGTTCCTTGCACAATAATGAAAGACATGGGAAATTACACATGGTAAAACAGCACTTGGAATGAGGGACATATAGCAGGATTTTGCCTAACTATGCAATCCTCAGGTCCAGCTACCACAGACAACCAGGAGGAGCTCAGTGTTGGGGTGAAGGAAAGGAATCTGAACAGTGGCTAGAAGAAAGGAAAGAAGGTTCTTTGTCCCTGTATCAGTACCTGGGCTTGAGATGTACCAGAAATAGCATGACCTCCAAAAAGTGTCTAAGGCAATTCACACATCAAACACTGCTGCTGAAAAGTTTAGCAATTACTGTGATATTGTGAGAAAAGCAGCTGTACTCTCCTTAGTCTGGCCCTAAGAAGCCTATTCCAGTTCTAGATCTCATCTCCAATGCACCAAGTTTCCTCTGCTTCATATTCACCTCTAACTAAGATCAAATCACTTCCACACAAGCACAGTCTGTAATGAGGAGAGGGCTATTTCTAGACATTCAGGCCTAACTTCAAGGTACAGAGACTCCTCTTTTTCCACTGGACTTGTGAAAGCTCGTTATCTTTAGAAAAAAGCCATTGTGTCAACGCAGGACATTCAAGTAGCAACTGGCTCTAACCGGCACTCCCACAAACCTACACATTCTTTGCCTGCAGCAGGCAGGAATCCTCCCTTACTTGTGACAATTATTTCAAAGGGAAAGCACATTTTCAATCTAATCTTTACAGCCAAATGCTCGTTGAACTGGGGGCGAATGTCAGTAACAAACAACAAATAGCTCCTGGAAGATAGCTTTCTTAGCTAAACTAAACACTGAAAGTTGGAGTTCCACAAAGCTAGAGTTAAACTGGTATCTCTACTTCAAAAGTCACCTAAACAAAGGAAATTTTGCATGGTTTTTACTGTTCTCTTGTCTACAGTTACAAAAAAAAAGTGCCGTTAAGCAGTCAAGACACAGACAGTTAACAATGCTGTCTTATGATACCTATGCTATCCTTAAGTACCACATCCTGAATTCATGCAAGTATATGAACTTTTCAACAAACAAACAAACAAACAAACAAACAAACAAACAAACAAACAAACAAACAAACAAACAAACAAACAAACAAACAAACAAACAAACAAACAAACAAACAAACAAACAAACAAACAAACAAACAAACAAACAAACAAACAAACAAACAAACAAACAAACAAACAAACAAACAAACAAACAAACAAACAAACAAACAAACAAACAAACAAACAAACAAACAAACAAACAAACAAACAAACAAACAAACAAACAAACAAACAAACAAACAGTACATGGCCTTCATGATTTCAAACAGACAATCTTAACAAGAGGAAACTAAATGCTTAAAAAAAATGCCACCCACAATGACCAAGCAAAGATGATTCAAGATTTTACACTTGAGGATTAAGCTAGTCTGATAAATATTTTGAGCATTTAGTTCTGGCAATGCTAAGATTATATGGTATTATTTAAAATATATTAGAACTACTTGAAATCTGTATCTACTAAAAGGGAACCTTTCCAAAAGCTAGTGAGTCTGAATAACAGTGAACTCTGAAGACCTCAAAGCACTTTACAGGAGTGGCCAGTCACTCTCTCTCATGGGGAAATAGAAGCATGGGGAGAAGTGACTTGGTCAGGATCACCAAGTAGCAGAGGCAAGAGCACCTACATTTGTACTCTGTCCACTAGGACACACTACCTCCCAGACAAGAAAGTTCAAAGCTACCTAAGACTGCATGCTAGAAAATTAACCTGCAAGAGCTAGAAAGGACAGACAATGGAAGAGGCAAGTTCCACCAAGAGTTAAATCCCCCATTAAGCTTACAGCTCTCATCACTTCGGTAAGGAAGCCACTCAGAAGCAAACAATTCCCAGAGAGCCTGTATTCAAACCTCCCCTATTAACGTTATAATCCTCTCTCCATAGTAACAGGCAACATCATGAAGGCAAAGCCAGTTTGCCAGGTAGAAGCAAGCTCCGTTCCTCCAGGGGAAAAACACTTTAAAAAGAGATGGAAAAACACAAACTATAAATGGTGGAGAGTACACATGCAGAGAGAGGCAGCGTTCCTATAGAGTGCAACAGGGCTGAAATAAAGTTGCTATAAAAGTGACAGAATTCAATAGGAGAATGATGCAAATCAGAAGAGAACTGTACCAAGCACCTTCTTACAAACCCTTATGGAAAAAATCCTTGAGAAGTTAATATAGCATAAGAACCTTCAAAACCAATCTGCTTTTAGCCAGTGGGGGCAACACTATAAAATTCCAGCCTGTTTTTCAAGGATCATATTTCAGATGAAAGTCACTTGTCACCCCTACTAGCGGGAGACAAGGCAATTTTATTTTGTAAAGCAGAAAGAGGGAGACAGTGCCCTGGTATTTTTTGTTTGTGTCCTCAAGTGGAGTCTTAAATACAATCCAGCCTGTGATATAGACTTACTGCTCCCACCAGTCAGTCAATAGTAATGAAGCAAGAGCATGAAAGGGGAGAAAATGACAACAAGAGCTAGCTTACGTGATTTATGCATCTGCTCCACAGCAACAAGTCATTCATGTTCTGTGCACCAATTATAGAGCACTCTCCATACCTTGACCCTGGGGCATTTTGATCTGAAAAGAAGCCTCAGCCCTGACAAGCACCTTGTGGAAACCAGCTATTTAATCTCAAGCAAAGTTGTGGCCCCAGTACCAGAGTCAGGTGATAATGCCCTATTTCATGGCCCTAACTGGACTGCATTAATGATACAGTTTATCATTAACACATTTCTGTTCCATTCTCCAGAGTCCAGGCTGGGGGTCTGCAACAAAGTTGATCACTTAGCCAACCACTCTGAATCCCGGACTGAATTTTTAGCCAGCAAATCTGCATTCAGAATTTGGCAAAAAGAGGCCCATCCTAAATACTACAGGTTTTCCAGCATTCCCCGTTTCCCCATCACAAACTCAAAACAAATGGAGCTTAACTGAAGATTTCACAACACTACTGAAGGTTCAGTTCAAGAAACGGACAAAGGTTCAGGGAACTTATTTTCCAGGCCCACACCCAGAACAGGTTTGCTCAAAGCCAGAATAAATTTATTCAGTGGTTACTCAAACAGTGGGTTCTATTATTGTGGTAAAACCCTCAGTGAACCCTGCCCCTCCCAAATGAGCCAGAGAGAAAACCCGCAGCAAAGTTCATGCTAGAAAATGATGTAAGAATAAAAGCTGTGTTTTCTTAGATTGCTAATATCAATGATTCAGGAAAGTCACCCTGCATACTGAAAGGGAGGGGTGGTGGACAGAGCCTGGGCTGTGGCTTTGCTAGGGGACACAGTTAAAACAGGATATCCCCAAAGCAGCGAAGATACATGGAGATGAGAGCTCAAGCCTGCTTTGGCAATCATAGGTACAACTAACTCCTGCTATTTTGTCTCAAGTCTCACTATATTTAGTGTTTGTCTTAGAGCCTCAGCTGCTGAAACCAGGACATGGTATAAGAATCTCTGCATTTATTAAAAACAAAATTTCTAGCCCTTGTTATTTCAGGGAAGCCTTCAGAATATGGCCTGAATGCACTGTCAAAGCTCCAAACATCAGAGTGTGAATCCAGAGAACTCTAAAAAGATTAAAGATTTCCCAAGCCTTTGGTTTCCGTTAAGGTCTGCTTTTTAATCTTTCTGTGTATAGGTCCAAGCTGAGGGAGGAACACTGAAAGGTTGGAAAGAGGCTCCTCAGCACAACAGCATTAACACTGTAGATACCTCCTTGAGATCCAATTAAGGTCTTGAAAAGGGAAAAACCATCAGTGCCAGCTGGATGCAGTCATTGCCCAAAGGCTGTTTAATCTGGGCTCCTGCAAACACGTCCTCAGAATCTCCCCCCTCCTCCCACCTGCGGAAATGATGCACTCACCTTTCCCACTAAGACAAGCCCATTGTTGTGTGCTGAATTCCTCCTCTGCTGACCTAGTTCCAACATCAGAGCTGTGGAATTATTTTGGCTCTGAACCAGAATCAAAATCTACATTCCTGAGTGTCTGAACACTGAATAGTCCCACAAAAAGTTAGGTGCTGTCTAGAGTAGTTTTGTTTGTTCTTATTATTCATCTTAATTCCCAGCTCTGTCCACAAGAAATCCCCCTCTCTTCCCAGAACACTTCAGTTTTACTTAGGAAGAACTTTATTTTGCACAGATTTCAGAACAACAAAAATAGTCTCACTAAAATGCCAAGAAATAGGACCTGCAAACTTTCCACTTTTTGTGTCTGGAATTCACATCGTCTGGAGTATAATTTGCAAAGAGAAAGAACACAGAGGTATGAGTAGTATTTTGGCAAATCAGCATCAGTGACAAAATGCATGTCCTATTAAGCAGGCTCTGGGTATCATTCCTAATTGGACCTTTCAAGAATGATCCCCCCACCCTTTGCTCTCCTTAGTATTATTTCCTTTTTCAGTGAAGGGAACCTAGGATTCATCATTCTTTGAAACTGGAGATACCAAAGATATATTGCATTGAGGCTTCTGCCATTTCTTATAGCTAGTTTTGGGATCTTATGGAACCAAGGTATACCGAACAAAAAAACACTTATTGTAGAGGGAAGGAGAAAACAACACAACAATTAAAGGCTAACACATGTCCCATGTCCTGGTTTGTAGGATATTTATTACTGAGGGATAGATTTTTGTTTTTTTTGTTTTTTTCTTGAGAAGGAAACACTTCAGTCTGTACTCAAGGTACAGAGCAAGTACAGCAGAGAAACCAAAGGTTTAATGAAAAAGTCTAAAGTGCAGTGGCAAAAAATACCACTTTTGTGATGCCACCACCAATTCCAGATCAGCATGGGAGTTACTAAAGAGTATTTAAGAAGTTACCACATGAATCTCCTCTTTTAAATCATCTATTGATACAGCTACTCATTCTAAATTTTCCATCCCTTAAAATTAAACTTTCAGTGCATGAGGGTCTTTTTAGTATCATTGTCAATTTCAAGAAGACATCATGGCTGAGATCTCAACTCATCCAGGGGAGTTACAAATCCTATCCCAAGTGCCTGCCCCATTTTTCATTAAAAGTTGACATACTTAACAGAACCACCCCTACAGCTACAGTGGTAAGAACAACGGATCAGTTTATTCACTTAACGCAGGAATGGTCTCTACAAATGCACCACTAGCGCATCAGTATCTAAACCTCATCATTTCAAAAAGCCAATGTCTAACTAGAGACCCAATCCCATTAGGAAAAGCTTCAGATCTTCTTAGATTTTGGAAAAAGGTGGCAACAAAGGAGATGAGAGGTGCTAGATCCACAACTGTATTGTAATACTTTGCTGTACTTTCTACAGCTTTTCTTCCACAGGGAAACTTTGGGCTGCCTCGTAAGAAGTCAATGATGCATCGTTTGCATTCATGCCAGAGCTCCTGTCCAGTGCTGTAAGCACAGATGCAACAATTACACAATCCCTCAATTAAAGAGTTTGTCCCCAGAATCCAAACAAAAGACCTCCTCAAATCTGCTCCTAAATGCAAGTGCTCTAATCCAGCCTGCCCACTGACTTGTTCTCTCTGCAAAAGTCAGACAGAGTCTACCAGGACAGAGATGCTTTGTCACCAGCTGGTGGTAGTCACAAGGCCGAGACTTGGGCAGAACCAAAGAGGAAGTGAATTCTGCGCCAAGGAAGGGCCTGCCTCCAACGCCTTTGCAATTCACCTGTGCCTTGTTAAGGGTTTACTGGGGCACTTGGAGTCCAAGTTCATTCACGTTCCAGTCAAAAATGCTTGGTGGGTAGGGCTATGCCTTAAACTCTGTTTAGGCTGCATCAAGAACATCCCTGGGGCTCAGGAGACTATTACAGGGCTGTGGGGAAGCATCACCCCCTACTCCGTTTACACAAGGATGAAGGTGGGGTTAAGTGACATGACCAAGGCCACGGAGCAGAGAAGCTGCAGAGGAG
>NW_017729025.1:81716106-81743827 GCF_001723915.1 Gavialis gangeticus | reverse complement strand
CTCAGCCCCCTCCACGCCCCGGGGAGCGCTCCCCACCACCCTGCGGCAGAAGGGGGAGGGGAGGGTGGGTAGGGAGCGGGGCAGGCTGCACCTTACCCCCTTCGCCCTTCTCCCGCATGGACACGTAGGCGTCGTACACGTCCCTCTTCACGTAGTTGAGAAAGCCGGCCTTGCGGGCGAACTTGCAGACAAAGGCCTGCTCGTAGAGGCAGTCGAGGAGGAAGCAGGCCCGCACGCCGTCCTCACCGCCGTCGGGGCTCTGCTCCACCAGCGCCAGGTTGCAGGCGGGCTCCTTGCAGCAGGCACGCACGCAGTCCCGGCCCCGCGCGGCCGCGGGCGAGGACAGGAAGGTGGCACCGTTCTGCACCGACGCGTCCGTGTCCAGCACGAAGTCGGGCAGCCCCACGGTGAAGTGGCCCAGGCACGTCTCCCCGAAGGCGACGGCGGCCTCGTCCCGCGCCACCCGGCCCCGCACTGCGGCCGCCGCCAGCGGCACCAGCAGCAGCAACACCAGCATCCTCGGCCGCTCCTTCTGCCCCCTGCTCGCCGCCTCCCCTGCGCCGTCCCCACCTGCGGAGTTTCAGGTGAAACTGCCTCGTCGCGCGGCGCCGCCCGCTCCTTCCCTCACAGCAGCGCCACCTTTAATCCTTCCGCGGCGGCAACCACCGAAGCGCAGCGCTGCCCGCTCCACCTGGCGAGCAGGACGGGGAGGAGGCGGAGCCCGCGGTGATTGTCCCGGCCGGGAGCCGCCGCCGAGCCCAGGAAGAGGAGCCAACGCCTCCAGCGCGGGGCGGCGCCGGGCGCTTTGTCTCCCTCTCTAGGGGCCTGGGCAAGCCCGCCCTGCCCCAGCGCCTGCCACTGCCGTGCTGATGTGCGCTTCTGAGGAGAGGCGGGGGGAACTGGGCTGCTTTAGTCTGGAGAAGAGAAAACGGAGTGGGGTTTAATAACAGTTTTCAGCTACCTGAAGGAGGCCCCGAAGAGGAGGTGGCTGCACCCTTCACAGTGGTGGTAGATGACAGAGCAAGGAGCAATGGCCTCAAGTTGGAGCACGGGAAGTTTAGGTTGGATATTAGGAAAAAGCGCCTCAGTAGGAGGGTGGCAAAACATTGCAACAGGTTACCCAGAGAGGTGGTGGACTCTCCATCCTTGGAGGATTTTAAGACAGAGCCTTGGCTGGGATGATGTAGTTGGGAATGGTCCTGCTCTGAGCAGGGGTTTGGACTAGGGACCTCAGGAGAGGTCCCTTCCCACCCCCACTTCCTATGATTCTATGGCTTGTACAATTTGTATAGAGCATATACCTGAGTATTTTTGCAGGCCCTGGAAAACCAAAAGCTCCTCCCTCTGTATTTCTGTGTACCCTACAGCAGTGGTTCTCAACCTTCTTTGCACCAGGACCCATTGGTAAACATTGACGGCCAGTCTTGACCCAGTCCCCCTCACTCCAAACCTGCTGCCCCCAGTTCCCAGCCCCCCAGTGTTTGTGGTGTGGGAGGCCCCAAGCAGCCCCTCACAGGCTGGGACTCTGCCAGCCTGCAAGGGAAAAGCCACTGTTTCCCACATTTTTCTCCTTTAAAGTAGAATCCACTTCCAAAGTTTGTTCTCAACCTTTTCATATATTCTTGCAACCCACTTCTGTGAGCACTGTCATTTTGCTCTGCCCCTATTTTCTAAGCATGCAGCTGATCAGTTTTTCCCCTCTGTTGCTCCATAAAGTGCTCCAAGCCCAGGGTATTTCATCAGAGGAAAGCTCTAAACCAGTTTTTCTCCTCAAATGTTTCTAATAGCTTTCAGGTGTTGTCAGGAATGCATCCTTTGACATCCTTTATTATGTCACATAAATCAAGCTCAGAGTCATCAACAGTGTTCCCACTTTGCAAAACCGGGCTGTTTTGGTCAGTCCGAGAGGACGCAGGAAATGTACCAGTGCTGCCCAACTGGGATTATCTTTGTTCAATTTCCTGTTCTTCTGCTGGTGTTTGTATTCCTCCTCTGAACAGGCTGGGAATGGGTAACAGTATTTTGCAGGCTGCTGGCCACACCATTCTCCATGGAGGTGCCTGAAAGCCCTAACCTCCCTTGAGGTTCTCATTCTTATGATTTCTCTTTAGCAAGGCATAGGGCACTGTATACACTACTTCATAGCTAATTTTAGTTTGCAATATTATATAACTCTCCCTGTGACAGGAAGAATAGCACAGTGTTTACTGCTCCACCTTCTAATAGAGACAATGATCTTTGACTTCTGAAGACACACCTACACCCTTAGATCCCTATCATAGTTTTCCGCACAGTTCTTGGGACCTTTTCCATCTCTGCTGTTTCAGCTCTAGCTGATTCTCGCCATCTTGATATCTGAAACAGCACCTCTGATTCACTATTTCCAGTGCTTGCAATGCTGTTGTCACCTTTTTGATTTTTTTTCTAAGTTTGGCTCTTGAAGGTAAGAGGTTTTATATGCATCTCAGCTTTCAAGGTTGTAAAGACAAACTTAAAAAGCCTCAAAATCCAGAATGCAAAAAATAACCCTGGTTTTGGGTTTTTTTTAATCAATTGTATGATTTAAAAATTGATTATGTGATTTTTCTGGCTGTGGATTTTATACACTCACATCTGGTCAAACTGCTGATATTTATCTACAAAAGGAAAATCCTTTTGGCCTGACTTTTTTTACCATACAAGATAGAAATCTGAGCAGTAAATAAAGCACAGTGTCAAGAAGAAATCAGTGGTGGGGCAGTAGGGGAGAGAGAGGGCTTGAACATTACTTATATCTTTATATACCCAGTTCTCCAGAACAGAGAAATAAAAATGTTTTTCCGTGCCAGATAGAAAGACTCTTTGCTAGAAGCATCTAGCACTCTCTCCTATTTAAAACACAGAGCCTGTTTTAATGTAAGTTTTCTGATTTGCACTAGATTTCTTTGGTATTGGACTGAAGATCTTAAAGGAGCAGCAGTTAACCTGGGATATTTCAAACAGACTTAGAAAAAATAATTACACTGATACAATATAGTAATAAGAGTAATTCTCTTATGTTTTAGTAGTTTTCCTGCTCCAGAAGCTTAATTGCAAAAAGGTGAGAATTGGAATTATGTTATTAATATTCATTTAGGTAAAGAGAGAACATTTGTCTTCTAGGTCAGTTAAAATGACCCTTTGGTATAGCAAGTGGATATCAACAATATTCAGGATTCATGTAGTCTGGTATTTGTGTGCCTATCCCAGGTGAGCTATCTTGAATAACTCAGTCTACCTTATTCTCATTATAATCAGAGGATTTCTTCAGTCTCTTGTTTCCTTTGAAAGAACATAGCTCTTACATAACCAGTGTTTGGACTTGGAAACAGACAAACTGACTTGTCAGAGCCACTCAAAACAGCATCCAGACGGAGGGCTGCAGAGGTCCCTGGAGATATGAATGTGATGTTCACTGCTCATGTTATAGTGCTGTGTGCTGAGAACTCTTCAGTAACAGTAGTCCCTCTAGGGCAGCATTCAGCAACCATTTCAGGCTGTGGGCTGGAATGATCCAGCTTAGGTTAGAGACAGACAGGTGGGCCATAGGATGTAGCCACCACCTCTGCCACTAACACTTCTTCCAGCCATAGCATAGGAGATAGTGCTTGCCCCTGAATCCTGCAAAGTCTTACATCTATGGGCAGGATCAAATGAATCTGTGGGCCAGATTGGCCTGTGGGCCATAGGCTGCTAACTCCCGCCTTAGAGAATTGGAATGTCTCTCTTTCCCTCAGCATTGCTGATTACACGCATGCAAATTGTTCTTCCTTCTACTTAGCTTGAAACCAAAATCAAGTTATCCCCTGCCTGCCATCATAAACACATGCAGTCTTTCTGGGTACATGATTCTCTTCTTCATCCTTTAATGCTGTGAGATTCAGGGTGTGAATACACAACATGTTCCCCTGGGTGTTGTCTACTTCAGATTCTTACTTGGAATAAAATTGCACAGGTGTCCAGAGCGGACATTCAACAGCCTTATGGGTAAGTGCTAGAATAGTTGGTAATGGCCTGTTTGCATTGACCTATGGGATAGCTGGGAGGGATAATGACTAGATCTGTGAACATAGGACTAGTGGAGTAATGTACTCCTTGCTTGCTGAGGGCTAACTTTACTCCAGAGTGGAGAGAGAAACATGGGTGTGAGGCTACATGTTGTGCATCTCCTCCACTTTTACCCCAAGGTAAATGTTTTGTGGTATTCAACTTCTTTCTTCCTAAAAAATCAGTGGTCCACATTTGGATGCCTAGAGCTCCTTCAGCAGTGTAAGAATGCAGCCAAGCACCCAAGCTAGCTGTCACACACAGGGGCATCGGTGACTTCTGGTTGCTGTTGCCACCATTGGTGTGATTTGTGTGGTAGTAACGGCAGCTGTTTTTCTTTCTGTACCCTCTCCCCAAGTTAGCACCCAGAACACCTGCTCAGGTTGTCCCACCCCTGTTACCCTACTGAGCAGCACCCTATAGTGCAAATGGGTATGTGGACTCTCTACAGGCAGTCAGTACTGCCCTGTTTGCTCAACTTGCCACAGAATTGTGGTTTGCAATACATTAGGTTTATCAGACTATGCATTGTTCTGGGTTATCTAAGGTAAACTAATCTGCACAGTTTCTTTCCCCGTATACTCTCCTTGTTTATATTGCAAAGAGTGAAATACACTCTTATCAACATTTAAATAGTGTACTGCTTACTTATTTTGGCTTTCTCTGTAGCTGTGGGATGAGTATGCTCCTCTATTGTCTAGCTTCATGTCTGCTCTTTGAGAAAAGCATACTCTAATGGCTCTTGATGTAGGGCCTAAGGGAACCAGTTCTACTACTGACTTGCTCTGTGGCTTTGGGTATGTGGCCTAACCTTGTTCTCCCTCAGTTTCCCCATCAATGAAATGAGAATACTACTTGCTTCTATCACCAGAATGCTAGCAAGGCTTTACTGATCAGTGCATGTAAAGTGCTATGAGATCATCAGGTGAAAAGTAGGATGTAGATGCAGAATATTTATTATATCACACTGATTTGGGGAAAGATTCATTTATGGCTTTGGCTCTGACCCTGGAGTCAGGTCTACACAGATACACATGTACTTCTGGATGCTTCTGAGAAGTTCAGCTGTTTAGAGGAAACAGACTATTGATGAGCTCTGAATTTATAACAGATCTTGTTATTAGTCCTTAAGGGCATGATCTTGCATGTATATTATTAAATTTCAAATCTCATTACTCAAAGTGATCTAGGTTTTCCAGTGTGGTATTCTAATACTCTGTTCTAATGATGCTTTATCCTTAGCAAATTTCATAAGAACTCTGAATTTTTGTACCAAGATCATTAAGGAACATAATAAATCAGACTGGTCCAAAGACAAATCCTTAAGGAACATCACTAGTACTTTCATTCAATGCAACAGTTCTCCTCCCAGCACCACACACTATCATCTTCCCTGTAGGCAAATCATTGTCTACCTTATAATTCTTACATGAATCTCCATATTCTCCAGCTTAATTAATAATTTCCCACAACTTCAACTGGGCTGCACCTCAGTTATGTACAACTTAACTTATTTATTTTAAGGCAAGAAGAAATAAGCCTTATAGCATTATATCATAATATGATTTCCTGGAGGATCCCAAATCTATGAAACAAGAGTTGTGTTTATCCAATAATGCGATGAGATGTAGCTGCTTTCAGTATTACAGTACTTATCAGAGTTCAGAACCCTGCACAGATGTATGGCAGTCTAATATTAGTCTAACTCAGTGACAGCTCTTAAACAAGCATGTCATGTTACAAACAAAATAGAGGTGTTACTGGCATACTTGACTTTGTCATTTATCTTGTCGCTGTGGTTATTAGGGAAACAATAGCACCGTGACCTTCAAGTCAATGCCCAGTATCAAAGGAAGTGACCTCTTAGTTCTCGTGTAGTAATAACAGAAAAGTTTGGGCACACTTTCCTCCTCCTCCTCTTCCTTAAACTGATTTGTAACACTAATGAGAGACATCTTCCCCTTTCATTTACCCTGACTGCTTCCTGCCACCTGCCTCACACCATCTGCTGCAGTTGAACCCTTTCTCCCTTGCTTTATTCAGGAACTGATTTGCGTTTCATGCTTGCGAGACTGGTTGGCTTGCTCTTTTGTTATTTTGCCTGAGGTACATTCTTCTGCCGTGGGTGGTATAACATAGAAAGGTAGAGGGAGGGACCCGGATATAAATGACGACACAAAGAGGTAGCAAGGGAAGGAGACGGGTAGAATCACAGCTGATACTGAGTAAGGTGTGGTAATGGAAGCTAGGGCATGGGAAATGACGACAGGGTCCTGAATCCCTGGCACAGGAGTGGGGTATTCCCTTAGCATGAAGCACTGTTCTTCAGGGTATTTGGAAGCCAGGCTTCAGGGGAGATTTTGGGCTATGTCTTCACTTCTCAAAGGAGGTGTGTTGTTACACCAAGGTAGCTATGATGCAGGCCTTGTGGTGGCAAGGCAGCATAGTTTTTATCTCGTTATTGTTGCTAGTCAAGGTAAGCCCTAGATAGGGGAGAAATGGTATTAACCTGGACTAGCTAGGTTGTAACAAAAACTACCTTTGTCTTGTATTCAGGCATATTTCACAGTGAAATGGATAACTAGATGTGAAAACGGACCTTTCTGGACAATGAAAGCAGAGCCTGAGATTTGCTTTGCCCTCATCAGACTTCCTGTACAGCTCCCACTAGTAGAAAGCAAGGCTAGAACAGCCAAGGACACATGCACACCTTTCTCTGACTTTCTTCAGGGGCTATGGTAAGAGCAGCTGAGAGTTCACACACAACCCATTCTCCCATGTCAATCCCTACAGTGACTGCTGCTAAAATGGGAGACTTTCTGACACTCCTACTGCAACAGAAGTAGTTCTGGGCTTCCCCACAGCCTGTATTCCTGTCATTTCCTATAATGACACCAGTGAGGAAAGGCTGAGTCCCTAGTTACTTGAGAACCTCCCCACAGAGTCTGTTATTAAGGACTGGTCTCCGCACAGTTTTTTATAAATGGAAATTTCCACATACCTGCATCTGTCTTGGGGTGGGGGTTGTCACTTTATAACAATACTGGTATAAAACTTGTACAGATGAGCCCTCGTTACATTCATTTTTATTTATTTATTAGATTGATATCCTGCCCTTCTCAGAAAGGCCCATGGTGGCTTACAGTAAAAGAGAAAAAGAATGACAGAAACAGAATACAATACTGAAATAAGAAAAACGAACTCCCCTCCTCACCCCCAAACCCCAAAATCAAAAGCAGTTCACTCCACCCCACAATCTGCTCCCTGCCTCTGGCCCAAGACAGTGCCCACCAGCCCAATTCAGTCTTCCTTCTCAATCCACATGCCACGCCTCCATAAAAGACAGCAGTTCTCCCTCACCCATATTCCCTCATGTCCCTATCCACTGCCATTTATTTCCCAGCCCCACAGGGCCTTACTATGCCAGGCCATGTCCCCGTCTTTCAGAGGGGGCTATGGCTGTCTCCAAAACCTATTTGCGAAGTCTGGAAACTGTTACAGGAAACATGGGCTATCATGATACCCTTATGTATCTGATTCTGTCGTCTTCAACTGCGCTAACCAGGATGCTGTCAAGTTTTAGAAGGAAAAATGTTTTAAAAAATATGAAATTTAAATGAAGCAATTGGGTCAGAATTTAATGCTAAAGCTTTTCAGTTGCCATGGTTCTCTTCCCCCTCATGCTAGAAGAGGAACAGCAGAAGCAATCTACTCAAATGTTTAATGGGGGACCTCTGACAGTCATTTCTGTGGCATTTATAAAGCCAAGTTATCAGCTTCAGTTGAGATGGGGGTAACATTCTCAGGGGCGATGTTTGTATCCTTTTATAAAACTGTAACTGCAATAGACTATCCTGATAAAATATATGGAAGAAGAGGGGAAGGGCCGACTTTCCTGTCCTCTCTTTTCTCTCTTCTGGGTTCTGTTTTAGTTTTTGCCACCATTTGTAACAGCATCAGCGTATCAGGAGAAAGGAATTATACAAGCTAGGAATTCCTCCTTTTAGAAAACAGTGTGGACAGAAAATACAGTTACAGCAGTTTAAAATTATACCAGTTTACTGCAGCTTATACTGAACCAGTTCTGCTTCTGGTGAACTGCTTCATCAGTTCACTTCTGTCTCATTCAAGTTACAGTAGGTTAGCTCCTCTTATGCTAATAGAGGCATGTACTAACAATGTAGAGTTAAATTAGTCCAGCAGACATGCTCTCCTGAGCAGCCACCCCTAACCCTCTTTAAAACAGAATACTGTTATGTTTGTCCACAGCTGTTGTCATCTCACCTCCCCTAGCCAGAACTTAAGGGCAATGTTACATGTCTTAGTTCCTTCTTTCCTCCTAGTCCTCTACAGACATGTTTGTAGGTCTGGAAAGTAAGGTATTTGAGAGTAGTAGGGAAGTTGGCTCAGAACAGCTTCACTTACTTTGTGTATGTACATGCTCATACAACTCTGTTTGTAGGCTTTCAGATAGGCTTATTTCTGCATTCTCACTCTCTTGCCTGAACTGTGTTCCAACACATAATTGCCATGAGACTTTATGCTTTTATATCAATGCTCTCATGAGACAGCTACCTCAGTTCCTTCTCTCATTTTGATTGACTTTAACCACTGTGTTGAAAAGGATTGTTTCAAAAGTAGGAGGTAGGAGCAGACATGGTCCTATCTCTCCTGAAAGAAGGTTTTCCTTTTAGGGCTTGGACTTGAGGAGAAGAGACCGACCTGGTTCTCTAGAAAGATGAGCTGGAGCCCTCTTCAATTATTCAGTATATAACAGTTGTTAGCTCTGACACAGAGCTGCTGCAGTTTAGGTCACAGGTGTGGGATGTGGATTATAAATTAAAAAAAAAAAGAGCAGTGTAATGGGATCCTTCTCACATACGTGACTGCTTTCAGAGCTGGATCATTGCCACAGCCTTCTGACATTCTCGCACAAACTTTCTGCCCTAGGATCCCTCTGAAACGTTGGATCTTGGTCTGACCTAAATGGCCTCTTTACACATAAACAGGTAGTCTCTAATTAGAATGACGCATGAATATTAAGAACTGAGCACTTTTTAATCTTCAAGGACAAAATTAGCTAACTCTCAGAACACCTCCATCAAGAAGGTTGACAGTGTCCCTAACTTACTATTGGGAAACTTAAGCACTATAGTTAAGTCTAATACTTTCAGACTTGGACATCTACAGTTGGGCACCAGTGTCCACAGTTGGTGTTTCGATTGCCAGAGGAGCTGGGCACTCACAACTGCTACAGAAAGTCAGATGGAGTGATAAGTACCCAGCAACTGTGAAGATCAGTTCAGTTATTTAAATGCCTATAGAGGGGTTTAGTTGCCTAACTTTAGACATCTGCTTTGAAAATTTTGGCTCAACTAAATTGCCCACACCCACAGAGGGTGACAGTCAGGATGAATTTGAGGATCTTTTGACTCCCAGTCATGTTTTCAGATCAGTGTTACAAATTTCTTCCTTCCCATCTTACAATAAAACTGAGAATTAATGTTCTGCCTCCTTGCTTTTGGAGCCTCCCATGGCACTACAATATCTCTGTACTGGAGGTGATGGTAACCTTTATAAATGAAAATGTTGAGAGAGACACTATCACTTTCTTCTCAAAAGGAACTAATGATAAAAGAGGCATAGTTCACAAAAGTGTAATAAACATATGGTAATAGTATATTACAGTTCCGCCCCCATGCTTTCTGTTACTGGAAGAGCCTGTGATAACTCAACTGTACTCCATTTTACAATGTTTCATTGTCAGAGCTGCAGAGAGACACAAGGCAGAATAAGTTTGACTGCAGCAATCAATGTCCCTTTGGACACTTTGTCATGACCTTACTCATCTATGCTCCAAGAACCTTTTAGTGCCCTTCTTCACTAGGCTGGGTGCTTGCCTCAGGTTGATTTTTTTCCCCCACTTTGGAAAACTCTAGGCAAAACACTGCAACCTTTTCATTTTTCACATGTAGAAATATCTTATTTTTTTTGGTAGCAAAGTGTCTCCAAAGCTCCTACCCTTACGAAACATATACAAGTCTCACCCCAAACCATACACTTTCCCCTAGCCTCATTTCAGAGTTTCTAAAAAACAAACAACAACAACAACAAAATCAACCTCCAGCAGACACGCAGTATGAAAATTTTCAGCCCAAATAGCTACCATTTGTCACCTGCAAATAACTGAAAAGAAAGTTTTATAATGGGAAATATTGGACAACCTGAATTATAGGTGATGCTACCAGTGGCAGCCTTTTATTGATTTATAATTGTGCTTAGCCTTTACCAGAACAATTCCATGTTTCAGAATCCAAATACTGTACATGGAATTTGCATTTCATGCAAGATTTTTCTGTTTGCTGCTATCTAAACTACCAATGTTTTCACAAGATCAGAATTTCCCATGAAATGGAAAATCTGTTTTCCAACCTGCTCTAGGTACAAGGTACAAATGGTCAGTATTAACTTCATGTTAACAGTGTTTCTGGGCCGTGAATTTATCTGCAGAGTAAGTCACTAGGCACTGCAAATTTCCCTTTACTTTCCCATCAATGCCTGGAGTCTAGCCAAGGGACCTCAAGGTTCATCTAGTTCAGCCCCTGCTCAGATGCAGGATTCACTGTTTATAAATGATTCAGCCTCTTCTTGAAAACCTTCAATGAAGGAAGTTCTACAGTTTCTTTAGGCAGCTGATTCCATTGGACCTAGTTCATTTCAGTTTTTCTGGTTCTATAGAGTCCTTCATCTCTGATCCAAGAGTGTCACAGGTTGCCAATTATAGTGACACGTTATTCTGTGAGCTTGTGGCAGTTCACAAAAAACTAGACTGAGACACGCTGGTTGTGTCTACACAAGTTGCTTTACTGCACATTAGACTAATCTAATGTGCAGTAAAGCATCACCCTTTACACATGCGCAGCAATTACTGTGCCATAGATTAGTCTAATGCACCATTTTCTAGTACCTGTAGATACAAGTACTAAAAATTGGTGCATTAAAGTAATGCGCTGAAGCTCAGGTGTAGATGCTGTCTGGGACCAATTGTTCCTGGTCAGCCTAGGCAGCAGAAGGCCACAGGGGGGCAGGGAGAGCTGTCCTGGCTTAGTGGGAGCCTGCCTCCCAGCCACATGGAGATCAGGACCCATCCTGATCTCCATGGGGCAGAGAGAGCTGTCCCAGCTGCTAGACAGCTGCCTCCCAGGCACATGGAGATTGGCTGGGAGGCAGCTGCCGAGCAGCCGGGACAGTCTTCATGCCCCGTGAAGATCTAGGCAGGTCCTGATCTCTGTGTGGCTGGGAGGCAGCTGCCTGGCAGCCGGGTCAGCTCTCCCCCACTTGTGGAGATCAGGACCAACCCCCCCGCCTGCTGCCGTCTTGGGGCTAGCACCCAGGGGAGCCTGGAGTTCCCTCTGGCTGCTGCAGGAGGGCAGAGCAGGACAGGACCAGCCCTAGACTGAACTGCTCCCACCAGGAGCAAATTTGCTCCCAACAGGCACACGTTCAGATATGTGCAGGGACACAGTTTGATGTGCCTGAATTGTCTGTGCAGAAAATTCAGGTGCATTCATTACATGTGTAGCCATGTCCACTGACTCCTTCCTTGTAGGCTACCAAATAGCAATTGTGGGATCGTTCTCTATCATGTAGAGCCTCAGTTAGTTCATGACATTGATAAGGTTTTAATCTGTCACTGTTTAAGTCTAAGATCAGATCTCTGGAAGGGTGAGGAAGGGCACTAGGAGGCTTGTGGAGCATATCCGAGTAAAAGGATACTGTGTCTGAAGGGGGCACAGGTTCCCTGACACCTGTAATTAGAGTTATTGTTTTGCATTTCCTTATTCATTCTTGCAATATGTCCCTGTAAAAATGTAACATGGTGAGGAATATCACAGACCTTTAAACCCCCTTCTAATAAAAAAAATGGCAAAGCAAACTGCAATGTTATTCTGTTACTGTATGTTTACTACACTGCAATAGTCTTTGCCTCTTATCTTTAGTTCCTTTTTGTAAGCAGGTGCTAACAATATACTTTCCTCAGTAAAGAATGTTGCCCCCCAGCATTAATGTCTCTTAGTGACACAAAAGAGTTTAGAAAGCAAGAGAGGAAAAATTATAAGAAGCATAACATTTTTGTTGCACAATTTTTTCATGATAATGCATTTTAAGAGCCCCTTGCTGAAATGACTTTAAGTTTGTATCTTTAACCCTACTCTGAATCTCTAGGAGATATTGCCTTTTTCAAGATAGTTGGAGTAAACATGTTGATTTTAAAACACTTACAAATGTAGCTGTTTAGTTAGTAAATTAGTCTCCATATTAACTACAGTGGTGTTACCACTATAATTACAATGAATTCTTCCTGTAGTTCTCTCAGGATAATTCTTTTCATCAGTGCTGAGTTCTCTTCTATAAATAAAGAGCACATACACTGTTTTGGCATGAGCTGAACTCTTTAGGAATTGTGTTAGACTAAAGATATAGTGCATCTTGACACTAAGAGGGTCTATATTTTACATATGGTAAGTCCTGTGGAACTGTATATAAGTATGCATATATACATGCATCTGTAGGAAAACTGTCATTTAAAACCTTCTCCTTCCATTCTCCCACCCCCTGAGCTGGCTTGTATTAAATATTAACAAACTTTCACCAATGGTTCCCTTGGCCTCCTTTTAACAACAGATGTTATTACAACAACTTCTCTCCCTCCCCCGTTGCTTTTGTCCACACCACCAAATGTGAAACCTCAGAATCTTTTTCCGGTAACTCTGCCTTCACTGCCTCGCTGCTGCTTGTGCTGTGCAGTTTCTCCTCATCTTTCTCACTCTGTCACCGGGACTGTTGATGCTGCCTACCTGTGTTAGCCACTGCAGGCAACTTGCACTACTGCTCACCAATCACCACAGAATTATCTTACAGGGCAGAGTGAAGAAGAAAAGGAGACAAGAGAGAGAGCTCTCACTGTGAGAGTAGAAGACAGAAGAAGAGGGAGTAAGAGGAGTGGTAAGGATGGCCAATGAGTCCAGCACACTGCCACGAGTCACCTTTCAGACTCCAGAGAAGCCCGAGGAGGAATCCTCCCACAGGAAACTAGGCAAGCTAACTGTGAAGTACAACCGCAAGGACCTTCAGCGATGGCGAGACTTGGAGGAATGGATCGATGCCCAGTTGCAGGAGCTGTATCAGTACCAGGTGGGGAACTGGGGTGAATTAGACTTAAGTGTAGGGGTCGTAGGCCGGGTGTGCCATGACATGTTTTTTTTAATTTATGGGAGTAGTGTAGTACATAGTGACTACCAAGGGTGACTTCATTCTTTGTTGAGTATCCCACTGCCACACTGCTAGCACTTGCTCTCTTTAAGTTTGTCTTGTCATCACTGCAATGACTGTAGCTATTGTAGACATATCTGAGACACCTTTAAAGTAGCCAGTTCCGCTGCTACTTGCATTATAGGTCTGGCAGCCTGGAGCTCAGCAAAACCCTCCCAAGAAACTGGATAAACACTCTGGCAATTAGCTCATGCTGAGCTTAGGCTGCTGCAGCTGGAATGCTATCAGCACCTGAGCCAGTTACTTTAAAAGTAGCTCCAGTATATTTAAGTAGGCTACAGTTACAACAGGTAGACATACCCTTAGTGCTACTGCAGTGTTAAGGATCACACTCTGGGTAACACCATATCTACCAGCAGAGAACAGTGGTATAGAGAAAGGAAGAGAGAAATGGGGGGCTCAGCCAGTGTGTGTACAGATTGTGTTTCCATCCCTATAGACATGAAGCTTTCTTCCTCAGGCCAATGTTTTCAGCAGCAATTATGTTATTGGGTGAGAGTGCATGTGGGCAATTCTTGCTGTCCATATTTGAGTTGGCAAAAGCAAGTAAAGGTTTGAGAGTCCCTAAACATATGCCTGTATCAATATTAATCTTTTTTTTTTAACCACTTTATACCAGGAGTTTTTTACTGCTTTTGTATGAAACATTCCAGAGCTGGCTAAACACTAAAACATTCATCTGACAATGTTGCTACCTTTAATATTTTGCACTTACATAGCACCACCACAGAGAGCCTACGTAGTATTTTCCCCTTTTCGGGATGCTGAGACATGGAGTCATTATGGAATTTGCCTGGGGTCACACAACAAGACCTGATAAAAAACCTACTGAAATTACAAGGTTCAATTAATTTTGTATCAGGCTCCAGGAAAAGCAGAAGCAGCAGTAGAGCCCAAATCCCCTGACCATCCTATCTATCATGGCAGCTACCTTCAGCAGAATTGGAAATGGGTCTAACAGTTTGTATAAAATAAGATGCCCATCTTCATCCAGAAGCTGATTAAACATTTACTAGTAGATCTCTCCAAAAGTTTGGTTAACTTCCATTTTGAACATCTGTGATTTCAGATTTTAACTAGTATTGGAAAAGGATATCCAATGCCCCTGGAAAGGCTGTTGTTACATAATTTTTTGTACCAGGAGCTGCAAAATGAACACTGTGAACTCTTCAGAAATGTATCCAAACTTTTGGGTCCTCCATTGCTTTGTACATTTTTCTGAACCTTTATTAACTTGTGGGCTCATTTCCCATTCTTTATGTATTAAATCTAATTTCTCTTTGCATATATTCATTTCTTATTTTATTTTATAAATTTATGCCCATCCTACGTGCCAGGCAGTTTATAATACATTAACAAAGACAATACCAGGTACAGTCTCCAGACTGCCCCAATACTTGAAAAGAGATAACAGTTCAGTTATATTTTGCACCATCAACAAGTGGCAATGGAATTAAAATGTATAGAACAAAGAAACTATGTTGTCACTTTGTTTTATGCTACATCTGGCACTTCTGAGCAAGAATATCTGGTTTCCTGAATTATTATTACCTTTTTTTTTATTAAGTAGTGTTTTAATCTTCCTGAAATTCAGAAAACTACTGTATTAGCTAGGTTAGATCTATGGTGCTCAACCTTTTGGCCCCACAGGCAGGATGAGTGATGCAGGACTGGTCTACAAGTTGGATCAACCAGGTCAGAACTCAGATCAGACCCCATTTGTCTGGATCCCACCTCATGCTGCCCCACCCCACACACCGAATCTAGCATGCAGGGCAAATGCTGTCCACCCATAAGGCTCCCACAGGTCCAGAACTTTGGCAGTAGGGGAACACCAGTTAATGCTGCCCCCACTCTCCTGACACTAGATTTTCAGACTCATAGGGAGCTCTGCAAACTTGGTTTCACAAGCTGGATCTGGTTTAGCAGGCAGGGACTGAGCACCCCTGTGCTAGATGGTTCCTTCATGTCTTAGTCTTTTTGTATATGTTAATCTATTCTTTCATTTTATAAATAATACTAATTGGTGCTCATTCCATGCTCCATTACCCAAACAATAGCAGATAGAGTCTCTAGATAGTTTTAAACAGACTGCCCCAGATTACCCATTGATAGAAGTGTCACAAGGTCCAGAATTGTGAATCAATAAAAAAATACATATTTTTATGTTAATTTAGTGTTTATTCAAGGTGTCAGACTGACCATCCCCATAAATGAAGACTTTATACATGCAACAGGTACAGCAGCAGTGCTAGTTTCCCTTTCATTGTGTTCGAACTTGGATTTGATGAGACCTTTTAAGGGGTGATAGGTTTGTTCAGTTGGCCTTTGGCTTCTCTGCTCAGGCTGTCAACAAGAATAATGATTTTGATGATAAATTGTTGAATGTAGGAACTGGACTGGGACCAAAAGACATTGAATGCTAGCCCCTTTTGGTTTTGACTCACTACCAGTCTGAGCTGGAAGTAACCCAGCAGCATAACAGTGAAAGGCTCTGTGGTCCATTAGTCTTTTAGTCCCTCAAAGCTTTTAGTCCCTCAAAGCTGGCCCTGCTGCTCCCAGGACTTTCTCTGTTCTGTTTTCATTTGCCAGAGATGTGCTGATTTGGTACCATTTTTTTTTACTTGGCTTGAAGACGACAAGCTGGCTGTTTTTTGGCTTCATCTTATCTTTTAAAATTACAATAAAACCCACCTATGTGGTTTTACTTTTTTTGGTTTAATCCATAATATTTTGCAGCTAAAGACCCACAGTTCCAGGCTAGTGTGCCAATTCTCTTGTGAAAAACATGTAAATTGTGTCCCTCTATTAGTTCAATAGAAATCACAGTGTAGAGCAGGCCCCAGAACCAAGATGTCACTGCATTCTTGTGACAAGACTAATTACATTTGATAGGGAGCAATGAAAAGGATCCCATTTCCACTTTCCAGCCTAAAGACTACAGACCCTTATGGTATTTACACCTGCAGAACTGCCAAAAGATGAAGCTGTCTGTGGGGCTGACCGTGTCCTGCTGTGAGGGAGTTCACAATGACAGAGATCTGGATGATAGAGCACTCCCAAGTTGAGGCTCACAAAGCTAAAAGGAAGTGGCAGGAGAGAGTTCTGAGAAAGTTAGCAAGGACAATTACTACTCCTTTAAGAGTGAAACTTATGTTGTTCACAGAAGCTAGTAAAATTAAAAATATCTATTTAAAAATTGTACAGCAGGTGATGGTGATTTAGGGGTAGGTTTTGATTACTCTTTTCTAAGGACAGGGTATGCTTCCCTTTGTGAGACTTGCCCCCTTCCAGACCTGCAAATGAACGTTTTTAAGGAGCCACAAAGGCAACAAGTCAAGTCTTTTTTTCCATCTCTGATCTCCTGAGTCTGTATTCCCTAATCAGGCTCTGTTTTTATATTTCCTAATAAACATCATGGCTGGGATGATCTAGTAGGAGATGGTCCTATTTTGAGCAGGAGGTTGGACTAGATGACCTCCTGAGGTCCCTTTGAACCCTCATTTTTTATGATTCTATGATAGCTGTCTCAAGGGCATAGATTTAGAGTCCATCTTTCTTTCCTTATTACAGAATCCCAGAGGGACCAAGAAAATGAGAAAATACAGCATTTTTAAACCTGCAGTCCGTAGATTATAGTTATAGATACAGTCAATCTTTCCTTCCTTATTGCAAAGTCCCAGCGGGAACAAGGACATCAGAAAATGCAGCATCTCTGTTCATGGAGTGAGTTGCCTGTGACACGTGCTTGTTCTGCTGGCTCCTCTCCTTCATAAGAAATTCTTCCATATTCAGACAGGCATTTCAGCATTCATATCCTTAGACCAAGCATCCAGATTTCCTCCTGCAGTGAACCCAGACACATTGGGAAGTGACATAACCAGTACGTGCAGGTTTTAAAGCCTGTTGAAAGGGTACAGAACAGTTTGTAGTGGATATGTTACTTGTAGAATGTCTTAACATATTTTTTTTAATAAGGAAGAAGTGATTCTAGATTTTTCTTCAGTGAAAAGGGGTGTCTACTGGGCTGCCTAACTCTGCTCCCTGGATCGTAGAAGGACTGTTTAATTGTCCTCAGTAGTCTCCTCTTCATTAGTGCAATTGGCAGCAATTCCACAGCTTCCACTGGCAGCTTGTTCTGTTGCCTTGACTATTTTCTTACCATAATTACATTTTTAATGCATTGCAGAAGTTTAACTATCAGGTTTAAAATACCCAGGATTCCGAGAAATCACAAATTTAAATCCTAGCAGGGTAAATTCAAATGTTCCTCCTGATCTGAACAAATTAAATGCCACAGCATTTGTTGGGCTTGGGCATTTCAAAAGAGAACTTAAGTAGGGAGATTCTGTGTCAATTTGTATTGATGTGGGTCTTCTGAGACCCAGTTTCCTTGAGCCTGTGGTAGGGGCTGACTGTTGTGCATTCACATAGTATTGGTAGGTGTGCTACTAGCAGGTAAAGAGAAGTCATTATTCCCCTCTATTCAGCACTGGTGAGACCACATCTGGAGTACTGTGTTCAGTTTTGGGGCCCCCCACTACAGAAAGGATGTGGACAAATTGGAGAGAGTTCAGCAGAGGGCAACAAAAATGGTGAGGGGGCTGGGGCACATGACGTATGAGGAGAGGCACAGGCAACTGGTAGGGGAGGCATGGGGGGTCACATGCCCCTCCCCCCTGAGATTGGTCCCTGAAAGTGCTGGAGGGCCCATTAATGGACCCCAGCTCGGCACCACTCAGGACAGGGCCAGGCGCAGAGCGGATCCCCACCAGCCTGATTACATGGCCAGGGACCATGCTCTGCTTCTCTACCCAGCCCCGCCCTCCCTCAGTGCACTGGAGCCCAGAGCATCAGAGAGTGCTTCGGCCAACTGAAGCATTGCCCTGCCTCCCTCGCCCGCGTGGCCCCTCCCTCCCTCTTCCTACCTGTAAAGAGCGTGCTCCAGTCCCCCAGCAGAGGTGCTGATCCTGCTCCTGGAAGAAAGGTATGTCTGGGGCTCTTGCTGGGGTTGGGGGAGGGGATAGTGGTGTGCTGTGCCCCACCCCCAGACTCAGCCAACACCAGTTGCCCATGAGGAGAGACTGAGGAAACTGGGCTTATTTAGTCTAGAGAAGAGAAGCCTAAGAGGAGATTTAATAGCAGCCTTCAAGTACCTGAAGGGGGGTTCAAAAGAGGATGAAGCTAGACTGTTCTCAGTGGTGGCAGATGACAGAACAAGGAGCAACAGTCTCAAGTTGCTGCAAGGGAAGTGTAGATTAGATATTAAGAAGAATTTTCTCACCAGGAGGATAATGTAAAACACTGAAACAGGTTATCCAGAGAGGTGGTAGAATTTCCATCCTTGGGAGGTTTTTAAGACTTGGCTAGACAAAGGTTTGGCTGGGATGATGTAGTTGGGGATGGTCCTGCTTTGAGCAGGGGATTGGACTAGAGACCTCCTGAGGTCACTTCCAACTCTATGATTCTATGAATCTTTCCCACTGCAACTGCACTATCTCTTGGGAAGGTTCCTATCACAATGGCACACATTTCCTTGGGCAGAAGTGTCAGGTTTAGGGGTAGGACTGTTCAACTGACTGGTAGGACTTTGCTGTGCCAGTAGGAGCAGGGAGGTGTTACCTATGCAAAGGGGCATTGTGCATGTTCATAGGTATTGCTCCAATTAGTGCCAGAGATGAATCACAACTCTGGTTCTAAACACCACTGACATTTTGAGAAAAGTAATTTCTTGACGCATTGTTTGGGGCCTGTGTTCATCTTGAACTGGAATCCTTTAAGACTTACTTGAATGGTTGCAAACTGAAGAGTATTTATTATGTATTTCTGTTCTAGCTGCAGGAGGAGGCAGAAGCAGCCATCCCTGAACCAGAAATTGACATTGAAGATCTTCTGGAGGTCCCTAATGATGAACAGAAGTCAAAGCTCCAGGTCAGATAAAGATACCCCACTTCCTAGCTATAGTAAACATGGGAGCTAAGGCCGTGGCTACACTAGAAAATTGATCCATTGATGGAAATGTGGGTCAGTAACAGCCTGCTTGGAAATGATACTGATAGAAGTTTAACAGCTCATGTAGATGATATGAAACCATCAGCTTCACTTCTGTGACTGTAATCAAGGGCAGCTCTGCATTTGAATTTTGCCACTATAGAAAAGATTATAGTTAAACCAGTGGATCCCAATTTATGGCTGCAGTTATCAGAATAAAGCATGATAAATCAAACTATGTGTAGAGCAACTCAGAGACTTGCCTTTTCTGCACCCAAATTACCATTTCTTTATTCTAACCCCCCTCAATCATATTGCCCAATAGGTTTGAAAAAAGTTTTTGCCCTCTTTTCATTTATTCAAGATTAACTGCTAACTACCATGGTCTGCTACAAAAGTGCTACGCTTGCTAGCACAATGACCGAAAGAGACTTGGGGGTCCTGATTGACCACAAGATGAATATGAGTCACCAATGCAAGGCTGTGGCTGGCAAAGCAAACCAAACTGTGGCATGCATCTACTGATGCATCTCAAGCAAAATCAGGGACGTCATCCTCCCTTTTTACTTGGCCTTGGTGAGGCGACAGTTGGAGTACTGTGTCCAGTTTTCGGCCCCCCACTTCAAGAGGGATGTGGAAAAGCTTGAGAGAGTCCAAAAGAGAGCCACTTGTATGATCCAACGCCTGGACGGAAGGCCGTACAAGGAGAGGCTGAGGGACTTGGGCCTCTTCAGGCTGGAAAAGAGAAGGCTCAGGGGGGACTTGGTAGCAGCCTACAATTATATAAGAGGGGTACATCAGGACCTGGGAAAACAGCTGTTAACCAGAGCTCCCCAAGGGATAACAAGGTCTAACAGCCATAAACTCCAGGAAGGCCGATTTAGATTAGATATAAGAAAAAAGTTCTTTACGGTGCCAGTGTCCAGGGTCTGGAACAGACTCCCTCAGGGGTGGTGCAAGCACCTACTCTGGACTCTTTCAAAAAAACATCTGGATATTTTTCTTGCTGGGATTACTTGATCTCAGCTGACTTCCTGCCTATGGCAAGGGGGCTGGACTCTATGATCTCACAGGATCCCTTCCAGCACCTTATGTCTATAAAATCTATACCCCCCTGTAGACAGAACTGAAATGTCCTATTGACATGGACTATGCACCTTTTATTTTTTTAGGTATATAGATTGATAATTTTCTTGTTCAGGATAATTGACCTAATTATTCATTAAGGATGGGTGAATTACTGTAGCTCAGATAAATTAAGTAGGAACTCAGCCTTTCACCCAAAGTCTGGACTGGACCTGTTATGAGGTCAGACAAACATTGTTACCTGTCAGTGCAGTTGTTTTCTAGGGCTGTGTGAGGCTTCGGACAGAGCTTCAGATCTGGAGAAGCTTTGGACACTTCGGGGTCCAAAGAAGCACATCCGGGTTTGGAGCTTCCAAAGCGCTTCAGAGTTGCCTCGGAGATCCAGCCATAGGGTATAATGGGGAAACAATAAAATATCTATAACTTTGGGGGGGGGGGGTTGTCCAATTTGGATGAAATTTTCAGATGTGGTAGACTCTACAGAGAGCATGAAGCTTGCCATGTTTCAAGAAGATTGGTGCAGGGGTTTGGGGGGAACTGCACCCCAAATTCTTGAAAGCAAAACTCCTGTCACGTCTATGTGTTACAACACAGGGTGTTCAAAACTGCAGGGGTGGTAGGTCTTACTCAGGCCACAAAGCCTGCCAAGTTTCAAGAAGATCGGTGCCAGCTGTCGAGGAAATCAGTGCAGGAGGGTCTGGGGTCCTGCACCCCTAGCTGCTGACAGGCAAGACTTGTGACATGGGTGCTTGTGGGACTGACTGTGTCTGTCTTGGGGCATGGGAGACACTACTGCAGGCCTGGCTGCTAAGCTAGTGTTACCAGTTACCAATCAATCATGATTCACTCACCTGCTCAATACACAGGACCTAGCTAATGTAGCCAGTTAATTGCCATCAATTAGCACCTACAAGACCAGACTAAGGAGAGGAAAGAATCAATACAGAAAATCAACTGCCCCAAGACAATCAACTGCCCCCAGAACCCCCCTACACTGATCTCCTCAACAGCTGGCAGGCTTCGTGGCCACAGCAGAGGCCACCATCCCTGCAGCTGTCACCTCACTGCGCCTTAACACACACAGTGTCACCCACGTCACAAGTTTTGCTTGTCTGCAGCTTGAGGTGAAGTTCCCCCTCAAACCCCTGTGCTGATCGTCTTGAAACTTGGCAGGCTTTGTGGCCTCAGTAAGAGCTACCACCCCTGCCGTTTTGACCCCCCTGTGGTGTAACACACAGCCGTGACATGAGTTTGGCTTTCAAGAATTTGGGGTACAGTTCCCCCCAAACCCCTGCATGGATCTTCTTAAAACTTGGCAGATTTCATGCTCTCAGCAGAGGCTACCATACCTGAAAGTTTAATCCAAAGTGGACAAAAAACAACAAAGTTATAGATATTTCATTGATTCCCCCATTATACCCTATGGCTGGATCTCCGAGGCGGAGCCACTTCAGCCAGATCGAAGCGGAAACCCAGTCCAGAGATCTGGATTGGGTCACTGCCATCTGAAGCGACTGGATCCGAAGCCAGATCAGATCACTGCTGACTCGCACAGGCCTATTGTTTTCATTCTCCCACATGCCTATCCTAGTTGTATTGTATGTATAACTCCATTTTTTTCCTCCCCTACAAAAAATGTAGTAGCTGTCCTTGGAGTATTTCTGGTTCTAGCAAATGCATGAAGCAGCTGAAATCACATGGAGATGTAATTTCTTACGAGGTTTCCAGCCCTGTTTTGCAGATTCGGTATCCTGGGCAAAGCCTTCAAAGTCTTAAGCATTTATCCAGAACGAACATCAGAAAACATCAACATTAGGTTAGACATCAGAAGGTGCTATTTCACGGTCAGGGCGGCTAGGGTCTGGAACCAACTTCCAAGGGAGGTGGTGCAGGCTCCTACCCTGGGGGCTTTTAAGAAGAGGTTACAGGAACACCTTGCTGGGGTCGTTTAACCCCAGTACTCTTTCCTGCCATGGCAGGGGGTCAGACTAGATGATTTTCTCAGGTCCCTTCCGACTCTAGAAACTATGAAACTTCACAGTATTACTTAGCTGTTACAGATCCTGACTTAAAGCAGAGCTGTCCAACTTCCAGGCAGCCAGGGACCTTGTGGGCTGTAGTCCTCAGGGATTGCAGGTGGCATGGACTGCAGACCTGAGAGCCCATAGGTGGTCACCCTTGGGCTCTGGCCCATTGCATGGACAGCCCAGCAAACCTTTTCCCCATCCCAGCCCATGTGTACAGCTCAATCATATAGGCAAGGCCCCCCCACTGTATATACAGCATCCCCGACCACACGCATTGCTCACCGGCAGCGTGAGCAGCCTGACTCCTGTCTTTGTTTCATGCAACACAAACAACACAGTTAACTCATGTGCAGCTTGGACACACCAGCTCCATCCCACTGCAGTGCCCCACCACCACCAAGAGAAGAAGCAGGAAGCAGAAGCCAGAAGAGGCAGGAGCAAGAACAAGGGGGGTAGTGGTGGTTGGGTGAGAGCCTCGGGGCTGCATTCTAACCCTCTGAGGGTTTCATGCAAGCCTGCAGGCCACCAGTTGGACAGCCCTGACTTAAAAGTATACTGAAGTTAATGGAAGACCCATACTGATTTCAATGGGGCCTTGGTTTTGGCCCATGCCTTGTTCTCCACATGCAACTCTCAAAGAGAAAATATCACAACCAGGGATCCTGGTTTTCTCTGTTTAAAAATAGCAAATTCTCTGATAAAACCCACAACATTCTCTGAATAAAGCCTCCAAAATCCACATTTTCCCATTATTAAAATGAAACACGATTATATATATAGGTATCAGTTGAACAGATATATTTACAATTTTAAAGCAATTTGGGAGCCTACCAGTGCCTCAATCGCTGTAATAAAATGAATTCTAAATACCCATACATTTTGGTGTTTGCTTCTGGGTTTCTTATCATGGAAAATCACAGCTTCTCCTGCCCCCTTCATGCACCAGGATGGGGGGTCCAGCTGCGGCTGACCTCCCTACAACTGCTTTTTGGTGCTCAGCAGCTCTGATATGCCAGTGCCCTCCCCATGCCATTGACCCTCACTCCCCAAACATAGTCCCCCCCCACCCCTGCTGGTGCCCCTCACTCACTCCCTGCCCCCTCAGCCCTGTCGCAGGGGCCCCCAGCTGTGAGAACTATGGGGCCAGGGACCGGGGCTGCAGCCTTCTGCTCCTTGCAGCAGTGTCCAAGCCCTGGCTGCTGCCTTCAGGAGGCAGTGGCTCCTGCAGTGGAGTGGAGTGCAGAGCCTGGCTCCCCCTCCCCATGGGCAGCATAACCAGAGTGTAGTCCGTGGGGGGGTAGGTGTGGGCTGCTCACTGTAGGCTTTGGGCTCCCTTCCCTGATGCCCTCCTCCTGGGGTCTCCATGGTCCAGTGGCCAGAACCTGGCTCAGCAGAGCAGAGTGGGGCTGGGAAGCTTGTTGCTGCTGCTGAGTCTCCCACGCTGCCATAGCTAGAAGCCCCCTGCCCGCCCAGCAGTGGCAAGGGGCACAACTCCGCACTGCTACCCCTGCTGCTGCCACCTCACTATGGCAGTGCGGGACTTATGGCAATTACAACAAGCTTCCCTGCGCAGCCCCACTCTGCTCTGCTGCACTGCATCCTGCCCACTGAGGTGTGGAGGCCCTGGAAGAAGGGTAACAGGGCAAAGAGCCTGAGCCTGCAGTGGGCAGCCCGCACCTGCCCCTGCTCAGATCTGGGTGGTACGTGCCCCCCATATTCCCCCAGAAGTGCTCACAGTGGCAGAGAGCCACCCCCCACCCCCGCCCCTGCTACCCCCTGGATGAGCTGCCCGCAGCTCAGTCCCACTCCCTGCCCAGGCCCTGTGGCCATGCATTCCAGCACCGGGCCCCAAGCCCCATGCATCACCTGGCTGGGCAGGAGCCCCAGCCCTGCCCAACTCACTCCCACTCTTACTGTAGGGACCTCGATTCCTGCTCCCCCAACTTACCTGTGGGAGATGCTCTCCAGGCTGTCTGATGGCCATGTGCATGTGTATGTACGCACATGGCCCCCCCTGCCTAACCACCCTCCTTCCACTCCCTCTGCCCCCCCCCCGGCCCCTTGCAAGCTGGAGCTCTGCCAGCCTGCAAGGGGAAACCCACATTTCCCACATTTTTCTCCTTAAAATGTGAAAATCCAGGTTTTTGTCCTTAAAATGAGAAAATCCAGGTTTTACCATGTTTTTCCATGGTAAATGGAAAACCCGGATCCATGATCATGACTAAAAATCATCCTTGGAAGCAGAATATCTATACATCATACAATGTCTACAGTTATATTTGTCTGTCAGAGGTCCTTCATGGTGAATTAAAATTGGTACTGCTAAACTGATCTAGCACTGTGGAAGAGGTATTATAATGGGCTATAAATGGTAAATGATTTGGCATTGGGATTTTCTGCATAATGCAGCAAGCAGTGCAGACCAATACTAACATGTGTGACATTGCATTTTGTCTACGATCACACTGCTAAAACATCCATGTACTCAGTAGCATGCTATATACATCTCCTTTTTTCCAGCTTAGGAAGTGCAAAAAGTCAAACTCTGAAAGAATTAAAATGAATTTCTCTTTGCTTTTCAGGAAATTCTTCATGAGTGTTCGCGACCTACAGAGGTGAGTGAAGCATTACCTTCTGTGAGGCTTTTGAGATTGCCACAGAGAAGTACAGCACTGCCTACCCACCCATGTCAAACCCAGACAGGAGACAGTGGAGCCATCCTGAAAGCACTCTCCAAACCTGCCACTGTTCTCAAACCCGTCAGAGATAGAAAGCACTGTAAAAGTGGTCTAAACATGCCCAATGTTTGTGTCTACTTTCACTATACTGTGCTGTGGGTATGTAGCTTGACTCCATAGCCTTAAGTAGGCTGTTGCTGCAGGTTTTGGCAGCATAAGATATCACATTTGTTCAGTTTTGGGGCTGGGGGGGTGTTAATACTTCATTCCATCTCTTTATAAAAGCAAATATCACCATGTATGCATAATACTAAGTGGCTGATTTCAGATGTGTGTTTCTTATGGAATTCTAAGGTCTTGTTTCCTAGTTATAGGCACAGGAGACACCAGAAGCTCAAATGATCTTTGGAAGAATAGACTACAGTAGGTCACAAATTGGCCATATGATGTTCGTACCTCATAATTATATTTGGCTACATAGTGTACATGCATAACAGGAGAGTTTCCTTCCTCCATGTGTTCTTTAGCACTTCTCTACAACCCTCCTCACTGCCTTTGATCATTTTGTCCCATCATCATTCATTTCCATTGTATCCTGCATTGTCATTGTAAATGGCTGAAGGAAGATTCCCCATGGACAAAGGTGTGTTGGTGAATGATTCACATGGACATTTGACTAGATCAAATCAAGCACATTTGAGTTGCAGAAACCTGCCTAGAATACTGCTCACTCCAGTTTGACAGACAGCAGCTGTAGTGAAGTTGACTCTGGAGTCCCATCTGTAAATCATAGGCAAGAGCACAAGGCTAACTGTGACTGCGTGGGTAACCAGGAGTTGATATTACTCACTATCATAATCTGTTTACAGGCTGAAAGGCTGCAGCTTGCTAACAGCTACCTGGACTAGAGCAGTATTTTAGGACTAGATGTTATGCTTGTCCAGGGCATTCACTAATAAATAACTCCAGCTACAAGTGTGGGAAAGAGGGCTGCCAAACTGGCAGGCACAGAATATATTGTAAACATAAAGTAAAACTATATGTGCATTGACATTAGCAGATTCAACAGAAAGTAATCTAAAATTCACATGTGTGGATTCAACACATCCACATAGCTCACACTAGATACTGAAGTATGTGTAAATATCCAGCCACAGGTTCCTCACGATCACATGCCTGGAATCCCTATGTAGAAAGCAGACAGAATCACAGCAAATACATGGGGAAGGTGCTGATGCAGAAGGTATGGTTCTGAGAATTTACCCTGGAACATGCAATGATGGAGTCAGAGCAGCTCTCACTACCTATGAAGTCAGGCTCCCAATCAAGCCTGCTATAAACAGAAGATCTGGCACTCTACCATGCTTAGATTGGCCTTTCCTAAGTGTAATGATCTTATTAGTGAACACTGTTGGAAAGGGAGTTCAGATCATCTGATTCTTTATGGTGATTCAGGTTGTTATGGGAATTTGTGCTACTGTTTACGGTGATAATCAGATGCCTCAGGTTTGAAGTTCTCAACAGTTCAGTAAAATTGAGGGGGGTTATCTCAATTGCTCATCCACCTAGTCACCTCACCTTCTGACCTCATTTCTCCTCATTCACTCACCAATGTCTTTAGGCCTCATTCTCTGCCAGCCATGTCCTCATAGAACTGAGCCAGTTACCATGGGTCACAATCTGAAATGTCCTATAATTTACTATCCATTGGCATGGCATATTAAACAAGCAAAATATATATATTTTAGCTTAGATCTTGAGCACAGCAAGAAGCGAGTGGGAAGTTGTAGTGGTAATAGGAGAGTCAGTGCAGAAGCACTGGACCCAGTAGGGACAGCTACACCTTCAGGTCATTAATGGGCAGCAGCAAATGAACTCCACCGAAAGGGGTGGACTGTATAGGAAGAGACAGGAGGTGAGACTGCTGTAAAGGAAGTCAGTGGAGAGGAGAGGCTAGGGATGAGAAGACACTGGGTGATACCTGCAGCCAAGGTTGGGAATTTTGACTAGTGTGTGCCAGTGTTTCTGCTAGGACCAAAACCCAGGGGCTTTTGGCAAGACGGTCTTGCCCCTCCACTCAGAGTTAGACATGTCTCCACATTTGGATTCAGGAAGGAATTTACTCCATGGTCAGACCGGTACACACTGGAGGTTTTGTCTTTCTCTATAGTGGGAACATGGCTCTCTTCTTTGGATCTCTCAAGTAGATTTTAACAATCCTTGTAGCAGCAGGTCAATGACCACCAATGTCCCCCCTGCTTTACCTTGGGCAAGTTAGGGTGCTACAGTTGTAGCTGTGAAACAGGATTGTGTAGTCTTAGTAATAGGTTAGATGAGGATTTATATGGGATGGTTTGTATAGAAATGATGATCCTCAGGCAGGGGATTGGACTAGATGACCTCCAAAGGTCCCTTCCAGCCCTAATTTTCTATGATTTTATGTGAAAGAAAATGGGTATCTTCCCCCCTGTACCTGTCCCTGCTCAGTTGTCAAAAAAATCGCACCTTCCGTTCTCCAAACAGACCGGGGGGGGGGGGGGG
>NW_017729025.1:81714498-81716062 GCF_001723915.1 Gavialis gangeticus | reverse complement strand
GGGGGGGGGGGGGGGGGGTAACATGGTCTGCAATTCAGAATTCTGGTCCTTATACTTCTACTACACAGAAAGGGAAAAGATGATGATACAAAAGGCATGACCCCTATGGCATATCTACACCACCTCCACACCACACCCAAGGTGCAGCTTGAAGCCTGCCTCACCCACTTCTTCCCAAAACCTAGAGAAGAGGTAGTGTAGATGCCTTAGAACAGCACTGATCATGTGCCTGTCCTACAGAGACTTTCTGTCTTAGGAGTGCTTCTGTAAGGTGACTGTACTTTCTCATTTCTGGTATTGGGTATATATGGAGTTGGAGGGAATGGATGGAATTGTTGGTGAAAATAATAAACACTAAAGCCTTCTTTTGATTCTCATTCTAGGACTTCATTACTGAACTGCTGAGCCGATTGAGAGGTCTCAGGAAAATCCCTTCCCCGCAAAAGAAATGATTCCACCCACCTTGGGAAGCCTCTACCATTGCTTCTATGGAAACATGCATCTCCCCAGGAAAGAGAATCATGGGAAGATTATTTTTAGTTTCTTCTAGAATATGGTGTCACTAAGAAACACCTTACATACTTTCTGCACCACGGGGGTTGAAGTACTTCTTTCCGTCCCCACTTCTGACTTAAAGTAATTCGTCAATATTTAAAAAGCCATGAAGTTTGGGGACAGGCCAAGATTACCTTCATGCTTCTCCTTTAATTTCCTTTTCAAAGGAACCTCTGCTCCAGCTGAGCAGCACTGAACACAGCTCCATCATAACCCATCAAGGCTGCTTATTTCATCCAGTGACTGAAAGGAAAAATATGTCGTTGGCTGTTATCCACACTTCTGCTGAACTGCTCCTACTCCCTGCCTACTTGAGACAGAAACCAAGATGTCTTTGTTAGTGCATTGTACAGACTCCAAGACAGCACATGGCCAGAAAGCTGCTTCCTGTATGTTTCCAGTTAGTGTTTTTATTCATCATCCTTCACTCAGTGCTCATTGAAGCTTTTCTCTTAATCCCACTGTGTGTCTATCATTAATGAATATTTAAGAGATGAGTGAATGTATGCAGCAGCCACTAAGGTTAATGGAAAATAGTCAGGCTTTATTTTTGTTCTCTGTGGTGCATGGGACTTCTGCAGATACTACTGTCAGGAACAAAGGAGTTTATCAAGGGTTTTCCCTGTCATAACCATTGGGATATTATTATTATCCCAAAAACATTTTGGAAAATGCTTATTTTGTATATTAAAAAGACATGAAAAGCAAGACCTGTTTGTGATGAAGGTCCTTTGTTCTGCTTTCCCAGAGGAAATGCAGAGGGAAGAACAACTGCATGAAAAAACCTACCCAGGACTGGCCAAGTTCTCCCTACAGGGGGCATCTCTGAATCAACCCAGAGGAAAAATGGGAGTCTTGTGTCTCCCTACACAGATGTTTCTGGCTGCAGCAGGACTGGGACTGAAAAACTTCTATAAACAAAGCCACATTCAGCCCTTCTAGTCAGAGGGACAGTGATATACCAAGCATAGGAAGGAAATGGACAGCAAATATGGGGAGGGTATTTTGA
>NW_017729025.1:81711565-81714487 GCF_001723915.1 Gavialis gangeticus | reverse complement strand
GGAAGGAAATGGACAGCAAATATGGGGAGGGTATTTTGAGCTCAAAAACATCCTACAGAGCAGGAAAAAATCTTAGTCCTTCTTTCACCTCCTCCTCCCTTCCCATTCCAGTCATCTCTCAGCCATGGAAGTGAATTTTTAGGTCACTCCAGGAGAGGAAGTCCCATGTACCATGATGCTTGAAAGCAGATTTAGACCAGGAGCTCATCCTTGTATTCCTGTCTGTGGAAAGTAAAGGAAAAGGTAGGGCTGGGGCCTAGAACATAAAGATGACCTGTAGGGATGGGTTAGTTTGTCTGCCAGCTACCAATAGAAAACAGATGGAAAGTCTTTGGCTGGACTAGAAATCTTGATGCATCTTAGATCTTAAAATTAGTTAAATTCTCTGTCCCTAGTTAGTGCCAGTCTGATGGCTCATGTTTGCCCCCATCCCTGTGCTTCCTAGCATACGAGCAGGCAGTGAGCCACACAATCCATCTTTAAAGGCATCTGATACCAAGCTAACCCCTCACCATTTGGGTGCTGATAAGAGTCCAACAGGCAGCGTGTCAAAAGGGTGGAAACGGCACTTCCTTTTAGTGCTAATAGCCTGCCTGTGGGTATGCCCACATGCTACTATTTGATCCAGGGGCTATCCTTTCTGTGCCACAATGTGGCAATGAGACATGGCCAGTGCTATCACGAACACAGAGTTTGTAAATTTCAGCAGTTTGGGGAAACAATGTTCAAATATTAAATTTAAATATACAACATCTCTGCATCTCTACTTGTGCAGGGTGTTGGACTAGATCAGGTTCTGTTGAACTCACCTGGCCACCTGGGATGAATTTAGACTGTAGGGCTCCTTGGAGGCTGGATGTGGACCTACATCTAGCACTGGTGCAAAAGGAAGCTTTAGCTTGCCTCTTTCACAGATGCTAGTTCTCAACTGGGCTCCATACCCCAGATTTCAGCAGCTGGCAACAGCCCCAGATGCCCAGCAGGCTGCATCTTTGACAACCCCTGACTAGATGACCCAAGATCCCGTCTTACTCTTGGATTTTATATCCACGAGCCAGGAACATTCTGTTTGCTCAGTTATCCCCTTTTATCTTTTGTATAGTTTAGATTTAGTCAAGATAAACCTCATTACCAAAAGTTATAGCATGTGTGCGCACACACTTCTCCTTGCTTGCTATTTTCTATATTTAAAATCTAAGTAAATTTATGTCCCAATTCACTCTCTGAAATTTTTTTTGGCTTTGACAATAAGAATAGATTTACCAGCATTGCTTTTTGTTTACAAGCAGTTGATAAATAATTTCTTATCCTGGTTCTCAGTAGACCCATTAATTCAAAGCTGTAATGTCTGGCTTCTGTAGGATTTTTTTTTAAGCAAACAAGTTCTCTTGATTGTAGCTCACAGCTGGACACATTTCAGCTGGGCTAGGTTTTTTACAAGTGAGGATCTGTGCCCAGGTGCAGAACATAAAAAACAACAAATCAAACCAAATCAACATTTTCTTGCCACTAGCACCACCTCAGAGCACCTTCCTAAAATATTCAGCTTCTCTCTCCTGTGATGTCATATTGGTTTTAATTCTACAGCAAAAATATGTAAAAAAAAATTGAACAACTTTTTCAGGAAGAAAAATTCTTTCAACCCTACTTTAAGCATCATAAAAGAAACAAAAACCAGATTCGCACACAATTTCTTTTGTACACATCACATAGTCTTTACTCACGGTACCACAGCTCAGAAGTTCCTAGCCTTTGTTGAGCATCTCTATGAATGTTTGTTTTCAAAGCAGCAGGCAAGGATTTAGTCACTCCAGACCATTAAGTTAATGGGGGAACTGGGCCCACCACTCTCTAAAAGCATGCTCCTCCATGTAATTGAGGCCAAGGTATTTAAAAAGCAGCAGGTGTGAAAAGGATTAAATATCTGGAAGAAAGTCAAGACTAAGATCTACCCACGGAGCAGTTTGAACAGGTTCTAAACCGCAAGCCCCCTTCAAACCAAAAGGATGCAGGATACACGAACAGGAGCTACTGATATTTCTCACCTCTCGCTCACTCTTCCCCAAAACGTAATTGAGCCACAAAGGAGAGAGAATAAGATCATAAGGGATTTCACATAAAGCAAGTCCTTGCTCCAGGAATGGTGTCTCACCATAAGTTGTTCCAATCAAATAGTTCTGAAATAACAATCACTCTTAAATGGTCACAGCCCAGGACCAAATTTTATTTTGTAGATGGCAACCTCCTGGGGTAGGGACAGGCTGTTTTATCCTGTGCAGGACATGGTCAGAAACTGACATAATAATCTGGTGTCTTTTGTGCTCATCCCAAAGCTCATTAACAAAGAGTTAGGAAACTTCAGCATTGTGACCACTGAAACAAACAGAAGTAGTGCAGTGGGAGTAGCCTGAACTGTTTTCCTTAGAGGCTTTTTGTCAAGTCAGCAGATAAATCTTAAATCTCTCTGGCTATCAAGATCTGACTGGCATGATGACAGTCTCCAGGAACCATAAAGGATCTCAACACATGTTCATTTGCAAGATGAATGCATGCTCAAATGGGGGAGGGGTAGGATCTTCAGTCTACTAGCAACTCAAGCATGCATTTATCTGCTTCAATATGATTTGTGAGCTCTTATATCAGTTGGTTCTCAACCTTAGACTCAAGACACCTCTGGACAGACTCGAGATCCCCCTTGGAAAAAATGCCAGCTCTTCATTTTCACTCATTTTTTTGAGTGCAGAAAAATATCATGGAAAGTTTCTGCTGTGAAAAAAGAACTCAGAAATCCATAGTTGTGGTCTATTTGAAGTCTCTGGGTTTGTCTTCTGAATCATGTCTGTAAAACGTAACAGTGCCAACATTGTGTGGCACTTGTTGAAAGGCTCTCAAGGCATCCTAGGGTACTCTAGCACCCTGGTT
>NW_017729025.1:81710245-81711520 GCF_001723915.1 Gavialis gangeticus | reverse complement strand
GGAACAATTCCAGCTTCATTCAGATTTACCTTAAACATGACAAGAAGGATACAGGAACAATATTGCTCAGTAGTAAAAAGAAGCCCCCACTGAGGTGGAACACAGCAAGTATTTTTAATACCCTCTTCACAACGTTATACAAGGCCACCCCAAGGTCTCCCAGACCTGCCCAAGAGTATTTCAAGAAGTGCAAACTCTTCCATTTTGATTGTGATCTGTCTGGCATTAGAATGGAGGATATACATTATGGCACAATAATACTCCTTAAATTCCAAGAAAGCTTTCACAACACCTACCTCTTTTATACCTTTTATTATACTTCGAAAATTTTCATCATATATTCCATCAAATCAAAGAAAAACTGACTTCCTATGACTTGCTTTACCTTCTCTTTTGAAGAGGCATGCAAATTATTAGTAAAAGAAAGAAGTGATTCGTCACACAGCCTCATGCTGCCTTAAAAGGCATGCTGTATCCGTGGCTCTAGCATTATCTAAACTCCACCTGTTTAACTTCTTGTTGTCTGCAACCATTTCCTGATGTGTGCATGGGGTATATGAGGGTTTAACACTTCATTCCCAGCAACATTTCCCTGGCTGTGTTTTGGCAACAGGATCACATGATTCTTCAAGCTTCTCCAGAACTACCAAGAGCCCATTAGTTGTTCAAGAGGTCACTAGTTTCAACTGCAATTGCAAACCCTCCTGGATTTCTCTCATCCGGACAATTCTCCTCTTCATTTCCATTTTCCATCTTCCTTTCTGGCCAAGACTCAGACTCATTTGTGCTTGCGAAGAGGACGGTAGCTAGATGTGTGGTGCTCCTTCAGTTCAAACTCATTATGGCCTTCCCTGAAACCCGGAAAAGAAGTGTCATTAGCATTTAAGAAAAATAAGATTGTGCAAAGTGGCCCATTCAACAGCAGCAACTACAGAGGCTACCCAAGTAAAAGTATAGCTATGTTGCAGCCTACAGTGTAGTTCCAATGAGTTTGCTTGGGTACTGGAGCCAGTTTGGCTACATTCATTTGTTGCTCTGCCCAGGCTAATACACTTTACTGAGAGGCAGGGTAGATTAACCTGCACTGAGGACCATGCAACTGTGGCTATATTGCGTGAGATACCCGAGATGACTCAGGTACTGTTACACTGCACTGTAGTGTGAACATATTACTGAGGATTGCTTCTTGGGGTATGTTTGGCTATGAGAGGGGTTCTCCCTAAAACTACCATTTGTTGTATATAGATTGAGAGCTGAGAGGTTTTTTTTTTTTTT
>NW_017729025.1:81703368-81710043 GCF_001723915.1 Gavialis gangeticus | reverse complement strand
TTTTTTTTTTTTTTAATATCATCACACTAGTAATTTATTTGAAGGGGGAGACTTCCAGATAAATCTGAATCCTCCTCTCCATCTTCTGACTGCTAGCAAGAAAAATGACAGAGTTCCTTTCTTTCTGAAAGGTGCATGCTCAACGTCATTAGTGGTCATTTTCAGCATCATAATGAAGGTGATGCCATTACAATGCTAACGTGTACTGCAGAGGCTAGAATCCCTACTCAGTGGATTTCTCTTCTGTTACATATGCAGCAAGTTGAACAGAGGCAGGCAGGCAGGGTTAGGCAAGGACACAATCCCTGGTCTGCAGCACGTGGCAAACTGACTTAATACCCTGTTTTTGTTTGGCCAACTGTTCTTTAAACTTAGCTAGCTTCACTTGTAACACGTTTCTTACTATTTAATATATTTTTTTTGCTCCAAGCATCGCTCTCTGCAGAGCCATGTACAAGCCCTGAAATGACCAAAAAACAAAACAAAACAAACACATTTCTTGCTACTATCCAGTTTCCATTTTAGGCTAATTTTCAGCTTCTGTACAATGCTAGCCTTGGGAATCAAGCAACTTCAATATTTTAAAAAGAGGGATAAATGTAAATAAATTAGAAGCCAAGATTGATGAAACACTGTTCTAAGGAAAATAATTCCCCAACCCAAAGATTGTTATGCTGCCAGAAGTCAAAAAACTTTAGGAGTTGGGTTTTTTTTTTTTTTTTTTTTTTTTTTAAAAGAGTTAAAACTAGCTACTGTATTGCTTAACTGCAAACTGGAAGTTGCTGATAAACAAAATGGAGACTCCAATTTCAAATACTCCAGAAAGAACCCCGCCCCCCTAACTAAACACCAAAAAAAGTCTTCTTCATTTCAGGTCACAGGTTCTATCCTTGTAAATTTCCTTTGTTTTTGATTTTACCTGGTCTCTCTGCCAGCAACAGCTGGCCATGAGGCCTGTGTGAAATGGCTAGTATTTGCTTTGGATCGGCTGATCTAGGGGACAGTGATTCGAATTTCTGTCCCAAATCAATTCAACCAAATCTGATTTGGAGATTCAGCTGCTGCTGAATCTCTGAACCAGCCAAGCCCATCCCCCCACCAGCCCAGCAATGGCTGCCCTGCCCGCCCCAACTCCTGGCACTTGGGGGAAAAAAAAAGCCCCAACTCACTGGGTGCTGCTGGGTGGGGGGCAATCCCCACTGACCCACACTGCATGGGGGGGCCTCTGCATGAGCCCCCCTGACCCTCCCAGCCCCTCGTGGCTGCCCCATCCACTACAGCTCTGGCCCTTTAAGAAAAAAACCAAGAAAACCCCTGGACTCACTGTTCCTGCCAGCAGGGGGGTGATCCCCACTGCCTACCATGTGGGGGGCTCTGTATGAGCCCCACAAAACCCTGAGGCCACTGCAGGAGTGATGTGTTCTGGAGTTTTGGTTTTAATTCTTAAAGGGCTGCAGCTGTGGCAGGCGGGGGGCTCGTGCAGAGCCCCACACACAACATGGGGCAGTGGGGGGCAGCAGGGATCACCCCCCGCCCGGCAGCACGCAGTGAGTTCGGGCTTTTCTTTAAAAGGGCCGGGAGAGCAGGCAGAGGTCCCCCATGGTCCCCTCCACCCAGTTCCCCTTCCTCCAACTCTGAGTCTGGCTGCAACTCCCTGCTGCAGCCACAAGGAACTGTCCAAATCACTGTAGCTCTCTAAATCTTTTCTGAAGATTCAGAGAGCTTCAAATCAATTCGGACCTTTTAATTGGTCCTGATTCAATTTGGATTTGAAGATTTGGCCACCGAATTGGGCTGAATCTCCTCCGAATCAAATCACCACCCAAAGCTTTGCGCAGCCCTATTATCCATCAACATCAACCAACCATGGGAACAGCCACACCTGAACAATGATCTCACTTATTTGGCCTCCAGCAGAAATTAGCTTCAGAGATAGGTATAACATCCTCATAATACACTTTAGCTTGCAGTGTTAAAGCAGGGAAGGAATACTTTCCCTGACCCCAGTTTTATTTCTGATAACAGTGCTTATAAGTTCCAAGTTAGCTAATGAAATAAATGCCCAATGTTGGGGAAAAAAAATCATTAAAGGGTTGGCAACTTACTGAACTATTCAGTTCCTCAAATTTCTCCTTCTGCTAATGGACAAAGGATAGTTACTTGTATAAGAACTATAAACTTGGTGTGGAAGGAAAAGGTTTATCTTGATGCACATTTCTATCCAAAAGATCTCAGCCCAGTTACCGGAAGCATCGCTGACAGTAGAGATCATCATCACAGTCATGACAACGTAATGTGGCATCTTCATTGCAAATGCAGCACCATGGCAACTCCTCCTCATTACTGTCTTCTGCCTCAGCCATCAAACTGGGTTTCTTAGCAGTGGTTATGCTGGCTGGAGCTTGACTCTAATACAAGAAGAAACCAGATTAAACAAAAGCAGGTGACAGGCTAGGATAATGCACAAGAATTAGACTGAACTGGAGCTTCATGGATCTTCTCAGCTTGCACACAAATTGAAGGCAAGGCAGCAAGAAGTTTTACAGAGGGCGATTCTGTCCAGAAAAGACACTCAGAGGACTTGCACTTGCAAAAGATACAGGGCTGTCCAACTTCTGGCCTGGGGGGTGCACACCCTGCGAGCCACAGACCTCTGGGCTGCATGGGCTACAGCCCTCTGGGGTCTCCCATCCACCACACAGGTGGTGCAAGGAAACTGGCATTCCTCCCCAGTGCAGGCAGAGTGAGCAGCTCAGCATACCTCCTGGCCACATGCACGTGACCCCCTCTTATGGCATGGGCAGTCCAGCTTTCCCTCTACTGTGTGCAGCACCCTCCTGCTGCCCAGCCCTACCCTAGCCTTAGAAGTGGAGGCAGGAAGCAGAAGCCAGAGGAGGAAGGGGAGCCTGAAAACCTGTCGCCACAACAGCAGTGGTAATGGGGAGAACAGCAGACAGGCAGGAGAGCCTGGGGCTGCATGTTAACCCCTTAGGGGCCAGATACGGCCACAGGCTGCCAGTTAGACAGCCCTGTTCTAATATACACTGGCTACAAATACTCACACATTATTTCAATGTCACTCTACCCTCCAAAGCATCCAACTTTTGCTGTATCAAGTTCTGCCCAGTGAACTAGCCAGGAGTCAAAGGGCTGGTTTGCATATAGATTATAATCTATTTCCCCCCCCCCACCTCAAATAAAGACTAAAATTCACGCACTCATACTTAGTTGTACATTCATCTTTCTTGACAGGTAGGTAACCATTCCTGTCTGTCCAATGTCAACAGCAACATCTACTCTGTGTCAGGCACTGTACTAACTCATAGAAAAAGACATCTTCTGATAAGAATGGCTCACCAGGTGTGGAAGTAAAGGTAGTAACACTAATCCCATTTTATACTGGAAACTGAAGCAGAGGTCTTAGGTCACTTGCAAGAGATTACACAGAAGGCCTGTGGCTAAGCCAGGAGCTGAACTCAAGACCCATGTCAAAGACTAATGCCTTACTCACAAGACTATCTAACTCCTCTTGTTCATGCTGCCATTATGGTAATAGCCACAGCTAAAAACTAACCTTTCCAAGTGCATATTTGGGGAAAAGCATGAAAATATTCTTCACACGTTGTAAGAACAGATTCCTAACAAAATGATGATAAAGTGATCAGTTTTGAAGTCTAACACACTTACTGACATTTTGATAACACCAATAATTAAAGATATTCTTGGATTTGAAACATGCAATCGCAGTGACACATATTACAGATTAATTTAATGCTTACAAATTACTTTAGAGAGCATGTGTGCCTCTAAGTAATAAGATGTAAATCAGCCCTGACTACTTGGCATCCCATTACTAATTCCCTTCACTGGATGCAAGTGAGAGCATGCACTTGCTTACTGATGCTGTCTCTAGACCTTACCCAGCTGCCAGGGGGTGGGAATGGAAATGACAGCAGCTGCAGCTCTGATTCCAACCCCAGTCATGTGTGCCTGTTTTACCCCCCCCACCTCATACTCAAATCCAAGATGAGCCCCTCCCCATATTATGGTTTTAGGAGTCCAAAGCACAATAAATACTGTGCTACAATACCCTCAAGATATGGTGGATGTTTGTGTTACAAAGAAACGTGTTGTGTCAGGAAGCTAAAACGTCACTTGAAGAGGGCTCGACTGACTCACCTTCTGCTTTGCTTTCTTGGGTAGGTTCTGCTGTGAGACTCCAGGCTGGGTGGCTTGATCTGGAGGGATGTTGAAACCACTTGCTTCATCCAGAGCTGCTTCCTCTGTAAGCTGGTAACAAGTGACGACAAAAAAAATTGTCTCGTTTCAACTGTCCCCCTACCCCCCGCCTAAACTTCCAAACTATCATTAGAGCCAGAAATCCGATAGGAACAGAACCTGCCTCTACAAAGAGAACTATATTGCATGCTCTCCTGTTCGAGGGGGCATGGATATAGAACAAGCAACAACCGAGTGGAGGAAAGGAGTTAGGAGAGGGAGAGAAGATGAGAGTGACAGGACATAAGCACAAGAGACTTCAAAGTCCTGTGTAGCCTATGACTGGCTGGGCCTTAGATTTTGCTGCAAATTCTGAAGATACACTAGGCAAGGGGAATGGAGAATTCAAACTGCAAGTCATTTAATTACCTAGGAAGGACAAGTTACCACGATAGTGGTACGTCAGCTGGAGTGAAAGACACACTGGAACAGAGAAGCCAGGGCCACTAGACTTAGGTGACTGGGTCATAGAAATGTTCTATTATCTATTGAAATCGAGAGTTAGTTCAAGTGAAACAAAAAAAAAGACAGAGGATGTTCTTTGTGCCTGCTGAACTGCTAACAAAATGACTTGGAATTAGTTAAAAAAGAAAGCAAGTGAAGTCCTAGTATCAACTTCTAACCTGCTTCAGGACTCTCTGAATGGCCTGCTCTTCATCCATCTCCTCATCACTGTCTGGGAGTTTATAGTCATCCAGAGTAACTGCAAGAGGTATGGAAAGTTATGAGACTATAGTGAGTTGGGATAGTATCTCTTCCCAGCTCACACCATTCTGAGCAGTGAGTTGAATCTGAGGGGTGTGCCAAACCGTAACCCAGTACTGGCTCTGGCAAAGCCAAGAGCAAAGCACACACTGTAAGGAGGATACAGAATGATTGAGGGGTTTATTTGGAAGGGATATTGCTTTGTTATGGGAAGAGAATCTAAGTCAACCACTGTGCTCTCAGGTCTGCTCTCTTCCAGCACTGTGTTCTTCCCTGTTACTCACCTCTCTCAGGGTCCTGGCCTCTGAGTACTGCCAATCTCTTCGCAACTTCTAGAATCTTGTCCTGTCTAGTGTTCTCCTCCCTTAGCTCAGTAGCAGCCTCTGCTAGAAGTTTATTCTTCTCCTCCTCTATCTCCATTACAGATTTGGACCCAAAACTGCTATCACTCTCATTCTTGCGATTGAGATCATTCAGGGTCTGGATATTAACAGCTGGAAAACAAAGAGAACACACAGGTGTTACAGTGGCAGTCCTCCCCTCAGCACAGCCTAGGCTATTAAAAGAAAAGACTAAGAGCACACATCTCGTTTAATAATAGATGGACCACCAAGGTTCCGCTGCACAGTTCCCCGTTTTCCATAATGAAAGTTACACTGCATCAGGGCCTTCATTGAATGGTGACCACAGAAATGAGTCTCACTGCCGTTCTCAGTGGGGTTCCACAGAAGAGAAACCATTTGTGGAAGAACTCACCATGGCAAGTAAGAAAGCTTTAACTAAACCACAAAGGACACTGGGCATGACGCTGGGCAGAGTGGTATCACCAGACCTTGACTACTAACACACAGGCTGTGTAACACAGCACTGAATGGCTGGAGGTAGCATTTTTTTCCTTCACAGTGAGCAGCTGCCTTCAAAAACTAGAAATATTAACCAAACAACATTACCCTTGAAAAAGGAAAACACCTTCAAGCCTTGATCCTCACACCAACTAGTGTCACCAAGTGACTTTGAAAAGGCAACCTGCAAGAGGCAGATAGTAAGAGGTACCTTGTGCCTGGACTCCTGGACTACACCACTCATCAACAGCCACTTCCTCAGCAAACTGAGTCAGTAGGTCATTGGTCTGCTGGACCTGCGTTCTGGTGTCTGGGGGCTGGTGAACCTGGAGAAGAGAAGGGAATTGTGGGAGACAGAGGAATGGAAGAGTTAAATGGATAGTGGTTGGAGGCAAATTTAAAATATCAAAAGTTATCTGAACCTGATTCCTACTGGGACCAGATGACTCCATTGCTGGAGGTGCAACTGGAGATGATCAGGATCTGGTTTTCAAGTGGGGCTGAACACCCTCAGCTCCAACTACAGACACCAGACTAAACTCAGAATGGAAATGAGAGTCAGAAACTGCTGAGATCTCATCCCAGGTCTAATACCAACTCATATCATGGCACACTCACATTTAAGCAACTAAATAAAATTACCCAATTTCCAGAACTGCTCAGCAATCAGGCAGAAGTCCCCAGAGAGGCTGTTGGGATTTGATGCTAATGCTAGGTTCCCAATTACAAACACTCTGGGACAAAGCCTACTTAAGTTTTACAACTATATAAAACATGCTGTACTGTTTTTCTATGGACCATTATCCACAGAATGGTGGATGTAGTCTTTCTGGACTTCAGCAAGGCCTTT
>NW_017729025.1:81698817-81703357 GCF_001723915.1 Gavialis gangeticus | reverse complement strand
TACTAGGTCCCTTCCGACCCTAAATCTATGAAACTATTAAAAGGAATGTGCCAAGCTAAGAAATAAAGCTGATGCTTTTTTCTTTTAACTGAACACATCTATATTTTACATAAGCATACTAGACTATTAATGTAAAATTTTTTCTCCCAGCTTTCAATTAAAAATTTAAATGCATGCCAAGCCAGGGTCACTAAAATTTCTGCTTGGTTTCACTTCAAAAGTTCTTAAAAAAGGTAAAACATTACTTGTTAAAAAAAAGTAATGGAAACATTTCAATTCAATTTCAGCTCTGTAATTGATTTATTTTTATTAATTCATGCAGAAAAAAAACTGTTTTCGGCAGACTGTCACCCAAGAGCGTCTCCTTAAGGTGGTTTTAACCCCCACCGAATACAGTAGTTTTCTCCAATATCTGAGTACTGTCATGTCCTGTCTTTCTAACATCTCATGGAAGCCCTGTTTGATCATTGATCAATGACTGCCTAGGTCATAAAGATCTTTTTCTTTGGACAGGTAAGCTTCTGATATTTAGGGGCACGTGCCATGCAGTAAGACCCATATCCTGTTTTTGGAAGGCAGAACATAGGAAAAAGACTTTCCAGAGTTGTGGTCAACTGTGTGACACAGGACAAGACCTCCTGGTAACAGAGTATCCAGGAAGTGTAGCATCCTAGGAAACAGTCTGAGCGAGATGCCAAGAACTTCCTTGTGTGGCAGGAGAGCAGCAACACTAGGTCCCAAACTGTTGCAAGAGCAGAAGCAAACTTGCTTCTTTATATTAAATAATTCTTTATGTAAGTCTCTCTAAATAATAAAAAAGTGTTGTTTTCATGCTACAAACCTCACCAAGATACTTTAAACTGCATGTGGCACCTCACTTGCCCCAAGCCAGCTCAATTGCTCCTTCAGGCACAAGCTAGTGAGCTTAGTCAATAGCTATTGCAAATTCCTTAGTGGCTGAGAGGGTTAACACACTGGACTTTCTGCTTGCTGATCTACAGAAAAGCAGCATCCATTTGAGAGCAGTGTCTCTGTCATTCTATTTCAGAAAAGAAAAAGTAATCCTTCTGCTTAAGACACACACCCTCATTTTGGAAGGCTGATTTTGGGGAAAAGGGAGTATGTGGAATGCAAGTAAGGCATAGCCTTATATTCAGGACCCATCAGAAGCAAACCTTTTCCTGTCTTACTGTCTTCTTTAGGCTGCCATTTACTTCATCACTTCAGACATTTATTAATGACAACAACAACAACACTACATATTACAGTAGTCTTCATCCAAGGATTTAAAAGTACCCGTAAAAACTGCATCACCTATCTGAGGTAGTCAAATAACATTATCCTTTTTATAGATGGGAAAACAAAGGCTAATGGGTGGATAGTTGGAGGCATGGAGCACCCATGTCCTACTGCCTCCAACAGGCACTAGGCATTCTCAGCACCTCTAAAAATTCAGCCCACATTCCTTCACCTTATTCTGCATCAAAGTGGATCAACCACTAAAGTGGGAATAGAATCCAGGACTCCTGATGCTGGCCTCTGCTGTCCAAGCAAGGCTCTCTCTCAAGCCAAAAATTCTCACAGAAACAAATTGCACTTTACTGTAGGAGTCTTATCTGTATCTCAAACATGGGGCTGCTTCCTTTTCAGCCACTTAAACTAGCTATCATTTGTTTGGTAGCACCACAAGTGCTCCTGTACCTCTGACTTCAGCCTAAAAAGGACTAGGTGCCCTCACTTCAATGAGGTACAACAGCAATACCATAAGCAGGGAGCAACTTTATATATTTCTGAAGTGGTATGGCAGATGCATACAAATAAAGCAGGAAGAAGGGCTGACATTCCTCTGAAATCTCTTGGGACACCACACCTAGCATTCAAGGTTAGGAAGATGAACTGGAAATAACTGACATAAGGGGACTAGATCTTACCGGTCTCGGAGCCTTGGAGGGTAGGACTCTCCCTTGTAGGGCAGCCAGGCGGTCCTCCATCTCCTGTGTAGATGGAACAGGTTTGCAGGGATCATGCTTCAATGCTGCAAGCCTAGATTCTATCTCAGCCTGAGATGGGATGGACTCTAAAATTCAGACCAAAATGTTTTTCTTTTACTGAAAGCAAATGGGTTCATCTCATCTGAATCGCTTGCATTTTATTTTTCTTGTTAGAATAAGGGATCCAGACATCTAAGCAAAGTCTCTCTCATCCTATTAATTACACCCAGAGAGATTATGAATGTATAAGATATTGGCATCAAAGTACAATCTACTGCTTTCTGATGAATGCCCCCTCCTACATATACTTCAACCCATAAGGTGAAGGCAGCTGGAAGATTAGCAACTTCACATGAGCTCACAGGACCAATACACCTACAAGGAAGAAAGTGAAATGAACACAGCACCCTCATGTTTCAGGGAGCAAAGTGTGCTGCTGTCTATGCACTGTAAGAACGCAGGACTGGAAGGGATCTCCTGGGTCACTGACCCCAGTCCCCTGACACTACAGACACCACTCATATAACCCCAGTCAAAGACAAATCAAGCTCCATCTTAAAACTAGTTAAGTTTCTTTCCCTATGAGAGACTGGTTTCAGACCCTCCCTGGGACCATGTGTTGAAATCAGCTCTCTCTTCAGTTCCTGTGAGGCAAGATTGACCAGAATGGGATCCCCTGGAGCCCTGGTGCAGCCCAGACAAACTGCTCCCGTGTGTAACCTTTGGCATAATGCTATGGCCACAGTCATAGCAGTGTGCTGGCCCCCAATTTGTCTCGTTTCTCTTGCTATCATGCACAAAAATAGCCCAAGACAAATATAAACAAGCAAATTATTTTACTGTGTGAGATACTTAGGTAAGAACTGCACTGAGCAAGTCAATGAAAACTCAGGAGTCCAAGACAGCTAAGCCAAGGATTTTAACCCAGGTAGCCAAAAGGTAATGCCACATGCTGTGGTAGCACAGGCAGGGCCTGGCTTCCATGGCCAGCTTTCTCCTACCAATTCCCAGGCACACAGACTAGAATACCAATACACTGGTAGTTGTAATAGCATCATCCACTGCTCCTATTCTGCATCGCACAAGCTGCAACGAAACCACTGCTTCCCCACTGAGAGTCTCCGCAGTCCTGTGACACTCACTGGGCTTTGTGTCCTCCTTGAGCCTCTCCAGCCTCTCAGCAATAGCTCTGTCCTCTTTTGACAGCCCCTGATATTTCGGATCTGCTGGGCCTTGGAGTTTTGTGGGTCCCTTTGGCTGCCTCTTGGGCTGGTTCTGCTTTGCTTCAAGAGCTGCTACACGCCTGGGACAAGGAGGGAAAAAGCAGCAGAGCTTGGAACTCAGAAGATGAATTCTGAAAAGATCTTCTGTGAGCCACTCTGTAACAAAAGTTATTTGGGAAGAGATGCTATAAAAGAGAACAGGGCAAAACGCTTTTATATTCCTGCTCCTGACTTCAATAGGCTAGATTTAATTCTGGGGCATTAGGGGGAAAAGATTATTGAACAGCAGCAACATAAAGTGGTCAAAAAGTGAATGGCAGAGTTGGCAGTGAAATGCAGAAATTTATGCTTTTGTATCACAGGTGAAATCCAGGCAGAAGGCAAGGTAGAGGTGCACTTTATAAAAACCAGCCGAATCAGAGATGCATAAACTTAAAGTTGAATCCAGCTAGACCATAACAGCCAGAAGTCATTAGTATCTAGAAAACTGTTTTACCAGCATTGCACAACAGCTGCTGGTCTCAATCCAGTCCTAAGCAGTCCATATCCAAGACCCTGCCTTCTGGCAATTTCAGTAGAAAAGACAAGGACCAAGGGGAAATGCAATGAAATAACCAAATGAGCAGAACTCACTTTTTGTAGTTCTCTGGTGGGGACCATCTTGCTGTGCTGCTTTGAGACACCCCTCTGGGAAAAATAAATAAATCCCAAATGTGAAGCACAGTACAGAGGCACATGTCTGAACCACATGCTTCTATCACATACCCTCTCTTGTTCAAACCTATGGGAACAGAATGTATGGTTCAACTGCATTCATCAGCAGCTGCATCATACAATTCCTTTCAAAAACCAAACCAGATGGCATCTGCCCAGTTTCTGAAAAGGATTATGTGGAGGTTGCATATAACAGCAGGAAACTGGACTCAGTCTTCTTACTTTTTATTCCCATCTGTACTGTATCTGCACAAGATTGACTTAGTTTAAAATGGCTATCAATGTTACAATATAAAGCAGTGGTTTTCAACTTTTTTTGGTCGGTGTACCCCCAGCAGCCAGTGGAGAAGCATGGAGTCCCTCACCAGCTGCTTGAGGAGTGGCAGGGTGGGGGCCCCCGCATGGTATGCAGCAGCAAAACTGGAAGTACCAGCAGTGCACAGCACCGGCAAAAACAAAAGCGCCAGCTGCATGTGGTATGTAATGCCACAATGTGCTGGTGCCCCCACCCACTGTTTCTCTGTGCTGCTGCTGTATACCCTCTGGGGCCTTCCCAAGTACCCCCCTGGGGTATGCATACCCCTGCCGGTTGACACCACCCCCCCCCCCAAA
>NW_017729025.1:81695220-81698806 GCF_001723915.1 Gavialis gangeticus | reverse complement strand
CCCCCCCCCCCCCCCAATAGAAAGGATCTGAAATACCCCCTCTATCTTGCAGTCCATCTCCAAAGGCAGAAAACAAGAGGAAACAAGTTAAGGTTCTAAACTTTCCTAGCTCACTATCAATGAACAGCCTAGGGGAAAAGATGCAACTTAACTGGCTCCAAATACAGAATTATATAACATGCAAGGGCTAAAGGATTTTCTGTAACTACATATTGCAGAAATAGTTATATAATACAAATTATAATATCCAACCATTGTCTACTACAAAGTATACTTTGTAGTAGACGATGGTTGGATATTATCTACTACAAATATGCTTAAATTCAAGGTGATTAACACTGCAACCTTTCCTGATATTTATGGAAGATATTACCATCAACTTCACAACAACTGTTTCCAGAGACCCCAATAAGGATAAGCTCTACATTGAGCAAGGCACTGTAGAGATAAGAATGAAGGCCTGGGCTCCACCACAAAGAGGTTACACTTCAAGGCTCAGATTCTGCAAGGTGTTGTTTGGGACAGAACTGCTTGCTTGATGGAGCCCTCAGTGACACAGAGCAGCTTGCAAGATCAGGACATGAACGTACCATTTGTCTAGTCTGGTGAACAAGGAAAGCAAAAACATTTTTCCACTGGGACTTCATAGCCTTTCCAGCCTATTCCACCGTTTCTGTTCTGAGATATTAAACAGATGAGGTAAGGGTCGCTATCTGTGGAATGCTGGATAGTTTGGCTGGTTGTAGTCTGGGCTCTGAGGCTCTCCAAGCTGGGAGGCCAGGCATATTTTCTCCTTTAAAAAGGAAAGCAACCCAACAGCATGCAAAACTTAGGTAATCAGATTACAGATCATAACTCAGCGAAACAGGAAGGGTGGAATTTTAGAATATGTTTATTTGCCTTAAAGGCAAAGGTTCCAACAACTGTAGTCTTCTGGATAAATTAATGGACAACCCAGGCAGCTGCAGGTCAGTGAAGGACTATCCTCTACTGGAATCCAAGATAGGACCAATGCAAGTATGAGTTTAGGGTGGAGGTATTAAGAGGGAAGTGGGCCAAAAATCTGCATTTGACACAGAGCACTGAAACAAGAAAAGACAGTAGATATAGAAACAGTGCCCAAGTCTCTCATCTTACCCAGTTAGCAACCCGTGACACTGCTTGCACACCTTCTGCTGAGTACTCCCACACCGGGGAACAATGGCACTGAATCCAAGACATCCTGAGCAAAATGCCCGCCCACAGTTCTTACATCCACACTGAGGAGAGAGAGAGAGAGAGAGAGAGAGGCAGGGTACTGAAAGTGCATCAGCACCTGGCCGCAACCCCTCTAGATGTACACTGCATCTCTCTGAACAGGGACCACAGGGATACAGCTTTAGTATCGAGTACTTCAGAGATATTCGGGGAGTTCTAAGGTTTGTTTGTTTTTTTCTTAATTAAATATTTCTCCAAGTAGGAATGGTTTATCCTAGCTAGTGCACCTACATACGCAATATAATGATTATCAGCCTTCAACCTGCAGGACATAAAAGGATCAACAGCTAGAAACGGGAATATCATTCTCTCGTGGGACAGTGCACAGAGAAGAGTCTCTGTCTCCTCTGAAGCTCGTGCAGAAGAACACATGACGCAACCCACAAGCCTTTTTTGTTACAGGAATCCCTACCACTTTAACTGGCAAGAGATTAGTTTCTGTGCCATCAGTATTTAAACCCCACCACACACATGCACACGCACACACCAGAAAGCCCCTAAAAGCCACCCCCGCACCCAGAGAGCCATGTTAGGGCACAGGGAACACATGCTTCCAAATGAACGCACTCAGTAGGGTCAAGCTTAGGTCTGGAAGGCAGCAAATAAGAGGTGTAGTTGGCACTCTGCACTCAGACCCTCAGAATGCTGGTGCTCCACATAGCACCAATCAAGCACTGCTGCCTGCCTGGCTACTGAGCTCCTGAGGTGCCACCCTGACCTTTTATCCCCTGTGTAAGGCAGACTTGCCTCTTTCTTGAAAAGAGTGAACTTGGATGCGCAGCCGTAGCACCTGTTCTCCATGGCAGGGCAACTGCACCCACAGGAACGCTTTATCCCAGGGAGGTCCCGTCTTGGTCCAGAAGAGCCGTGCAGGACTGGCAATGGTCTCTGGAGCAGCCCAGGCTGTGCAACACTGGCAGTGCAAACTGGCTCCAAACTCCTTCAGTAGACAGAAAGGGAGGAGGAAACTGCCAGCCCCCCACTAACTAGCCTGCTGCAGCCTGTGAGCAAGGGGCTACAGCTAGTGACTACTCTTTATTAGCAGCACTAGGCTTTGCTCCCTCTGGTGATGACTATTGCTATTAGGTCTTTTACTATTGATAATGGTATTACTAACGCTAATGCTATCACTGCTACTCGCACCCCGGTGGGAAGCGGTCAACACTCGAGCACCCTCCCCCGGGCGGCGCAGCTGCAACCACACGTGCTCCTTGGAGCCCGGCTGCAGCCGCGCCCCACCCCCGCCCCCAGGTAATCACAGCCCGCGAGGTCTGGACCCAACGGCACCTGGGGCAGCGCCAGTCCCGTTCCAACAGCCAAGCCGGGATAAGGATAGGGATAGGGCAGGGCGGAGCAGACCAAGGCCCCCAGGGAGCCGCCTCCAGCCGCAGCCGCCTCACACAGCAGAGTACTTCAGCACCCGCCGGCTAAGCAGGGCTCCCACCGCCCACGGAGGCTGCCGGGAGTTGTAGTCCCCTCCCCCCCGGCCACCGCCCGCAGACACTGCGGGTTGAACGCCCCAGCACTACATTGCCCAGGGCACGCGCCTGCCGCGCACAGCCTGGCGGGATCCACTGTTCCGCCTCGCAGCGCTTCCGAGATGGCCGCGCGTGGCCCGGCGGGAGTTGTAGTCCGATGCCCTCCTTAGGGCCCTGCCAATCGCGGGCGAGGCCGAGGCCGCAGAGACTACATGTCCCAACAGCCAGTGCGCAGGGGGCTCGCGGCTCGCGGGCGGCCGCGGCGATGGCGGTCGATAAGGAGATGTTGGAGCGGGACTTGTACGCGCTGTTGGGTGTCCCGGAGAAGGCGTCAGACAAGGAGGTCAGGGCCCCTCCCCGCCAGGTCCCAAGGCCCTAAGGATGGCGCGGGACAGCGACCCCTGTGGCGCGCTTGCTCTGCGGCCGCTTTTATCCCCGCCCCTCCCCCAGCGCTGCCCCAGTTGGCTTCTGCCCCCACGGTTACACTGCGCATGCGCTTTACCCCCTTCCCCCCGTGCGTGACTTCACAGGCACCCCGCGTGATCCCTACTTCCCTCGTGCAACCTCGACGTCTCCTTGGAGGGGCTGGGCCATGCAAATGAGAAGAACATTGGCTGACCAGGGCTACCTGGTGCCGGGCGCCCGGCGGGCCTAGCCCCGGCACAGCTGCGGGGCAGGGGTGGCAAGGGGCACCGCCAGGGCACGCAGTGTGGCAGCACCTTCTGGCCCTCCAACGAGTTTGGGGCACCAGTGGGCAAATCACTTGTCTATGGGGTTGCCAGCCCTCCTGGTTTGGCCGGGAATCTGCCAGTATCTGCATCAAGCCTCTGGCGACTACTGAAAGTAATCCA
>NW_017729025.1:81684806-81690220 GCF_001723915.1 Gavialis gangeticus | reverse complement strand
TTGGAGCGGGACTTGTACGCGCTGTTGGGTGTCCCGGAGAAGGCGTCAGACAAGGAGGTCAGGGCCCCTCCCCGCCAGGTCCCAAGGCCCTAAGGATGGCGCGGGACAGCGACCCCTGTGGCGCGCTTGCTCTGCGGCCGCTTTTATCCCCGCCCCTCCCCCAGCGCTGCCCCAGTTGGCTTCTGCCCCCACGGTTACACTGCGCATGCGCTTTACCCCCTTCCCCCCGTGCGTGACTTCACAGGCACCCCGCGTGATCCCTACTTCCCTCGTGCAACCTCGACGTCTCCTTGGAGGGGCTGGGCCATGCAAATGAGAAGAACATTGGCTGACCAGGGCTACCTGGTGCCGGGCGCCCGGCGGGCCTAGCCCCGGCACAGCTGCGGGGCAGGGGTGGCAAGGGGCACCGCCAGGGCACGCAGTGTGGCAGCACCTTCTGGCCCTCCAACGAGTTTGGGGCACCAGTGGGCAAATCACTTGTCTATGGGGTTGCCAGCCCTCCTGGTTTGGCCGGGAATCTGCCAGTATCTGCATCAAGCCTCTGGCGACTACTGAAAGTAATCCAGGAGATAGATATTGTGAATGGGTTGAACAGTACAATTAATGACTAGAGGTGCACCGATATGTGGATCACATATTGGGTCAGCCCCAATATGAGGAAAGTTGGCAGTATTGGTAATCGCCTTTTTTTGGCTGATGTGGCCAATAATGTCCCTGATAAATGCCCTGTGCAGCTGCAGCATAGCATGCAGGTGGCTAGGAGCTCAGCCCAACAGTGTGGAAAGCAGCTGGGTCTGGCTGGTAAATCTGTTGTGAAGGAGGGGGTGGGGGCAGATCGAGGCCTCCATGGTGAGGGAAGGTGTGGGGCTGGGGCAGGGGCAAGGGCAGGTGCTGCACAGCCAGGGTGGAGTGCAGGACAGAGCCACAAGTGGCTCTTACAGGGTGGGGTGGATGACACCAAGTTATGGGGGAGTGTGGTCATGCCAGAAGATAGGTTGCAGACACAGGCAGACTGGGACAGGCTGGAGAGTTGGGTGGACCAGAACCAGATAAAGTTCAACACTCAGAAGTGTAAGGTGCTCCATCTGGGGGCAAACAATCCCCAAAATACCTACAGGCTTGGTGGCAACAATTTGACTTGCACTATGGCCGAAAGAGACCTAGAAGTAGTGATCCACCATTGCATGAACATAAGGCAGCAGTGCGCTGCTGTGGCCAGCAGGGCAAACAACACGTTGGCAATCATTAACCGTTGTATCCCATGCAAAACTAAGTAAGTGATACTCCCACTGTACTCCGCAGTGGTAAGGCTGCAGCTGGAGTGTTGTGTCCAGGTCTGGGCACTACACTTCAACAAGGATGTGGAAAAACTTGAGAAGGTCCAGGGAAAAGCCACCTGTATGACCAGGGACTTGGAAGACAAGCCATACGAGGAAAGGCTGAGGGACTTGGGCCTCTACAAAGAGAAGGCTGAGAGAGGACTTGGTAGCAGCTTACTGCTACATTAGGGGAGTATACACCAAGAACTCAGTGAACAGCTGTTCACCAGGGCACCCCTGGGGAAGACCAGGAGCAATGGATACAAACACCTGGAAGGCTGCTTCAGGCTCTATTTCAGGAAAAACTAAATTCCCTCCAGTGGTGGTGCAGTCACCTATTCTGGAAATCTTCAAAAGGAGACTGGACAGTTACCTTGCTGGGATCACTTTACCCCAGTTGTCTTTTCCTGCCTAGTGCAGGGGGACTGGACCCGATGTTCTACAAGATCCCTTCCAGCCCCTAACAATCTATAAATGTGCCCCCAGATTTGCGCTTGGGGTGGGTGGTGGTGATGGTGGGATAGCGACTATGGCAAATTTTGGGGTGGCTGCAGCCCCTCCCAGCTCCACCAAAGCCCACCTTGAGTGCAGCCTGGCTCACCCACCTCCGGGAAGAGTCCAGGACCACCCTGGCCCCAGCCTGCAGCAGCCCGCCCTCACCCCGTGCGCAGATCCAGGGAGACACGGTCCCCATACTGTGCACAGATCCAGGGTGCACACAGCAGCGGAAGCCACCCCCATTCCCCCCCAGACAAGCCACTCTTGGCTCCATCCTGCACTCTGCCCAGCAGCGCCTGTCCCAGCCCCACTCCCTCCCTCACCATGGGGGCCTCGATCTGTGCCCCCCCATGTCCCTTCCCTCCCCCATCGCCCCTTCCCCCAGCAGACTTACCAGCTGAACAACTGCCCAGCTGCATATCGGCAACGGGATCGGTAATGGCCGATATGGCTCGTTAAAAATTGGCCACCGGCCCAAAAAATCTGTAATGGTGCACCCCTATTAATGACATTATATCATGCTGGGGAAAAAAATCTCCTAGAATAGCTTCAGTCAGAGTTGGCAACCCTACTTTTTCACCGCTTGTGGGGTAAGATCTAGTGTAGGGAGTATCCGAAGCCCCGGATGAAAGAGTCTGGGATGGAGGAGGCTTACCTGTAGTATCTGGGGGCATCCGTACCCCAAGACCCCTGGGCTTGGACCTGTCCATAGGATGCCTGCCAATGGATTTGGGAGCATGCGAAGTCTCAGGGTGAGAGGTCTGGGATGAAGGATACTTATCAGTTGCAGCACTGTACATGGTGTTTAGAACAATTGAGTTCTGCCTGCTCTTTGGGGCAGGGGCAGGAAGGGGGTGGCTGGAGTGAGAAGGAAGAGGCTGAACCTCCAGCTGGAGGGATGGGGGAAACAGCAGCTGGCACAGGTTAATCCCTCAGGTCTTCAGGCTGCCAGTTGGCTCTAAAGCACAGACTGGATACAAAGTGACAGTGCACCTAATGTAGCTGCTCTTCTGCTCAGCCTAGTGGTAGGATGCAGAGGTGTGTTTGGGTCCAGCTTTTCATTCTACATGTGGCTGTCCCCAGATCAGGAAAGCAGCTGGCTGCTTTACGGTACCTCAGCTTTTCCCTAGGCTCCAGGGTTGTATGGGGACCTGTCAGCCTCAGTGTAAATTGAAGCAGCCTCAGGGTTGCTGTGGTTTGTGCATGGCTTGGTGGCCTTGTCTGTGATAAAGCACTGTCCTTATTTCCCATCTGTATTGTTTCCCTCTTTGGAAATGCAGGAGCAAAGGTTAAACGTGACGAAAGGAACAGCAGAATAACTTGTTTTTAATGCCTTGTAGCATGCTCCTTTTTTCTCCCCCCACCTTCTCCCCACCTCCCCCAAATAATTACCTGTATTTTAGAAACTGTTTGTTGGGTATTGGTGGCTTGTTAATGGTGTGAAGTAATTTTTCTTGTTTGGCCTGGGATCCTTTTATTAATAACCAGCATGGCATTTGGAGTTTTGCCAGTGTTGCATTGCTCATTCTTACTCATTGTTGATTGTGTTCCATAATAGTGTTTCCTTGTTTGCTGATTGTAGTCTGCCCTGTAGTTGCTGTTATGTCCTCTGTCACCTTGTCTTAAGTACATGGGATGAGATCCTTGTCCCACTAAAGTCAATAGAAAACTTTCCATTGACTTCACTTGGGCAGAGTGTCACTTCTGGTGTTTGTTTACAGCCCTTGAGATGGAAATGTTAAAACTTTTAAATATTCTTTGGCAACGCAATAGATTTAAAGTAGCCTCAAGTCCCATACCTGTTCTTCAGTCTATTTGTCAATATTGAGGTTTTACCATTGCGTTTTTGTTTTCTTTCTTTTTCTTTTTCCTTATTTTCCTATGTTAAAGACCCATAGAAACAAATGGGGAAACTGACTGTCCTATAGAAAGGAAATAAGGAAACTGTAAATACCAACTGTTTTCTGCTGAACAAAGTTAATCTTGTTAAAGTGACGTGAGCAATAGGGCAGTGCAAAATTTTGCCTGGTGTTTCATTTCGAAGCTGTTTTGATGCATTTCAAGCTCGAAACAGTGAAATTGAAATGAAACAAAAGCCTTCGAAACAGCTTTGAAACAAAACAAGGGCACTCGAAACATGTCAAGTTTCAAAGCTGGACTTACTTGGCTTCCCAGCCAGCAGCAGCAGCCTCCTGTCATCTGGCGCACAGATCAGGGGAGGGCTGCAGGACTGTGCCATACTCCTCTCAGGGGTGCGGGACCCCGGATCTGCACACCAGAGGACAGGAGGCTGCTGCTGCCGCCTGGGACTGACGCTGGGCACAGCCTGTGCCCAATGCCGGGAAGATTGGTGCTGTTGCTGCCCCAAGGCAGCAGTGGCAGCCTCCTGTCATCCAGCTCGCAGATCAGGGGCCCGCGCCCACTGTCCTGCCTTTCCTCCACAACACCAGAGAGCAGGCACAGGCAGCTCATAACCCGCTGCTGCTGCTAGCCTGGGCCCCGTGCCAGCTTCGGGCTCACCCCTTGGGGCTGAGCTGCAGCAAAATCTTGGCAGAACCTGCTGCTGGGCGTGGAAGAAAGCCCCCCCACCAGGCAGTGTTTGGTACAGCTGTGCCAGACCCCTCCTGTGGGGTGCAGGCCCCCAGATCTGCACACCAAATGGCAGGAGGCTGCCACTGCTGCCTTGGGCCAGTGGCAGCAGCAGTCTTCCTGGCGCTGGGCGCAAGCTTTGTTTCAAATACTTGAAGCAACTCAGACGTCTGGGCGACCTTTGTTCGTCAAAGCAGTTGGTGAGGGGGAGTTGTTATCATCTGGTGGGCCAGGTGTTTGGAAGCCCTCACTGAGGTCATTATATGGGAAAGGTCTTTTGACTGTCCATGGTGTGGATAATTTATCATTTGAGAAGACTTTACTTTGTTTAGTGGGGTCTTGCAGATAGATTCTTGATAAAGGGCTATTGCGGGGATCAGCAATGTTTTCCGGCGGGTGGTTGGAATGACCCAGCTCAGGTCTGAGGCAGGCAGACCAGGCCTGGCTTACTCCGTTGCTTCTCCCTGCCACCTGGCTCTGGCACAGCCCAGAGAGAGCCCTCCTCTGCTGATGCCTCGGGCTCCCAGCTGTGTTACAATTCAGGGAGAACTCCCCCACCACAGATGCCGTGACACAAAAGCTCAGTGGGCCGGATGTGGCCCATGGGCCAGGGGTTGCCACGGCCCTCTCTTATGTTATTAGCCTCTCATTTTTGTCCACCAGGTGGTGTCTGAGTACAACAGGTGTCCTTTTTCCAGTTTGTCAAAGGCCTCCGTTGCAGTTATACAGACACTGTTCTTCTTTCTTGTAGCATTTCTTTTCTTGCACAAAGCATTTTCAAATGGTAAAGAGAACTCAGATGATTAACATCCTGCTCAGTGACTTAGTCTAGAAAACTGTTGTTGACTTGACTCTGAAATGTCAGAAATACTGTATGTTCAACATCTCTATAGCACTATCTCCCTAGCTGGGTTTATGGCCGTTACTAATACTACATATTTTGGCCAGAATTTATTTTCCCTGCCAAACCCTTGCACTGTATGTTATGTGCTATACCACCCCCCCCCC
>NW_017729025.1:81666829-81684637 GCF_001723915.1 Gavialis gangeticus | reverse complement strand
CCCCCCCCCCGGCACATCTGTAAGAACACCCTCTTCCACCTTACACTGAGATACGGTCTTCCAGTCAGTTAATTAGACCTGGTCTTGGCTATGCTATTCCAGTTATTTCTGACCCTGAGATTTGTATCACTGTAACATGCTGTATGTAGGAGTGAAATTTCTATCCTTCAGAAACTCATTTTGGTTTCAGATGTGGCTCCCTGAGTACTTGGCATCTTGGACTGGAATGCTTTTTTGTTGCAATATGATGTTAATCAGCAAAGATACTGCTACAGGGAGGTTGCATGTTGGCCCTTAAACAGCCTCCTGTTGTTGTAGAAGGATATTTTCTTGTAATTAGCTAGCTACCAGTTGTTTCCTTATGCCTTTTATTATTATTTTCTAAATCTTTCAGCCCTGTAGTGTGTGTTGGCCCTTCACCATAATTCATTTATTTAAGTGATGTGCATGAGTTTAAATAAAATCCATGCACTTGATTAGAAAATAAAAAAAATTACATACAATGCTTTTGTCATGGATACCTCTCACTGAAGAGTCGTTCTGATCAGTGAATCTCTTTTCTGGCTCCTACAGGTTAAGAAAGCCTACAGACAAAAGGCCCTGACTTGCCATCCAGATAAGAACCCAGATAATCCTAAAGCAGGTAAGATCAATCTGTGTGTATACAAACAGGTTCTCCCTGTCAATCCCAGCTGCATGGATACAGGGAGTGTCCATATTTGTTTGCTGTAGCACAGCTCTGCTTTTGCCCATAACCCATGGAAACCTCTGTGCATCATGCAGTGTGTCCACATCTGTTGGTGGGCAGGAGACATGTTCAGCAGCACAAGGCAACTGAGTCCTGAGGCTAAATGTACAGCTCAAATGGGAGCTACATACAGTTCTCATTTCTGTTCTTGGAAATCTCCCCGTAGATAGGAAAACTCTCTATCTCTATTGTAATGGAAAGTTGATCTCCTGTTGTTTATGTTCTGGAAGTGCCTGTTATCAGGGGGTTGTATCCCTGTTAGATGCAAGTCACTGTATGTTGAGCAAAGTGGAGTTAAGTTGTGGGCAGGGTCCCTGCATTCTGCAGCAGCTTCACTTACATTCAGATGAATCAAACCTTAACTATTTTAAACATGAAAATGAATTAATGCTATGTGTGCCTTAGCTTCTGCTCTTTGTCCAGATATTGAATTCAGCTAAATTTTAGCTTGCTGTGCCACAGACTTTTCAAACTGATAACTGCAGTGAAAAGGCTGTCGGAGAGGAAATGAGGTTCAGTGAATGGGTGACAGGAAGACAGGCTTTCAGCATATAAGTAGGCAAGAGAAGCAACCTAAGGTGGTGGGATAAGCACATCAGTTAGTTCCTTTAGGTAAAATGATCAACAATTAAGAGAGTTAACAGTGTGAATACTTACCCTTAGGTTTGACTGTTAATAACTCTTAAATATGATATTAAGTTTGATATGAAAGGGGGGACTCACACTTTTTAATTCATATATTCAAGACTTCCATCACAATCAGGTGGTCTGGAAACTTTTTTTTTTCTTTTAAACAGAAGCCTTGTTAATCACACATAGGACTAAATTCCAGATGCCCTTGCTGTCTGTCAGCCTATAAATGCTGTGGAGAGGCTATTCTTTTCTCTCAAATTCTCTAGAACTTTTGCATGAGGGTTACTTGTTCAGAGACTTATCCAGAAATCCTGTGAGCTGTTTACTTGGTTTTCTGTCTTAAATGTTTTTTTTTCCCTCTGTATCCCCAGCGGAAGTCTTCCACCAGCTGTCTCAGGCTTTAACTGTACTAACCGATGCAGCAGCAAGGGTAAGGATGCCTATCTCTTGGTCATGGTGATATGTGCACATTGTTCATATCTGTTAGTGTACATGTCTAAGTGGAGAAATAATGGAAGTTGTCCTTTCTTTCCTGTCCCACATACTTTGCCCCCTTTATAACTCTGAGCCTCCAGGATTATCTGTTACATCCTGTGCATCTTTTTATAAGGAAGTTCCTTGTTCCAGTATGTCTTTTTGGCCATCAGAGCTCAGATGAGGATAGACAGAAAACGTAGGCCAGTGTTTTGGGTCCCATCTGATATGTATATATTTCCATCAGAAACAGTGTGCTGAGTAGAACAGACCTCTGAAATATTATGTTTAACATTGTCTTAAACTACATGTCCCCAGCTAACAACAGCAAACAAAGTAGGCTTCGATTCAGAGACTGAATACCTGCAATTTCTTTTGATCCCCAACTGCTGTCTCCACAGTCATGATTAGACTTATGAAGAACTAAGCAGTGGATTCTTTAATTTCAAGGTGCATTTCTCTTTACTTTGCAAACTCCAATCTGTCACCAACATATGTAAATGAAATAATTATTCTGATCCATTTTGTGCCATTGCCACCAATGGTTGCTTATAGTTGGCTCAGGAAACCAAAATGATCTCACTTCTGAAGGTGGGTCATGGTTTCGCTCAGAATTATTATTTTAGGGTAATTTTTGGGTCTGGCACCCTTTCCACTTCACCTTTCCATGCTACATCTTGAAGTGGTCAGTCCTGTTTTGTTCTTCTGTTTTCTGAGTACCTGAGCTGACATCCAGTTTTTTTTCATGAAAGCCCTCAGCACTAGGTGGAAAAAACCTCAACCTTCAGTTTTACAATGTCTCAGTAACTGTCACTCCTCACTTTCTCCCCCAAGTTTTACAGCATGTCATCCTTTCTGCTGTTCCCTTAAACAGGCAGCGTATGACAGAGTGAGAAAAGCAAAGAAGCAGGCAGCAGAAAGGACTCAAAAACTTGACGACAGAAGGAAAAAAGTGAAACTTGGTATGAAAATCGAGACTGCTCCCTTTTTCCATGGGATAAAGTCCAAGGCAATGGGAGATTTTTGCATTTCTTCCACCCCTAGAATTCTCTATTTCCCATTAAACTTCTTTTCCCCATTGTGGCTGAACTCTTGTGTCATTCCTTGTGGAACTCTGGTTGTTCAGATTTCCCCTGGGATCAACCCCTGCAAACAGCAGAAGGGGGATGGGGTGAAACCTTTTTTGAGTTTTCATAGAATTATGGGATCTAAGAAGGGATCCTCGGGTCCTGTACTCCAAACTCCTAAACACGTGGGACTTGTTTTGCTGAATTAATGATGCAAGTTGCTTATTGCTGAACATGGATGTAGATGGGAGATTGGGACTACCCTTCAGGAAGAGAGCTGAGGGCAAGAACAATAAGAACAGCCAAGTATAGGTAGAGAGTTTTGGCTCCTGGTGACATGTGACTTGGCTTTGCTGTGGCTATAGCTGGAAATGTTTTTTGCAGACCTTGAAGCCCGGGAACGAGAAGCCCAAGCTCGTGTAAGCGAAGAGGAAGAGCTCCAAATAACCAGGACATTAGAGCAAGAGGTAATGGGAACCATTTGTGGGTTGATCCACTCATAGCAGGAATGTGGGCAAGACCCTTTGGGCACATAACCATGACGGTGAGCTTAGACCTGAATCATCAAGCTCAAAGGGTAGTAATCAATGACTGTCTAGGTGGCATCCAGTCTCAAGTGGAGTGCCTGAGGGGTTGGTCCTGGGGCCAGTTTTGTTCAATGTTTTCATCAATGACTTGGATGATGGGATAGAGTGCACCCTCAGCAAGTTTGCAGATTACATCAAGCTGGGGAAGTAGTAGATATGCTGGGGGGTAGGGCTAGGTTTCAGAGATACCTCAACAAATTGGAGGATTTGACCAAAACAAATTTCATGAGGTTCAATATGGAGAAGTGCAAAGTGCTGGACTTAGGACGGAACAATCCCATGCACCAGTAGAGGCTGGGGGCTGACTGGCTGGGCAGCAACTCCGCAGAAAAGGACCTGGAGGTTACAGTAGACAGTAAGCTGAATATGAGCCAACAGTGTGCCCTTGTTGCCAAAAAAAGCTTACAGCTACTGGGCTGCGTGCATTGCCAGCAGATTGAGGGAAGTGATTTTTTCTCTTTATTTGGCACTGGTGAGATCACATCTGGCATATTATGTCCAGTTTTGGGCCCCCCTACTACAGAAAGGATGTGGACAAATTGGACAGAGTCCAATGGAGGGCAATGAATATGGTTAAGGTGTTGGGGCACATGACTTAAAAGGAGAGGCTGAGGGAACTGGGCTTATTTAGTCTGGAGAAGAAGACTAAGAGTGGATTTAATAGCAGCCTTCAACTACCTGGAGGGTGGTTCCAAAGAGGATGGAGCTAGACTGTTCTCAGTGGTGGCAGTGACAGAACAAGTAGCAATGGTCTTAAGTTGCAGCGAGGGAAGTTGACATTAGATATAAAGAAGAACTGTCTCACAAGGAGGGTAATAAAGCACTGGAACAAGTTACCCAGAGTGGTTGTGAAACCTCCATCCTTGGAGGTTTATAAGACGTGGGATCTAGTTGGGGCTGGTCCTGCTTTGAGCAGGGGGTTGGCTCAGGAAACCAGTCCCTTCCTACCTTAATTTTCAATGATTCTATAAATTTGCATGAAGTATGGCTAGTACAAAGCCTTTGGGAATAAGTGATTCTGTGAGCCCATAGGAAGAGGGGTGTCGATAATTGATAATCCTGGCCCCAGATGTTTGGGGAAGGAATCTTAGTTGAGCCCTCAGTGGAAAAGGGGTAAAAGGGTTAATGGTTTAGCTTTCACTTATCATGGGGTTAAAACAGAATTCCTGGTTGTCTGTGTGCTCTCACTCTGACCTACAGGCAATATAAGTTACAGGTAAGTTACAATGATGTAACTGGCTCACATGTGCACCTTATTTGTTCACTTTTTGCTTTGGCTACAGATCATACGTCTGCGCGAAGAGGGCTCCAGGCAGTTAGAAGAGCAGCAGAGGCTCATTCAGGAACAGATCCGGCTTGAGAGAGAGCGAGTCCAAGGTATGGGCAGATGAGATTGGAGCCTTTGTCCAAACAAAATGCTTCACAAGCCCCCAAATTTTCTTGAGTTAATGTTCAGGGGCACCACTCCCTACGCACCACCCACATCTCAGCTTTCTGTATAGCATCCTGATGAGAATTGTGTGTGGAGGTAGGTGGTACTAATAGTCCTGCTGGAATGCCTCCCACATGAGCTTGATGATCCAGTGCACTGGAGGAGGAGAAATAAAGTTCTTTGCCATCTTCCGCACCCCACCTCCTTTTCCATTTTCTGGGAATGCAAACACATTCTTTATGATACTTTGAACCTGGATGTCGCCAAAGGGGCTCCCTGCTGTACGGCTTGGAAGATAGTCTAAAGTGGGATATGAATCGGTTACAGGCATTCACCCTCTCCATGCTGGCCCTGCACAGTTTAAACAACCAGGAGAGCACTTCTAGTTTGCCAAGGGGTTAGGACACTAGTTACTTATGAAAGCCACCACTACTCCTCAGAAATGGTGTGTGGTGTCTATCTTCTAGAGAGGCTCAACATATGGAAGGTCGGTTATATAAACTGCAGTCCCAGGTATGCCTGGGACTTACTTCTCTGATCTTTTATATGCAGGTGTTTGTTCCTCCCCCACATACATGCCCACACTCTCACATGCAACAGGAAATCAGCAATGTTTTAAGCTCAAGACACTTCACTCCTGAGCTCCTTTCCCTACCTCTTGCACTGCTTTCTGAGAAAAGAAAGTTTATGTGCTTAAAGTGGTCAGCCCCTAAATATTCATGGCACCTTGGGTACTGTAAGTAGTTCCCTTATGCACCAATAACTGAGTGTAGCAGTGCCAGTGCTCCTAGGGCAGCCCTGATGCCCCTTAGCGATCATGTGGCTCCTGTTTGGCTCTAGTTCTAAGGTACCCTCCCTGCTCTCCTTCCTGCCATGTCTTGATTAACTGAGTTTTTTTTTTTAAGGGAAGCTGCTCAAGGGTCCTAGAGTGAGCTTCAAACTATCTTCCTACCAGCAAATCCCTCTCAGATGTTGCAGGTCCCAATCCCATCCTCATAATTGGTCCTCCTGGCCTGTACATACCAACCAGGGCACCTGTTGCCTTACGGGCTGTTCACAGCTCTGGCCTCCCCTACAGCCATGCCCATGTCTCACAGTTGTTACTCAGCACACATTCAATTCTATTTCTTGTAGAGACCTCAGCCCCCTTGGCTTTAGCCTCTTTTGTCTGGCTGCAAGTCTCCAGCCCTGACCCACTGCTCTGTGTCTGGCTGTCTCAGCCTCAGCCCTGTCAGTCGACAGTGTCTCTGGCCCTTGGGTATCTCACTCTGAGCCTTTGGCCGCAGAATTTGCCCTTCTGGGGCTGCTGGGACTCTGTTTCTGGTCTCTGCCCCTCTGGGCTGATCTTGTCTCTCCTGGGCTACCAGTCCCTGACCCTGGTTCTCACCTCTCCTAGGCTATGAGTTCACCCATCTTGGGCTACAGTCCCTGGTCCTGGCTTTTGTCCTGCTTGGGCACTGGCCCTGGCCCTGTCTCTACTATACTCGCAATTTGAATCCCACCCCCTGGCCGAGCTTAAGGTAGTCGTGTGCTTCTTGGGCACGGCTGGGACCTTCACCTCCCCAGTAGCCTCAAACCCAAACCACCAGTCAAAACTCAAACAGAAAAACATAGGCACTCTGCCTCTAACACAACTATCAGTCTGCTGGCCATCTCTTAAACTCTCTCTTCATTCTGGGTCTCAGTCCCCTACCAGCCCTCAGCTCCTTGCTTGGTGGGTCTCAGTCAGTCATCTGGCCAGCCAGCTTGCAGCAGAGCTCCTTACCCTTCAGCATCTGAGGCTAGACTACCTGCCCTGGGTTTGTCTCCCCCAGGCTCTGCCCCTTTCCAGGCAGGTGACTCCCCTGGGCAGTCTGCAGGTGTACCCTAATTAGGCTTCCTTACTGATCTCAAGGGTAGCCTGCTGCTGCTGGTCTAGCCATTTTAGCAGTGCCTTGTATGCTATGCTGGGTTCTCCTTTGCAGAGCTGTTACTGAGTGGCTAGCACTGCAGTAGGCATTCTGCTGTCCATACAGGGTCTGCTTTATTGTGCTGCTGCAGCATAGCTCACTTTGCAATAGGCATGCCTCGCTTGTAAATCCCTGGGGACCTATTCTCCTTCAGCCCCCACCTGAGGATCCCCCTGCTGCTGTTTATGCCTTAAAGTAACAGGAGCTCCCAGTTACACTGAGTTTTGTCCACAACCCTTGTGCTGCCTCCTTATATATTGCTGAATCTTCCACCTGAACCATATACCTGTAGAGCAATTCCTTGCTTACTTCTTTAACACTCTGTCCCCTGGACTCAAAATACAGTGCTGTGTATTATTCAGAAAATACTGATCTGATCTGAATGAGTTAGACCATTCCCAGATTGAGAGGGAAATTTACTAGGGAGATTGCTGGGCTCCTCATTTCATGCTCCTTCCATTCTAGCAGGGGATAGGTTTAGTTCTCCTTATCCTGCACAGCAGTGATTGATCTTGTGTGGAAGGAAAAAAATATAAACACTGGAAGTCACTGGAGGTGACACTGGAGATGAGTTAATTTCTCTTCCATGATCCACCAGAAGCTTCTTGTGCTTTATTATTACCACTTTACAGATGGGAAATTGAGAGGAGATAGTCAGAGATTAAGATGAAAATAAGGGAAAATTAAGAGCAAGGTGTTGCTGGCATAACTGCACAACAGATATTCCCAATCAATATTAGTTTTAATTTTGTTTTCCATATTTTCACAATTACTTCATAGTGGAGCTTCAATTATGGGGAGCTGTTGTAGGAGCACAGGCTCCTACACTGCCTGTATTTGTCTTTGTGACATCTGGTTTTGATCAAGGCAAGTCTGGGCAACAAGATATAAAACATGCTGGCAGCTGCCAGCATCTGGTTGATGCTAGGGGCCCTTCTTATGGTAGTGAACCATTCTCAGCAGCAGTAGAAGACTGTAGAGGTGAAGAGTGCCCCCCCAGCTGCTCGACAGAATGGCCAGTACATTGGCCATATATTCTGACATGTTGTGTGGTGTTTCTGTTGGCCCTTATGCCATACGCTCTTTTTCTTCCTCTTTCTAGGCAAACAAGAAGGGAATGGAGCAGAAGGCAAAGTGACTCCCAAACTCAAAGTAAGACATTCCTTAAAAATCAGGCCAGGTGAGAAAACTGGCTACTAGCCTTTGCCACATTGGAAACCAATGGGCACTTGCTTCCAGAAGGAGCATCTCAGCTGTTTTCCAAACCAGGGACATCTCCAGTCTGGCAAAGAGCTGAGATTCTCTGCCTAGTGCTCTTGATGCTGATAGATGGCTTCAGTTAGTTTTCCTCTTAAAAAAAGAAAAAAAAGTCCTTTCCCCACTTTTTCCCCCTGCTGTCTGACGTAGAAACCAGTAGGTCTGTGCTTGGAATTCTGGCAGCTGTGCTTCAGGCACTGCAAACATCTCATTACCCAGAGAAAAATCATTTCAGGTGCTGTATAGTGTGAGCTCTTTCACTAGGAGTTATTTCTTCCTTCCCTGCTGTATAAGTTTTTTCCCTTTAATTTGCGTGTTCTATATCAGCAACATTGAGTGCAGTTGTCATTGGTAGGCTGTGGCTTATTCTGCAGCCTACAACAGCTGTATGCAGAGTGCACTGAAGTAGACAAAATTAACTTCCGACTCCTTTTCCCAGCTAAGATGGAAATGCAAGAAAGATGATGAGACAAAGGGTGGATATTCAGAAGAAGTTCTCCTGCGAATCCTGCAGAAGGTCCTGTTCTGAGATGCTCTTTTCTACCGCTTGACTTTTCCCCAACCATGATGCTGTAAGAAAGGGCAGAAAATTCTGGTGGCAGTTACATATATAACCAGAGTAGCTCTAATTGTTCCTCTTTGTGTACCTTTCTCCCTCTCACACCACTTATAAAGGCTATTATTATAGATTTGTCAACTGAACTGTGCCCAGGCTCACATTCATACACCTTTCCCTACAGTGGTTCTGGCTTCTTTGGTCACCATGTATAAAGATTAGAATTAGGATTTATTTTCCCATTCACTTAAACATTTAGTAGTAGCTGCTGTTGGGAGGTGGATTACAGGACTAGATGGGCATGTGTAATTTGGTTAATTCTGGTTTACAATCTTTATTTTCCCCTGAGTCCTGATGGTATAGACTGACCTGCCAGGAGCTATGAATTCTCAGCCAAGCAGCCCTCCTACTCCACTGCCCTACAATGCATCTTGTCAGGAGCAGTGAGTGTACCTCTGACCTACCTCATAGCTATATCCATACATTTCTTAAAATGACTCTTTGTGGGGGAGCTGATATCTTGTCCTGGCCCTTATCCCTGACAGCTAGAGCTCCTCCATCAGTCTGCATAAAGACATGCTTGAACTGGAGCAGCTGTAGCTTTTGGTCATGTTTCACAGTGATGTGTCTTGCTTCTCAGCTGGATTTGTAATAGCCCCATCTTTTCTTATTGATTCTAACAGTATGGTGAAGTACTCAATTTGGTGATCTCAAGTAAGAAGACTGGGAGTGCGGTTGTGGAATTTGTGTCAGTTAAGGCTGCTGTAAGTTGAGCAGGAGACCTCAGGGTTACACTCTTGGGAAGACTGGAGGAGGGCAATAGGATATGGATGCTGTTACTACTTCCATAACCAGTCTAGTAATGGTGGTTATACTGTAGTACATTATGTTTACAATCAAGACTGTGCAGAAACATATCACTGGAGTCTAGGCTAAATGGGAGCAGAAATCCTAAAACCTATTTTCCAGTTCACTTACACATTTTGTAGTAGCTACTATTAGGAGGTGGATTACAGGACTAGATGTGCATGTGTAATCTGGTTAATTCTGGCTTAAAATCTTTATTTTCCCGTCAGACTGACCTGCCATGAGAAGTAAATTCTCAGCCAAGCAGCCCCCCTACTTTAATATACACAGCTTGAGGACTGGGTCTATTCTTTTATTCCTTAGATCAAAACAAGTATATATTCTCTTTATTAAATGCACTGATTGTCATAAGTCCTCTCCTTGTTTGACACTGGTGTGGACTTTCCTGTAAGGATACTATAGCAGCTGTGGATAAGTTATTCTCAGTTTAGTGCTCTACGTGGGTTGAAACTGAAAAAGTGAGTTTAGAATGAATGGGGTCTGAAATTCAGATAGTGATGGACAAATGTTCTCATTGATAGGAAATGGCAGTGAAGAATGAAGCTGGTCTGGTAAATAATCCTCTAAAAATCTCCTGGCTAGAGGGCCAGCCACAGAACAATCCCAACACCACGTTTCCTGGCAGTACGAATCAGCCTTGGACTTCCCAGGTAAGGAGAATGCAGGCCACTTACTGTTAAACCTACTTGGATAGCAACACCAATGAAGCTTAAAAGGTGAAGTATTCTTTTTTTTTTTTTTACTCAGCACATAGTAACTTCAGCCAAGAGAGGTTGTAGAGGCAGATAGCATGACCAGTTTCTATAAGGGGTTAGACCAGTGTGTGGAGGATAGATCCATTAATAGCTATTAAACAAAACTTAACAATCCTCATGTCTAAACTAATGAGGATGGATGTTAGGGAGGGTATGGCAGGGGATAGATTACTCTAGACATGCCTTGTTCATAACTTTTCCTTCCAAAGTAGGGATGGACTAACCTGCAGCACATGTGCCCCAGGTGTCATGGGAAGCTTCTCTGTGTAGCACACACTGGATTGGGTAGGGAGCAGAAAAAAGAGGAAGGGGATCAGAGTGGTACTTGGGATGAATTTGAGGCATGCCTGCCAAAAAGGTTGGTTCCCAATGCTCTGAAGCATCTACTACTGCCACTGTCAGATAGAGGATATGGGGTTAGATGAACCATTGGTTTAACCCAGCGTGGCACTTAATTTTCTGTGTGATAAGATATGTTCCTTCCCAAAAGAGTTTAATGAGAAAGTCCTAGTTAGGGGCCTTGGAGACCTGGACAGACGCATACACACCCTGTGCTAATTTACATTGGTTTTGGGCAATGATATAAATTGCACTGGTATTAGGAACAGGCAGACATGCAGTGGCAGAGAAGTAGGTAACAATCTGTCTGCCTTCTACATACAGCTACTCCAGGATGCAAGCAGACAGGAAAAAGTCAGTATAATTCATGCCAGTAGTGTTTCCTCAGATTCTTTCAGGGGTTACACTACACTGGACTGGGGATGTGCATGTCTATCCACTACCCTTTTACACTGGTATAATGCCAGTTACGCCAGCATAAAAGTTTTCTCTATCTCAGCCTGTACTTCCTAGTTGGCTTTTGAAATGTCTTGCTGACCCAGTAGCCTTTTGCTGAAACATCTCTTCCCTGGGGAAGTACAAAATGTGGCACAAACTGCTCAAATGACTTTATCTTTCACTGTTTTCCTCCTCCTGACTGAGAAGCACAGACATTCTGTGTTTAGCTTAGAGCCTCTGAACTCCCTTTTTTGTGACTTTATTTTAACTGATCTATTCTAACATACTCTCCCTAACCCTGGACATCCTTAGGCTGACTGCATCTTACTGTGAGTTTGCCAGAAGGCCTTCAGAACATGTCTAGGGAGGTTGGTTCACCAGATTGTAGGGAATGCTGGGCTAATGTAATGGTGAAATTGAAACCTAAAGTCTAGAGACTGGAGAAATGAAAGAACAGCAGTACCTGCATAGATTGTCTTGATGATAAGATTCATAGGCTGGCATGTCCTCCCCACCATCCATCCCCATGTTGCTATTATAACCAGCAGCTTGGCAAGGACATATGGGTTAAGTAAATATAGGTTGGATGAATGGACTGTAAGAAAACTGGCTGGAGCATTTGGCTCAGAGGGAGCCATAATCAATGGCTCAATGTCTAGTTGGCACCCGGTATCAAGTAGAGTGCCCCAGGCGTCGGTCCTGAGGCTGGTTTTGTGCAATGTCTTCATCAATGACCCTGGAAGAAGACAAAAAGTGCATCCTCGGCCAGTTTGCAGATGACACCAAGCTGGAGGGGAGAGTAGTAGATACACTGGAGGGTAGGGCTAGTATTCAGAGTGACCTAAACAAATTGGAGGACTGGGCCAAAAGAAATCTCATGAGGTTCAACAAGGACAAATGCAAAGTTCTGCACTTAGCACAGAACAATCTCCTGCACCAGTACAGGCTGGGGGCTGACTGGCTGGTCAGCAGCTCTGCAGAAAAGAACCTGGGGGTTACAGTAAGCTGAATGAGCCAGCAGCATGCCCTTGTTGCCAAGAAGGCTAACAGCATACTGGGCTGCATTGGTAGGTGTGTTGCCAGTAGGTCCAGGGAAGTGATTATTGTCCTCTATTCAGCATTAATGAGGCCACATCAGGAATACTGTGTTCAGTTTTGGGCCCCCACTACAGAAAGCATGTGGACAGATTGGAGAAAGTCCAGCAGAAGGCAACAAAAATGGTTTGGGAGGCTGAGACACATGACTTCTGGGGAGAGGCTGAGGGAACTGGACATATTTAGTCTAGAGAAGAGAAGACTGAGAGGGGATTTAATAGCAGCCTTCAACTACCTGAAGGGGGTTTAAAAGAGGATGGAGCTAGACTGTTCTTAGTGGTGGCAGATGACAGAAAATGGAGCAACGGTCTCAAGTTGTAGCAAGGGAAGTTTAGGTTAGATATTAGGAAGAATTTTCTCACTAGAAGGTTAGTAAAACACTGGAACAGGTTTCTCAGAGAGGTGGTGCAATCTCAGGGGTTTGGACTAAACTTCCTGAGGTCCCTTCCAACCCTAATTTTGGGACTTGGGGATCATGATTTACCACAAGATGAACATGAGCCATCAGTGTGATGCTGCAGCTAGTAAAATGAGCAAAACACTGGCTTGCATCCATAGATGCTTCTCAAGCAAATCCCAGGACATCATTCTCCCATTGTACTCAGCCTTGGTGAGGCCACAGCTGGAGTACTGCGTCCAGTTTTGGGCTCCACAATTCAAAAAGGATGTGGAGAAGCTTGAGAGAGTCCAGAGGAGAGCCACGCACATGATCAGAGGCCTGGAAAACAGACCTTATGATGAGAGGCTGAGAGCTGTGGGACTCTTCAGCCTGGAAAAGCGCAAGCTCAGGGGTGATCTGGTGGTTGCCTATAAGTTTATAAGGGGTGCTCACTAGGATTTGGGGGAATGTCCATTCACCAGAGCGCCCCAAGGGATGGTAAGGTCAAATAGTCACAAACTCCTCCATGACCGTTTCAGGCTGGACATACAGAAGCACTTCTTTACTGTCCGAGCCCCCAAGGTCTGGAATAGACTGCTGCTGGAGGTGGTTCAAACACCTACTTTGAACCCTTCAAGAGATATTTGGATGTTTATATTGCTGAGATCCTATGACCCCTGCTGACTTCCTGCCCCTGGGGCAGGAGGCTGGATTTGAAGATCTTCCAAGGTCTGTTCCAGCCCTAATGTCTATGAAATTTTCTCTGATTCTATGACTGTGGAGGCTTGTGATAATGTAGCGGGATGTTTGGGAGAGAAATCCATCTGGAATCTGATTGAAAATGGGACACACACAAGATGATTGTTAACTCTGCTATACTCTGTTAAATTTCACTGAACCAGGGATGTCAAACTCACTTGTCCCCTGAGGCTGGATCCAGCCCACAGAGTTCCTTGGGAGCCAGATCCAGACCCACTTCTAGTGATGGTGATTGGGATGAGTACTGTCAGAGAGCTGTGGGGACTACTACAGCCATGACTCGCGTCCCCCCATCCCCCTTCCCCATCAGCACACATCCCTAATAGGCTCTGTGTCCTGAATTCAAGCAATGGGTCCCATTCCCAAATTCATGCCCCCTCTAGGAGCCCTGCAAGCCACGTGACACTGCTCTGCAAACCAGATCTGGCTGTGGGCTGTATGTTTGACACCCCTGCCCTAAATAATCCCTGTGCACTTCTTGTTGTGCTACAGTAGCAGTATTCTAAACTCAGTCCCTAGTGGTGAGAACAAGAAACCTGGCTTCTATTTCTGACTCTGCTTGAGGTTGTGCAGCAAGTCAGTGGCAGTCACGTAAGCTCCCTCTGCCTACATTCCCCCCTGTGAAAGATGGGGACCGTAGCCACCCTGTAAATACTCTGAAATGCAAAAGTAAATAGTGCCACATAAGGGCATTGTAAGGTATAGTGTGTTTAGTTCTGCAGACCCTTGCATGTCTGGTTCAGATGGTGACACCTTAGCCACCCCTGAGGGATGGGGTGAAATGCTGCAAGCTCCTCTGCCAGTGAGTTCAGGTCTGGCATAGTCTTTAAATTTCATGTAAGCCATCTTCATTTGGAGGTCAAAACCAAGCCCTAATTAATTAGTCAGTGCCAAGAGTGATTCTGCCTCACACTGCGTGTGTTCTCAACCCCCATTTTAGTGGGTGCTTAGAAACCAGCCTTGGGTATATTTAGCAGCTGAATATTTTTGGCAGTTTCCAAGGCTGTTTGATTTTTCCCAACCAATGCAAGGAGGAATGTAGAGGGGATTGTAGGGGGTATTGCCTAGCCACCACCCCATGTTTTGCAGGCTGGGGTGTGTGCTTGGTATATATGCATCTGCCTGTGATAAGCAGAGTGGCTTCTCTGCCTGGCTGCAGGCTTATGCAGGAGCAGAGTTTAGAGGTTGGGAATGTACAGTGTAGAGCTGGCTTTAGTTCCATGCACTGCAGAGTCTTTTGGGGTGGCCAGCAGTAGTCAGCCTACTAGATCTCAGCATCCCCCTTGGAGGCACAAGAGCAAGAACTAATGGCCCAGCTAGGAGCTCATTCATTGCATAAGAGGCCATTGATACAACTGCTGCTTGATATGATAATGCATTCTTGGCTCTAGCAGATTCACCTGTGAAAGCCCTAACTTGTGATTGCATTTTTCTTGGCTTGTTTTCATGACAGAAGGCTTGTTAGCATGAAACTATAGCATCTGTCTGCTGCATCAGATTAATGCGGCTGCACAGACAGGCAGGGCAAGCCAAAGCAGCCTATGGTATTCCTGGTGCATGGAGCAAGGAGAGTTGCTTCTGCATGGATTCCCTCCAGTAGGGGTACAGGTCCACTGTTAAAGTGGGGAGGGCTTGGGATCTACTAATTAAAAGATAATCATTCATGCAGTGACCCTTCCATTCGACACATTCCTCCAGTCCACTGTCATTGCCAGTAACATCTGCCATCACTGTGATAATATTGCTCTCCTTTTGCTTTCTAGGCTTGGAGCCATGAGGTACTCTCCAATTCCTTTCTTTTCTACTCCTTGCCTATGCAACACCTCCCAGATCCTGCCGTTTTCTTTTAACATGTCCAGGATCTGGAACTATATTTCTTGGCTGCTCACTGACTTCACTCCTTCCCCTCAGCTCCCCTTCCTCTCCAGCCCATCCAAAATGCAGTTTCTGAGAGAGCTTCTTTTTCTGCTGCACCAGCCACCCCTACTTCATCTTTCATTATTCACTCCACATCATCCTTCCCATCTTATATTAAGTTCAGGGTTCTCAGTTTTAAGTTCTTCAGCTCCATCTATATCTTATTTTCTTCAGTCTGCCCTCACTCTTCTACCACTCCCCTTGGATACTTCATGCTTTTAATTCGCTCATACACCTAGATAAGCTTTCCACTTCCTATAAATGAAGCTACCTGCATACTCTCCTTCAGAATGCTATTGAAAAGCCACAGCACTTTGGTGATTGTACATGTGCTATTTTTTCTGATTTGAAACAGCTTGTGGTTCTGGACTGTTAGCTACTAAGGGTGGGAAGTTTTTGTCTGACATTGCAGCAGCGCTGAATATTCTGCTACTGAATGAGTGATTTGCAGCATGCAAAGATCCCTCCCAACAAGGTTGTCTCTGGGAGCTTTCTACCAGCTCACTGCCCTTCCACTGTTGGCTAGATATCCAGCAATTCTATTGTACAGGTGCTGAGCACAGCTTTCTCTCTGACATTGTCCCGTACCCTAGATAGGCTGCTGCCACTTTAATTGTTGTGCCAGTGCTTTAGCAACTGGACCCCCTAGTATAGACACAGCTAGCAGGAGTTTTTCTGCCACCAGATCTGTATTAGTTATTCAAAGGACAAACTGTAGGGAGAAGATGCCCTTTGCCAGCAGAGCTGCTTGTGCCCTGGGGTTTTGCTGCCCCAGCTACGTGACTACAGGGTGTGAACTCTACTCATTGCAGCCATCAGTCCTAAGGGCAGAACTAAGCTCCTTAGTGCTGCATGGCTTTTACATCTACTGAGATAAGAGCTATTTGCACCTTCTTTGAGATGATTTGCCCAAAGGCTAAATGCCTCAGATGCCTTTTATTAATGACCCCTAGAAAAAAGGCACCACTAGTCAGTGGTAAGAATTACTGCAGAATTTTTGTGGCAGCAGCATTTTTTATTAGAACTAGGCACTTACCCAAATTGTTCTGAGCCTTGATGCCAGGCTTGGCAGCAGCTTGGTATCTCAGATGGGCAGCAGTGTTCTTTCAGGGGGTTTAGTAAAAGGCCTAGCATCTGAGTGATGTTCTCGGTGCTATGCTTGGAGAAGGATGTCACAGCTGCTGCAGTTCTAGTCTTTCCTGTCAGGAGCTGCAGAACAAATTGGAGCTATGGAGTCATCTTGCTGGAGGGAGTTAAGGGACCAAGGAGCACTGGACCTGGGGCAATTGATTACCGTATACCATATGTATGAGCTGTGCTCTTTGATAAAAAAGCAAAGACACACTTAGAACAGATACATTTATTCTCGCGTATATCTTTACAGCTGATTATTCAGAACAAGCTCCAGAAAGCAATATCTACAGAAGCTCCTTCTCCTGCTAGCAGGATGGAGAATTTGCTGATCCTATATTAGGAGTCTTTCTGGCTGCTTACCTGTTTTCAATGACAAGGTGACTATGAATGCCCATCACACTAGAGCTATTGGGAAAGAAACCCACCAGAAAAAGGAACATCCTTAATCTTCATATGTAGAATCTCCACTTGTGATATGGGTAAACACTCCAGTTTCTCTCTTTGGACAGGTTCTCAATTCCTCAGCTATAGCTTTGAAATGTGGGAGCTACCTTCACATCCAGATTGTCCAGTAACCCATGAATCATGTTCCATCCACCTCGATTCCCACACCTTCTGTAGTCTCAATTATGTTCCAAAAATAGTAAGTCTCTGTGTTGCCAAGTAAAGTGATTTCTTTTACCAGGATGAGGTGCATGGTAAACAGTGGGAGAAAAATTTTCAGAGTAGTCTGGAGAATGGAAACGCTTCCCTTTATTCCAGCATGTGGTTGGGTGATTGACAGCTCTGTAAGAAAGGACAGGAGCAGTTTGTGGTAGGTAAGGCAAGACAATAAGACAAGCCCTCAGAGTAAGGGATACAATGGTATCCCTTCCTCTGTTAGGGCTAAAAATCTGTCAGTCCTGCTGATTAGCTCAATAAATTAAATGGCAGGTGCTTTCAAATGGTGTAATCTCTGGGATTCTGTTTCCTGAGGGTCTGCAGCACATCCTCAAGGAGTGATAGCCCCAAGTCCACTTTGAAGGAAAAGAACGGGTCAGATGGGTCATAAAGAGGTGAGCCAGTCTGGGAGCCTCTCTCAGCAGTCCCCCAGCCTGTAGCCTGGTCCTTGTGGATGTGAGCCTGCTGTGTTTGAGTAGCTTTGTGGTACTGAGGGTTGGCATTGGAAAAGGAGATGTCTTTAGAGGGGGAATCTGTGTGGTCAATTATGTTGGGGCAGCTGGAACTGTCCAGGTACAACCGGGGAGGCTTGGGAGGTGCCTGTGCCTTGGCAAGGTTTTGCTCACTCTGGCATGACAGGTATTCCGATTTGTCCTTCAGGTCCCTTAGTTCCCTCTTGTGGTACTGCCCATCGTTGTCAATTGTGTTGCTATTCTGATTCAAGATGATGACTTGATTGCCCAGCTTTTTATGCCTCCTGAG
>NW_017729025.1:81645696-81661829 GCF_001723915.1 Gavialis gangeticus | reverse complement strand
GGAGGTGGCAGTTCTGGTCCTTACTGAGGAAGACAGAGGCAAAGAAGTTATTAAATATGTTGGCTTTGTCGTCTGGTGTGACAACCAGATTCCCTGTCTTGTCCTGCAAGGGCCCTTAGTTCCCTCTTGTGGTACTGCCCATCGTTGTCAATTGTGTTGCTATTCTGATTCAAGATGATGACTTGATTGCCCAGCTTTTTATGCCTCCTGAGTGAAAAACGCTTGAAGAACGTTGAGGACTTAATGGATCCTCTCCGCCAAGTATCCATGGTGAGATGAGGAAAGGTAGATCAGTCTCAGGACTCTAATGGAACGATTAGCGAAAACCCAGTCAGGAACAGTCTCCTACCTTCCAACTCTGGTAGCTGGAAGGTAAAGAAATCAAAAGAGGCTGGTATTATAGGAAATACAAATTCATCCCTACCACATCCTTATGGTAAGGTGTCAGTAGCCCATTTTCTTTATATGGAAATTTACCTTTTTAGTATAGAAAGGAATGTGGGATCTGTGTGTATTGATCTGTGCTGCAGATCTAAACTAATGAAGAGCAGTAAGGGGAGGCAGTCATAATGAAAACAAATTCACCCAACATCTAGAACAAAAGGGCACTTGATGCCATGGTAACCAGGCACTTTCATGGTGAAAGGCACAATACAAAAACTGCACTAGGTGGATAGGAAGGGGAGCCATTAGCCCATTCACACTGAGGACAGTGAAAGAAATAGCTGGAGAGGAATTTGAAATGAGCAAACATTAGAAAAAATGAATTTAGAACAGGGACTTACCTTGTATTGGAGCAGGGCAGAGTTGGGCAGGTAGAAAGGAGAGGTAGCTGAAGCACTTGGTACAGAGAACCACACTAGACACTGCTTGTGTGTTAGCAGCAGCAACTCCAGGCAGGGCTAAGTTGGTTTGGAAATGGCTGTTAAAATCCACCAAATCTCTTTCTCTTCATCTCTCTTCTCTTCCGTCTCTTGTCACTGCTTCCCAGGCTGCAGTTCCTTGTGCATATGTATTTGTTTTGAGCCAAGCCCTTGCTGAGTCAGCCACGTCAGAAACTGGGTTTTACACTATTGGTAATTGCCAGGATTGCAGGAAGTAGGTGTGCAGAGTGGTGAAGCATCAGCCCACACTGCCTGAGAAGGCAAGATTCCTGAGAGGCACTTGAATTGAGGGACCTGTCAACATGATTTTTTTCCCTCCAGCAGCACTTTGATTCTCCCTCTATAGCTCTACCTAAAGATATTTCTGACAGAGCTGGCTGTGTCACTGAGATCCACAGATGGAGGGGAAGGGTTGTGCCTCTTATTTTTAACACTAGAATGCGAGGTAGAGATAAACACATTCTGGTATTGGTGACTCACATGCAAGAGCCTCGTGCTGGCTAATTAATCAAGCCAGGCAGATGGCAAAAAGGAATCTGTGCTCATTGGAGAAGGGCTTCAGGTTTAGCTGGGAAGCATCCTAGTTTATCTGCAGACAGTTGGTTTTATTTGGCCCAAGTATGGCCTGTCTTAGGTATTAACTACATCCTTGCTGTTGTCTCATGGTATCAAAAGGTTATTAATACATCTACTTGCTAAGATACTGCTTACAGTGTAACATCCTCCAAGCTTCCCATTCTGAGAGTTCAGTTAGTTGTGAGATTCTGTATCCTCCTGGTATCTCATATTATCCCTCAGCTAGAGGAGCCTCCTTCCTGGGATGTGATGGGGAATTCACACCTGCTGACTTTCTTGCAGGTGCCTAGTTTTGCTTTAAGAGGTTTTTCATGCCTTGCTGTCATAGCCACATTCAGTATTGGTTTGGACAGCTTTGAATATATCTGATAAAGGTGAAATTTCCTCTCTTCATTTTCAGTTTCTTTTTTGTCAGGAAGGCTTTTTACCTTTTGAGCATCAAGTGAAGAAGACAAATGTCTCAAAGCTTTGCAGTATCTTGAATAAATCTTGAAGTGAGGGGGGCAATATTTATACTAAAGATTCTGCACTGAACCTTGGACTTAAATACTGAGGCTTGAGTTATCATCACTAGAGTGGTTCCTCACTGTTAATACAAATGTGTTTTTGTCAGAAAAGCAAAGGATTCTCAAACACATGGGAGCAGATCTGGCAGGTACTAATTTTATAGTCACTTCTGAGTAAACACGCTTTAGGGAGGCTTACATTTTACAGTGGTTTTTGGTTCTGTAACTGGCAAGATATACGCAAGACTGCACCAGGGTTTTAATTGCATGGTATGCTTGGCATCAGATGCTAATGATGCTATAGAACTTGAATGAGTTACACAGTGTGCTTTTATTGTACTTGGACAGTATTTGAAATGGCAAGAGTTTAATTCTTGAGGGAAGGCTGTCTCAGAAATGCAGCAAAAGAAGAGTGTCTTTTAGCATACCAGATTTACTTTGAAATGGTTTGTACTTCTGTGACCAAGAACAATAAATCCAGCATTAGCAGTAAAAACTTGAGTGAAGAACAGAAAACAAATATCACTGTGAAAGATGCCATTAATTCAGAATACCTTACATCTGAAATAGTTTTCCTTTGCTTGAAGGAAACTGAAAGAGAAGACTCCTTCATTTAGTCCCTTTGTATATTAGACAGTATGTTGTACATTATCACTTTCAGTTGGTTGTGTGAATCTTCTGTGTAGAAGAACCACATAAAACTAAGAAAATGGAGCAAGGGGCAGGCATAAATATTGACCAGATAAAGTCAACCATGCCCCTTTAAGACACCATCATAATGTACCAGCCTAGTGCATTGTTTCTTTCTGTTTGTTTAAAAGTGTTGCAATGGTTGTGAATTTGCTGAATTCCAGTGTGTTTAAGTCCTTCCTCACATTTGGCAGAAGTGATAGCAATACAAGCTTCTCTATGCCACCCCACCAAGCCTTGCCTTGACATGGTGGGACAGGCTGTAGAACCTGGGAGGAGGGGATGGGAAGAGGGAAGGAAAAGGAGTTAATCTCCATACGCTGTTCCAGCCTTTTCTCTGCTGCTGTTGCCAGTGAGGATATCCATCATAGTGCAGACACTTGTCTGTTGGCTACTTCCAGTAGCAAATTTCTCTTCTAACCTGATGTGGGGCATAGCTCTGTTAGTCTATTGCCCTAGTGGTGCTGGAATAACAGCTGTAGACCTTTCCATTCAAAATGTCATAGGGGTGTCTCATGGAATAATGAGGAGGATTTCTGGGAATCATAAGCCTGGGATATAGGATGGTTTTGACCACCTAGGTCCTCTCTCACTCTCATTCTGTAGGGTTCTGTGCTCTCGGAGCGGGATTACGAAAGCTTGGTGATGATGCGGATGCGCCAAGCAGCCGAGAGACAGCACCTGATTGAGCAGCTCCAGCGGGAAGATGAAGAAGAGTCTCATACCTAGCATGGGGAAGTAGTTCCCTGCCCCTGCCCCCCCACCCTGTTCCACCTTCCTCTTCCTGACCCCTACTCTTCATTAAAAAAATGTTTTCTTAATTTAAATCAATAAACCTTGTTTTTTAAGAAAAATGGCTATAGGAATCTTTTCTTGGGGCAGGGCTGAAGGCATACTACTTTTCAAGCCTGCACAGCTCTCACATAACTTCTTCCCTTGTCAGGAAAAGGCAGAAGAACAGATATCATTTAGTCTTTTTTTTTTATGGTAGCTGCACCATAGCTGATGACCTAATTTTTGAGGTACCAGCTGAAAGGACTCCAAGACATTGTGGCTGCTTGAGGTCAAGATTAGGTCTGGGAATTTCACATGGGAAGTAAGTGTTTAGGTAACTTTTTCACTGACACAGCTGTGACAATTCAGAGTGGCCCATGGAAAGGAGTCAGGCTGTTTACATTACCTTTTTATTAGTTTTATTAGTTTATCACCTACAGCAGTAGTTGATCATACATACAGCTTAAGTCAATGTATCAGTGACCTGCAGTTGGTAAGATTACATAGCCAATACATGAAATATTCACAGGGCCTTATTTCAATGATATACTGCCCAAGGATATTTCTGCAGTTTTCCACTTATGCTGGAATGGTTCTTTTGGGGATGACAGGGTCTGACCACAGAAACCTTAATTAGGGGTGCACCGATATTTCAGTCGGCTATCTATCTGATAGGCACCAATAAAAGGAGAAATGACATTATTAGCTATTGGCTTTTTTGGTCATTGTAGCCGATAATTATGGTCACGTGCCTGGAGTACCGTGGTAAGCGTAGTCCAGGCTTCGCATCCTGCTGCCAGCCTGAGCCCACAACAGACTACAGGTCCTGGCAAGCAGCAGGAGTAGGTGCTTGGGGAGTGGTTACAGGTTACTGCACTCAGCAACAAAGGAACCATTACTGGCTCCTGCTGCTGCTGCCACTGCTGTGGCAACCCCGTGCACACAGCAGGGGCCTGAGCACTGGGGCTGCCATAGAGATGTTGGGCTGTGCACAGGCTGGGTAAGATGTCACGCGAGGGACATTCTGCTGCACTGGGCAATGGGCTCCTTTGGAAAAGTGGCTTCTCCCCAGTGGCCGCAGGAGCTCAGCTGCATTGGGCCCACCAGCTCTGAGGCAGTGGCATGCTCTGGGCCTCCAAACACACCTGGTGCTACTGTCCATGCAAGGATCCATCCCCCCACACCTGGGCTGTGCAGGAAGCGGGGCTGTGGGCAACACGTGGGAATAAAGTGGTTACTACTTTCCTCAGCAAGGGCTGGAGCAGGCAGAAGGCACGTGCCTGCATTCATGCATGTGTTAAATAAACCTTTTTTTTGTTTTTGCATTTATGTCAGTAGTTTAAAATGGCTTTCACTGTTACTAAAGATTGATTATCAGATCAGCATCAGCTGATACGGTTAGTTAATCATCGGCTATCGGTATCAGCCGAGAAAATCTTTATCGGTGCATCCCTAACCTTAATCTTAGGAGTGGGGGGGACATGCCCAAGGAGAGGTTTTCCTCAAACAGCAGCAACAGGGGTATTGTTTGGCCTCTTGTTTTGACTGTTCCGGGGACTGTGTAACAAGTGGCCCATGCTTGGCCCACCCCTATGCGTGGTCTCCTAAGCAAGAAGCTTAGTACTCCATGCTCCACAGAGACAAAGTCAGGACTTGACCTCACTCAAACACTTGCATAGGACAAGATTAACACTGTAAACGTGTTCCAGAGTACCACCGAGACTGATGCAGTTTGGGGCCATTCATTCTCCATGTATGACTTATCCTCAGAACTGAATGGGCAAACCTACCTCTCCTTGGGACTCATGTAATGGCATTGATGGCAGTTTTCCATTATGTGAAGTTTTGACTATGCAGCACTTCCCCTGAGCGTGGCTGGAAACTGGGACATAGAGGAGATTCTCACTGGGGAAGCTCACTTCTAGGCTGTAATTTTACGGGATCAACATTGATGTCTTGCCCCGATGGAACTTTGTTGTCTTCTTTATGCAGACACCAGACCAGTGTCTGCCCCACCCCAGTCATGCTGACCACTCGATAGCCATAGTTCTCCAGCTTGTCCAACACGATCCGGGGTGCATCATTTACATAATACTCCCAGCTGCAGCCAAACAAGAGGGAAAGAAACAAAGGTGAGGAAGGAAGAGGCACAACTTTGCTTGCCAGAGGGACCCTGTAATTCTGGCAACACCTTCTAAACCCATGCAAAACCCCGGTGTCCCCACACTGGCATAAAACCCAGCAAGTATGTAATGTCTTATCATATTAGACAAGCTAATAACCACAAGTTCCAAACTGAGGAGAAAGTTTGCCAGGAACTAAAAGCTGTCTAAAATTTGGAGTGTGGTTCAAAGATTAATCATCTAAAGCCATGGGTCACTAGCTTCATCAAATGGGCAGCTGAACTCCCCACTGTCTCCACTTTGGGCTTCATCAAAAAAAATACCTCTGAATCTTCACCTTATTGGAAAGTGCATGTGCATATATAATTATGAACAGAGCTGGGCAATTTAGGCTACCTGTCATTTCCCATTACTAGACTTTATTTCCAGTTGCTAATAGCTGATTATTGAGGCCAAAGCTTTTTCATGCAGAGCACCTAGCTGGCTGGATTGCTTAGGAACATTTCAGTACAAATGAGTCAGGCGTTTCCAAGGTGATGAGAGATATTTTTTGCTCATGTTAAACATTTTTACAGTTTACTTGAAACCCTGCTACCTGCCACCTCTCCCCACACCCATGCTCTGGAACAAGTGCTTACCATTTATCAAGGATGAGCTTTTGCTATCCTTGTGAAGAGGATCCCAAATTCAGCTGTGTTAGGCCTTTCAAAAATCAAGTTCACTTTAGCTCAATGCATACTTGTTAGATAAATAAGCTGAGGGCTGAACTGGAGTTACCTTCATTTATATTCTCCAGACTGCTGTGAGGTTGGTTAGAGGACCCAAGAGCCATGTGACTGTTCTCCATGCTGGCCCCCAGGCAGCATGGAGGTGGAAGTAGCCTGACCTGAATGCACATGGAAGACAAGAGACAGACCGGTGGGGGGAGGAAGAGAAGGGAGTGGCTACATGTGAAAACTGGGATAAAGAGATAGACTGGAGCTGGAAATAGAGATAGGGAGACTGAGATTAAACACAGGCCTGAAGGAACTGGCACTAACTGGCTGGTCCAAGCTGCACTGAATCACAGTCTTCTCACACACACAAAGGGGCTAAATCATGGTTGTATATGGAAGCTTACCAACTTAGAACACACTTGACTTTGAAACCTTAAATGTTTCTTTAATGTCATTTTTTGGGTATAATTTGTGCATTTTAATAAGCTTTCTAGCTTGGGTATGACTCATACCACCAGACAAGCTGATAATAACTTTGGATGTGGGAGCAGAGTTAAAACTGTACTGAGCCTTGGCCATACATTTTCTGACTTTCAGTTATTAACATAATGCATGTTCTGGGCTATAGTTGTGCCCAAAGAAATTTCCAGACAGAACTGTTATAGTTCAGGTAGCAAAGCATTACTAGTGGGGTAGTTATTTTTAATATATGCAATAATGCTGAGATGCAAAAGTCTGCTGAAGACATTTTTGTTTCTGAGATACATTATAATTTGCTGTAATTATAGATGAGGTGCAAAGATAATATGTATTATTATAGCTGGCTATGAACTTAGTGCTTTTAAAGAGGCTTCCCATGTGCAGTTTCAGCTCACATGTTCCCAATATGCAGAGGAGGTGACTGAGGCAGAGATGGCTTGTAACTTGCTGAAGCCTACGAAAATTGGTAGATTAGGTAGGATCAGGGCTTCCATTGATTCTTTAATCACAAGAACCACATAGTATTTGTAGCAAATATTCAACCCTTAGTGTTTCACAGCCTGTTTTGGTAAGGATTGTCTGTTTGGAGTTTGTAAACTCTCTCTCCTGGCTAAAAGCCGGCAGAGATCATTTCACCTGGTGTCTGTAAAACAAACCTTGATCTTATAAATTAGTTATGTTAATTTACATTATCCACTCTGCCTTCCAAAAAATCCCACTGAAAGGCATGCCTCAATTATACAATGAACCAGGGATTCGAACCTAAACAAGCCCAGGCTTGAGGGGAAGAAAGAATAAGAGCAGTGCAGTCCCAAGATCTGCCCTTTAGGATACTAAAGTGAGACAAGTCCCAGTGGTTGGTTTGTGCAGATGTTTAAAATATCACCAATACTCTACTGGGCCCCTCAGGCTTGCAGCTTGGTTATGCCCAAGGCCAGGGCTACATTAATGCATCAAGATACACACAAAAGCAGAATATCTGCCTTCGCTTAAAAAAAAAAAAACCTACAACAAAAAAAAACAAAACCCAACTTGCTACACCTTGCCATTATCGGAAAGCCTAGTGGCGTGACCACTTGTAACCAATGCTTGAATGTGTTCTTTGCATGCAGTTGGAAAAGCAGCAGTCACAGAAGTGAGGGAGAAAGCTGTTTGTCCCCATACTCATCACCAAAGACTAGGCTCCTGCATGCTGGGGATGATACTTAGATGTTCCCAGAGATCTGCCTCTACAGGCCTGCTGTGGGTAGCAGTGATACTTCCCCACACACTGTCCATTTGAGATCTACCCTCCCAAATGGTATGCCATTCACACCAGCATAATAGGACTGCTTATAAGAAAGGAGAGGGACAATCAAATAGTTAATCTGAATGTTGTGTTAGAGAATTGAGAGGTATCACCCCAATGAAGGCAGTTCACACCCTCAGAACATTCATCTCAGGTCTTCTGCAAGCTCTGACAGATATCAAAAGGCAGCAGGCTGGAATGTGTTGTTCAGGCTTACAACTTAAATATAGGATTGATTTTGTGGATCTCTTACAGAGCAAAACTCTGTTTTACAGGCTTGGTGGACTGATAATCCTGTGGGCCCCGAGTGCAACTAAAAGACCCTTCATTTTTCTTGGAGAAAAGCTTTGCTCTTCAAGCAGAGTTTCAGCCTGCTCCAAACTGGTTCCACGGGGCCATCCCTCTGGAATGCAGTAGTCTGCCTCTGGGCACACCTAGATGTGTTCCAAGGAGTTATTGTCTTTGGGTTCTCCTCCTCCTCTTGCTCAATCAAACCCTAAAACACAGGCAACACAGAGCTGCTGCTTTTTGCTAAAGCAGGAAGGTAAATTATCCTGCATCCATCCAATCCATGCTACCTATCAAGCAGGCAGGGTGATAATTGCCTTTGCCTCCAAGCAAAGGCAAAGGCAAAATCAAAAGCTGTAGGGAAGAAGGTGGATCCATCACCTGCATCGACCACCAGGGCAGCTCACCACTGGAAAGCGCCCATCTCTGCTACCCCAGCTGTTGGTATTTCTAGAAGGATGCTGTAAGACAAGCACACTTTGGGGTTTAACTTTTGGCAGCAGCTTCCCAATTGCAGGTGTCTTACCATTCTGAAGGTCCTCCCCAGCTGTTGGAAGCCAGAAGGATTTTTTCTCTTTCTAAACCATTGCTGCTGCTTTAAGGTTGAAGCATCTCTCTACTTCATCCTTCCACAAACCTCCTTTTTTTCTTAGGATCCTCTGTCCCCATGCATAATTCAGCCGTCTGCCCCTCAGCTTCACAGGCACCAGCCTGAAACTGACATTCATGACAATTTCACTGCCACCCACATGGTTCAGAATAGCAGCTGTAAAAACCAATCAGAGTCTGGTAAAATCCACTATCTTGCTGCTAGGCACAGTTATGATTGGCAGAAGTGATCCTAGAACAATCTGCCGGCAGATGCTGGATGGACCACACGTTGGGAAGGTCCTCTCTTTTTAAGGGTCTGAAACCTCCCCTTCCCCAATTGCAAGTTTGCATTCTGCAGAACCGATTCGGTTTCAGGTTTGCCAGCGTGGGAGCAAGTGGGCTTTTTGGAGCTGCACTGACAATCTGTAAAGTTGCAGCTTGCAGGGTGGAATTGAGAAGAGCTCCTTCTGTTTGACGCCTCTCCCTCCTCCCACGCCTCCTCTACTCAAAGATGTACATGGGCTCCATTCAACAGAAGTCTAACTGCTTCCCCTCTGCTGTTTTAATTATTTTTTTCAAAGAGGAAGAAGTGGCTGAGAGCTCTGGTGAAAGTGGAAGCAGCACATCAATAACACTTTGCAAGTCATACTAAAATGGGAGCAGGTGTCAACCTCAGGGTGGGCAATCAAGGTACATAGGAACCAAGAGATATCAGAAACACGGACAGAGAAGAGCACTGAAAGACTCCACCTAGAAAAATGTAAAATTCATACACCTGGGAGAACAGTATCCAGCACACACTCAGGGTCCAAGCAAAGGCTCAGGAAGCCAAAACAGGCTTTTGTTGAGATCAGTGGGCACTGGGTCAGGTACTCAATAAAAAGGAGAAACCTGGACACCAGCAACCATGGGGTGATGATGGATAAATGGAATTACAGAATCACAGAGCTGGAAGGAACCTCAAGTCTATCCCTGAAGAAATCTCCTTCACTAGGGTTTTACAACTTCTTTAGGCAGCTTATTCCATTATCCCATTCTTCATAGAATAGTTAAGAAGGTTCTCCTGGGGTTCAATCCAAATGGGCTTTTCTTCAGTTTAAATCCACTGCCTCCTGTCCCATCTTCCATGACAAGGGAAAAGAATTTCCTCTCCTCCCATGCCCTCCTCCCAGCTCTTTTTATGACAGCCTTTCAAAGATCTGAAAACTGACACTGTGTTCCCTAAGAACTGCCTGGCTGCCAGCTTGCAGTGTTACTTGGCAGCAAGAAGAGCCAGGAACTGAACTAGAGAACTGGGGGTGACAGGCAATAGCTGTGCAACTCAGGGGACACTGCATCTGGTATTGTGTTCATGAGTGGATACTTCCATACTGGAAGTGCTATTTACCAAGAGGAACTTCAGATAAAAGCAAGAAAACAACTGGGGAGACATCGACAGATGCACTCATTTATAGGAAGGATCAAAAAAAAAAAAAAAAACACAATACCCTACTTGAGCTCCAGAGGGCATGCACCATGATACCAGCCTGTAAGTATTTGAAGAATGGGAACAGTGGAGATGTAGGGGGGTTATATACACAGTGGGTGTATAATTAGAGATAAGGGAAAGGTCTCAACTCAGTGTCAGGAAATGCTTCCTGCTGGTGAGATCCAATAGACAGACAGGGACTTGCTGTGCAATCTTGGACACACTCCCTTCCTTTGCTTCAGTTTCACTGTCTACATAAATACTTGTGAGGTGCTCTGACCTCTCCAAAGCTCTACAAGTGAAAAAGCTGGATACCATTACTAGACTTCAACAGGAAACTTCAAGCAACCATTATTGGCAAATATGCTGAGAATGGTTCTCAATTAAGGACACATGCACATCCTACCCCAGGTGAAATCCCACTGGATGGTGACGGTAACCAGCCTTTAATGGATGAGGCAGTATATGGTCTGTTCACAGTGAGCAGCCTGGAGCTCCCACATACTAGCCCCAGCCTCTGATGTAGGCAGTAACTTAACCCCCTTAGTGCCTCAACTTCCCCATCTGCCAAAAGCACTTCAGCTCATACTGACTGCAAGTATTTGAAGACTGCTATCATGTCCCTTCTGAAGTGCCTTTTCCACAAGCTGAACATGCCTAGCTCCATCAGTCTCTCCTTCAGCCTTTCAGTCCCTCCAAATGAGACCTAACCAAGTAGAGAGGCATTATCACTCCCTGTGTCTTGCAATTAACGCTTCAACTGATACAGCCCAAAAAAAAAAAAAAAAAAAAAATCACATTCACCTTCTGTGTGGCTTCACCATGCTGGAGACTCATATTGAGTCTGTGATCTTCCAAGACTCTCAAGTCCTTTTCCATCGTGCTGCCATCTAGTCAGGTATCACCCATTTTATATCTGTGTTTTTGATTATTCCTCCTAAGGTGTACCATTTTGCATTTGTCCACACTGAACTTCATCCTACTAGATCTAACACAACTTTCCAATCTGTCAAGATCCTTCTGAATTGTGCTCACATCCTCCAACTTGTTCACGATTCTTCCCAGTTTCATGTAATCTGCAAACTTGCTCAAGAAGCTTTGTATGCCAACATTCAAATAATTAATGAACAGGTTGAACAGCAGCAGGCCCAGAACAGACCCCTGTGGAATTCCAATCAAAACCTCTTACCATTCTGATGTGGAGCCATTAATAACTATCCTTTGCTTGCAGCTACTGAGCCAAATATTTGTCAACACTGTACTTAAGCTTCCAGGGATGGAGATAAAAGACTGCTGTAATTCAAGAAGCTCAAACCCTGGATCAAAGGCCAGATCCAGCCCCCGGTACCAGGTCATCTGGCCTACGGGGCTCCCCATGGGTCCAAAAATTTGGCAGCAGGGAGAGCAATGAAATTGGCCCCAAGCCACTCATTTGGTCCACAGGGCCAAAAGATTGACCATTGATCTACCAATACCATTAGAGGTGCACTGATACATCAGTCCATGTCATATCAGAACCAATAAAAGGAAAATTGACATTACCAGCAATAGTCTTTTTTTGGCCAATGTGGCCGATAAGGTCACCAATAAATGCCACGTGCATGCATGCAACTGCAGCATGTACACGGCCAGGAATGTAGCCCAGCACCGTGGAGAACAGAATCTGGAAGGTACCTTTGTGTGGGAGAAGGGGAGTAGGGGAGGGGCAGATCAAGGCCCCTGCAGTGAGAGAGGGAGTGGGGCTGGGGCAGGTGCTGCCCAGCCAGCACAGGGCAGGGCATGGGACAGAGTCCCAGGCAGCTCATCCAGGAGGGTGGGGAGGGGTGGCTCCCCCTGCTGCACACACCCCCAAGGGAGACATGGAGGGCTTGTGCCCCCTAAATGCATGTGCAGGGTGAGGGCAGGATGCCTGCCATGGGCTTGGGGCTGGGACTGTGCTTGGAATGTGTGACAGTGGTGCTGGGAGGGAGGTTACAGCAAATTTTGGGTGGCTGCAGCCCACCCTGTAACCTCCCAGCACCGCCTTCTGCCTGCCCACCCTGAGTGCAGCTCCGGCCCAGCCCCGCCACCAGGAAGAGGTTTCAGTGGGCAGCGCTCCCTTGCCCTGTGCACAAATCTGGGGGGATATGCTCCCCATACCTCCCCCAGAGTACACGCAGCAGTGGGATCCACCCCCCTCGAGACAAGCCACCTATGGCTCTGTTCCGCACCCCTGCCCTGTCCTTCCCCGGCTGGACAGCCCCTGCCCCACTCCCTAACTCACCACAGGGGCCTCAGTGTGCCTCCACCACACCCCTTCCCCCCCCCAGACTTACCAGCCAGACTTTCCAAGTTGTCAGGCTGCATATCAGCAATCAGATTGGTGTCAGCTGATATGGCTGGTTAATAATCAGCCAAAAAATGTTTATCGGTGCACCCCTAGTTGCCACAATTCATATTTAAAGGGACACTACTGAGTGCTCAAAGTACTCACTACTACAGTCACTGGAGTTCATCCTAGGGGCAAAAAAAACAGGCTATGGCAGCTACAAGCCCACAGCCCCCAAAGGGATTTGGAGCCCTAATCTAGTGCTGCAGACCTCATAGTCATTCTGCCAATGAAGATACATCCTCAATTATGGCAACCTCAGCAAAACAAGTTTGCCACTGGAATAACCAACTTGTAACAACTGGCACTGTATAACAAAGTGTTCTCTTAAGTTTGCCTGTATTTAGGACCCTCCTGCTAAACTTGCTCTGGTTTTATATTTTGCACCTCACAAGATGTTGGCTTTCACTTATCTAAACAAAATCAGTCATCTGAATAGTGGGTATTCTCCAGAGGATTTCTGAGAACTACGGATGTCCCATATTTCAGTTTTACCAGGAGGCTACACAGCACAACCAGGTCCCAAGCACTATCCTCTGAGCATGGTGACCCTGCACCAACAGGAGAGACACTGCACACAGGCAAGGCCCCGGTGAGAGTCTCAGGAAAAGAAAGCCTTGTAGTCTAGATCAAGGGATGGGTAAGTGCAGCAAGAGAGCTGGAGGCGGCAAGGAGAAGAATGGAGGAAAGCAGCAGGCCAGCGGTACTTACAAATGGTTCCCCAGCATGTTCCTCTTAGTGGCTCCCAGATAGTTCATCAGAGCCAGATCAGAATGCTCATCTCCCACCATCGTGGGGCCAACCTCCTGCAGAGGGAAATGGACAATTCAGCAGGTAAGAAAAAGTTCCCTAGGCCAGGTCTTCTTTTAGCCTTCCCCACACAGGACAGGTTAATCCAAGAAGAGAAAAAAAAAAAGGCAACATTATACCTCTAGGAGGGTGAACACACAGCTGTCATCCAGCTGGCTAGTGCTGAACCAAGGCCCCATGAGTGAATCCTTGCAGTGAGGCATTTGTAGTTAGTCAGAAAATTAACATTTGGGCAAAAGGAATTTTGGGGGAAGCATATTCCTTGCACTGGCTTGACAATTTTCATTCCTGAAGCCAGGCACAGGCTCTGGGTACAAAAGCAGCACATACAGGAAAGGAAACACTGGGAAGATGACAGGTGGCACGTGTCACAGCAGACAGGAAAGATAGCATGCACCAGACATGTCTTTATCTGATACTACTGACTATATAGTAGCCAAGCTCCAAGTGGTATTTAGCCCAATTACAGAGCCTGGCAACCAAAAAAGCAGTGGTGTTTGTGCACATGCAAAAAGCAAAGGTGGAAGGAAAGCCAATTCCTCTCCAAGTGGGAGTGTGAGCCTGAGGCATATTGTTCCAACAGAGCCCCCTGCTGGCTGAGCAAGGAAAGGCAGAGATGCATTTCATAAATAATCCATCCCTTTTAGAGGAATTCTTTGACTGCTAAACATCCTCTGGGGAGCGGAGAGGAAGAAGAGAGTTATCTGGACTGTCTGGCAGAAGTCAGGTACAGGGAAATGTCATGCTCCCTTTAAATACAAGGAAAGTAGGTGAGCCAGAGGGAAAGACAGAGGTACAAATGAGCTCAGTGCTTGCTTTGTATTAAAGAGCAGTTACACGATGCCACAGATACATAATTGTTATAAGACATTCCCTGCTCTAGAAAGCTCCCCAAACTAGACTAAGTACAGTGACGATACAGTAATATTGGGAGACTACACTGTAACACAGCACACTTGATGCTGTTAGAATGCATGTCAGTCTTAAAACATGGACAGGACCAACTAGGTTAAATCTCATTCCTGAACTGTACAATCACTTTGGATTTTTACAAGGCCATTACAACAAACTATATGGAGTATAACAAAGAGAGACTTTGTTCCTCTAAGCTGTAAGAGGCAACTGTGTTTTAATTTAACCATACCTGAAGGCAACTATTCTAGAAGAGAGTTCCAGCACAGCAGAAGCTACAGGCAGCAGACAGACTGGATTTGATAAAGCAGGATGCTGAAGCCTGAAGAATAATGACCTTCCTCAAATGCTTGATAATACTTCACCTACCTGTAGCATTTTCCATCCATGGAACTCAGGATGCTTTACAGACAATTTTTAAGTTTCAACACACACCTGCAGAGCAGCTAATTATCATGCTTCTTTTTTAAGGCAAGAGAACTGAGGAGCAACGCCTAACTGATCAGCATGAAGCCTGAGTCACAGTCCAGAGCAGCAGTCTCATTTCTTTACCTCTTGTTTTACAGTCTATTCTAAATGGTTACAACTGGGGAGGGAGGAGGCATATTGTACCCCGAGGAAGTCTTTACCACAAATTATGGCACTTTGTGCAGCTATTGCTACACCACTATAGGCAACAACAAAGCCCATCCTAACTATTGCAAAAGACTTAAGTGTTCATTGATGCCCAGCCAAAGGATTTTACTGCTCCAGACAAGTCTGGAAAAAACTGTTCTCCTCTATCCCAGACTGGGACAGTGGAATAAGCTGCTTCTCTGGTGGTTTTCAAGAAGAGGCTAGACAGGTATCTGTCTGGAATAGTTTAGGAGGAATGAGCCTTGCATCTCTGCAGGGCATTAAACTAGATGACTTCTGAGGTCCCTTCTAACCCTCTGAAAAAGAACTGGTTGCTATGGCAGACTTGATCGGGAGGAGGAAGCAGTACCTTTCAGCAATGGCCTTCTCTGGAGTCAGCAAGACTACAAAAAAACCAAAAACCAAACAAACTGGTGTCATTGCGGAGCCATTGGCACGGCTGTTCGAGGACTCCTGGTGCTCAGGCCAAGTCCCTGAGGACTGGAAAAGCGCCAATGTGGTCCCTATTTTCAAGAAGGGGAGGAAGGAAGAGCCTGGCAACTACAGGCCAGTCAGCCTCACTTCTATCCTGGGCAAGGTCTTTGAAAAAATTATCAAGGGCCACATTTGTGAGAGCCCTGCAGGGGAAGTGAAGTTGAGGTGTAACCAGCATGGGTTTGTGCAAGGCCGATCCTGCCTGATTAACCTGCTCTCCTTCTATGACCAGGTAACAAAGAGCTTAGATGGGAAGGAGGAAGTCAATGTCTTCTTCTTGGACTTCCAGAAGGCCTTCAACACAGTGTCTACCCAATTCTGGTGGGCAAGATGAGGGACTGCAGCATTGACAAATGCACAGTCACATGGGTGGCAAACTGGCTCCAGGAGCGCACCCAGAGGGTGGTGGTGGACGGGTCGATGTCAACCTGGGAGGGTGTGGGCAGCGGAGTCCCCCAGGGCTCAGTCCTTGGGCCGGTGCTGTTCAACACCTTCATTAGCGACCTGGATGAGGGTGTGGAGAGCACCCTGTTCGAGTAAGCTGATGAC
>NW_017729025.1:81629602-81645556 GCF_001723915.1 Gavialis gangeticus | reverse complement strand
AGACTGAGGGGGGATCTTGTGGCTGCCTTCAACCTTATCAGGGGCCACCAGCAGGGACTCGGGGAAAGTCTGTTCACCAGGGCCCCCCTTGGAGTCACCAGGAACAATGGCCACAAGCTGAGGGAGGATAGGTTTAGGTTAGATATTAGGAAGAACTACTTCACTGTAAGGGTGGCCAGAGCCTGGAACAGGCTTCCTAGAGAGGTGGTGCTCCCACCTTCCCTGGAAATCTTCAAGAGGAGACTGGATAGGCACCTGGCTGGGGTCTTATGACCCCTGCCACCCCTAGTGCTCCTTCCTGCCCATGGCGGGGGGGGCGGACTTGATGATCTGTCTAGGTCCCTTCCGACTCATTGATCCTATGAAAAAAAAAAAAACGCAACAAGATAACATGGGCATCTGTTGCTTTAAAAACAAAAGCAAACATGTAGCCTGATAGTTCCATGAAATTTAGGCAGGGGAGACTCATCAGCAGAGGTATTTGAGGGAAGATGCCCGATTCAACCCCAGCGGTATGAAACAACCCCAAACAGGATTTAGACACAGGCTCAGGACCTGATCTGGCTCCTTTTGAAGTCAAAGGTATTCTTCCCCAGTAACTTTAATCAGAGGAGCAGCTGCTGTCCCCTACATCTGATCTACACTAGCAAAGTTTTGCCAAGAGTTATACCCACTGCCTGTAGATACAGCTTAAAGCCCCATGAGTGCTTTGGATGTTTGGATTAGGCAGCATGTGTACCAGCAAAACTATTCTTATGTGCCACCCACCCCTAATATTGCAACACTAACTGAAACTTTAAATATAAATCATCTATTAAATGACAAAGAAGAGAAAGGAAACACCATAGCTTGCAAACAGGAATGGAACAGAGGCTAAAGACCTGCCTGGTTTCCCTGCATGGACCTTAGGAACGTGTCATATAGACACTCTGCCTGGACCATGTGCTCCACATCATTAGGTGGGCCTGTCTGTTACAGAAGCAAACAAGCTGGCAGCCAGAAGTTATGCACCTTGACCTGTTATTAGCTTAGTAATGAAACTGCAGGGCAAGAGAGCAAAATCCAGTCTGACAGCAACAGGGGTAGGTAAGTACTATGAAATCGCAGCTACAAAAATCAGAGGCCTTGTACATGGTCAGACAAGCTGATCAAACTCCTCAGCTTGTTTTAAGAGCAAATATCCCTAGAACAAAACCTAGCATGGAAGGCAAATCCTCTGCCCCCTAGTGCCAAACCATTAACACAGCAACTCTGTCAACAAGCATCGGTTCACAGCCTCTCCAAGAAGGGAGCAGAAGTGAGTAGATGCACAATGAGGTAGTATTTAAAGTGGGTGTGTTAATCAACACACACAGATTAGGCAACCCTGCATCACAAAACTTCCTTCTACCCAGTCTTCCTCCCCAGACACACTACTATCAGCCAGCAGGCTGGAGTTCCACAGAAGATACAAAGCAAGGTAGTAAAAAAGCATCACTGGCTACATACACATACTATCCATGGCACAGTCTCCTGATAGTAGACAATAACATGTACCGTTTTTAGCTCCTTCCTATCTTCAGTCCAAGTAACTTCAAAAAGTGGGTGTACTTAACTTCCCAAACCTCCAAGCAGCCTCCAATATGCTTCTGGATAAAGGGCAGAAAAAGAATGACAGCTGCATCTCCTCCCTCTCTGGCCACTGCCAGCATGGATCAGGTAAAAGCAGGAACTTAAATAAATAAACTGTATTAGTCCAGGACAGACTGATTGCAGTCATGGTCCAACTTTAGGCCCAGAGCATCTGCTCTATATTAATAGAGAGCATAGACCCAGTGATTCACATAAACAGTCCATTCACAAAAGTCTTAGAAGTAGATTTATGTGAATGGACCTCTGTGCCCTGACAAAGTCCCAGAGCAGTCAGTGGGTCTCCACGGATCTGTTTGCATGTCATCAGAAGCAAAAGTGTGGCACAGGTAGACAACCCCAAACTGGCCTTAATCTGCCTATGGCAAGAAATAATGGGTAAGCCTGTGCCACTCATTCAGTTATGGCACCAGGCAGCATCATATGAAGCAACAAATGCTACTTCCCAACTCAGAAGTGTAGCCATCTAAGTGCCAGTCTGAAGAACTTAGTGCAGCACTACATGTATGCCAGTAAAGCAGCTCTGCTACTCCTGGATGGGAAACAGCACGTGCAGAGTGAGTGCTGCTTGTTCCAATACAGCACTGCAATTGAATGATACAGACATACCCAATAACAGTGAAACAACGTGAGCTTCACCACAAGCTGACCCCCAAATAAGTACCCAGGGTCTCTGCAGACTCATGGACCCCAGGCTGCCACATCTTCACTACAAATGTTAGAGTGAACTAGATTAACATGAGCCTGGGTCTGCCTGCTTGCCTGCCACGCAGTCACACCTGCAACTGGCATCCTGCAGGCAAACATACTCACTCATGGTACAGCAGCTAATTCACACGGACCAAGACTGGATTGAAGCGGGATCTGTAACTAATATTTGCGTGTCTGAGGATTTATAAAACAGTCAACTCTAATACTGACTAATCCACACACACAGTTTTGCTATGATCCAAAACAACTTTTTCCTAAAAAGTTATGTAAACAAGGTATGATGGCAGAAAGTTGCTTGCTTTTGATTATATACATAACTCTCATTACACTGAATGCATGAAAGTAAACAGCAAAGCCTTTAATGCCACTGAACATCATTATGTCTTCTTTGTGTTCCCCACTCACACAGATTCAGGTATTTTTTCCACTACTTCAGACTGTTCCTTTTATGAAGCTGCAGCTGATCAATTTGTGCATTTCACAGGTAAATTTTTCCTACTGCAAAACCACATCCTTATATTTGGTACCCTGGTCCAAATGTACATTTTCTCCTTTATTTAAAACAAAACGTAAAAAGCAACATACCATGCATCTGCCATGTAGATTCTGCCCAACAGCCAAAACTGCATTAGCTACAAATGTGTTTAGACACAGTTGATAGAACCTTAGTTCCCTGTCTTGCTATCATATAGTTATGTAGAAGAAAAGTCAGTTTCAGACTACATGGAGTGCCTCAGATTAATATCCCTGCCCAGCGGGCAGGGAAACTGCATTACCACAAATGTTGGTAGCATGGCTGTAAAGTGGTTTCAACTGGACTGTGATAGGATCTTCACCAAGCATAACAGTCACAATATTGCTCCATAGGGTTGTCAGGAAAAGGAGCAGAGGCATGACTCATTTGTAGGGAATCATGTAAAACTTGTGGAAAAGACAGTCAGCCACCCTGCTGCACCAGGCTCACTGGATGGCAGAACCATCCCTCAGTAGGCTCTCAAGTTCTTACAGCCCATTTCTTTGCCATACTTTGCCTCCAGGTTGTGGGCAATATTATGTCCTACTCAGAATCCTCCATGTACTCATCTACACAGGACTCTGCACATAGGGAATGATTCCCATATACAACTTTCCAGGAGCGCATGATAATCTGTTGAGCTTCATCCTCTGTAAGTTCAGCGAGTACCTAGGAGGCAGCACATATGCAAAGCCTGAAGTATAAGCCACGCTTGCTGGGACAGGGGAGGGAAGCAAACATTACCAAGTAGGCCGTATCCAGGTAAGCGCAGCCATATGGTATGTGACGGTACAGACCTGTCTGCAGCACCACATGCCATACATTCAGGCATTTCCCATGCCGCTACCTTGCAGCATGCAGGGATTTATTTATTTTTTTTACCCCTGGAGATCTAGGAGCCAAAAAAATCTGGGCAGAAAAAAAAAGAGTGAGGTGGCAGACATGGCTGCAGTGTGCACTGCCCAAAACCAGAGCCTGGCTGGCCAGAGACACACTCCAGCTGCTAGCCAGGCTCCAAGCTGCAAGAGCACTGCGGCTGCAGCTTCCCCAGCCCCCAGGACACCAGGTAAGGCTGCTGGAGCCAGCAACTGTGCTGGCCCCAGCCTCCCCTACCCCACTCAGCATAACCTGCTGCATGCCAAAGGGTGCGTGTGCCCTGCTGGTTGTTCCCAGGGAACCAAACATCCGCACTCATGTGGACACAGCAGCAGGACACTACCTGGAATAAAGGAAGGATGGCGAGAGAGAGGAGGCTCTGCGCCAAGCCAGGTATCTAGTCCTTTTCTACCTGCCTGAGGGACAACATGACACCTCACACAGCTGTCATCCAGCCACCTGCTCCTGTACCAAGGTGACTCACCTTGCTGGTGAACCCTACTGTCCATTACATGCCTGGAACAGGGGGCGGGGGCCAGGCTTGGGCCACAGCTGCACTTACAAAAACCCTGGGACAAGCTACCCCAAAGCCAAGCAGCAGCAACATCCAGCCACTCCCAGGGCATATGGGGTGCCCTCCAGCTGTTTCTAAAGCGTGGCTGGTGGAGCCGGAGATCTGCCCCCAACGCCCCGTCTCTCTGACGACCCCTGGACCGCGGCGGCTGCAGCATCACCCCAACACTGCTGTAGACTGTGGATTTCGACCAAGCCCTCACCCCGCAGCTGCGATTCAAGCCCACCCGCCCGCTGCAAGGGGGAGCTCCTCCGGCTGCACTCACCATGCGGATCTGCGTGCTGATGAGGACGTAGGGCATGGCCGCGGCGGCCCACACCTACTGCCACTGCCGCTGCCCTGCTGCCGCCGCGCACATGACGTGCTCCCGCCTCGCGGCCGCGCCCCCCGCCCCGCCAGTCCGCTGCGGGGGCGGGGCGGAGCCTGTCGCTACCCCGCCCCCTGGAAGCTGCATTCCGCGCTGCGGGCACGAGCAGGGCTGGTCGGGCCTTGATAATGCTTCCTACAGGGGTCCGGTCAGACCCAAAGGAGGGAGAACAAAAACTGGAGCTATAATTTGAGGCTTTTTGTTTGAGCAAATGTAACAGTTTCCCTTGCAAGAAAGTTTGGCAAAGGGGATATCACATCAAGTCCCATCCAGGGGAGCCTTATAAATGCCAGATGAAGTCATTCGGGGATGCAATGATAGTAGAACCCAATATTTGCCTTCTTGAGGAGGCAAATATGTGAATGACCCCATTGCTACAAGGGTTGAAGTATGCCCTGTTGTGCCCTTCCATAGAGAGTTCACATTTGGTTCTTAAATGGAGTGAATATCCTTTGTGCTGCATGGTATCTCTGAGGAAAAATGAATTTCCAGCATTATTTGTTAACACCATTTTTTCTCTGGGTAAAACTGTGATTAAGGACAACAGTAGCTTTGTATACCTTCAGAGCATTGGACAAGTATTGTTGAATCCCCACAACATGCTGAGAATGTAGATGAGTCCCCATTGCACACCAAGGGAAACAGATAGAGGGTCCATGTGACATGCCCAACATTATGTAAGAGAGATCAGAGCCAATATGAGAATTCACCTGTTCCTTGTGCTCTTCTCTCTAGCCCATCCTGCAGTTTCTAAACCAGAAGACCAAGGAGGAAACACGGAAAGTATGCACTTTCCCCACTGGATCTGCCTAGGTTTTTGTATATGTTGTTTATCACATTACTGTCAGCTAGACAACTTCTCCAAGGTAGAGGACGGAGTCATAAAAGTGGCATAAATAAGATGGGAGTGCAGTGATCAAAATCCAGTGAGGATAATCTATAACAAATGAATAGGTGTTATGAATGGTTTATATTAAGATCCAGTACCACTGGCAACATGGGAAGAATGTCAAAACATTGTATTTGACAGTCAAACCCAGGAATCAACATACTCTACACTGGTTTTAGGACACAAGGTCCTAAAATCAGTGTACCAACTTGTTTCAGTGTCCTGTCACTAATTTTAGATAGTACCAGTCGCTTCAAAGGAAAATGCAAGAACCCTCAAGTAGACATTACAAAATAACTTGCTAGGGAATATATCTCCTTAACTCTTTCAGAGAAAGTTAGCTTTTGCCCTAAAGTTAAAGGATTCTTGTTCTTTCCAAACTTTAGGATTTTCTTTTTTTAATACCAGAACACACAAAAAACCCCCTGCTTATTTAAAAATAAAGGTGATGATGTGTAATAGACCCCAAGTAAATCACTGCCAAAGATAGGGAACAGCCCTGTGAGCCCCAAAGCTTTTCAAGGTAAAATTTCAGAGTTGTAAACAAGACATTGGTTCCTCATAATTTGTTCTTAATAATGTTTTATTTATCACAATGTTCTGGATATTAATTGTTTTTATTAACTCACTATTTAAGCTCACTATTTAAGATTGCTTTGCCTACTTAGCATTGTGGAATAGTAAAAGCTTAGAGAAAGAAACACTTTTGTCTAGTTTCACTGTACATTTTGTAAGTATTACAGTACTTTTGTGCCCTCAGAGGAGATATTATTTTGCAACTTCCTACAGCTGTACAATTGAAAACATAGAGAGGAATTTGTAAGTTGGACTATGCACTTCTAGAACTGCACACAAGAGGGAGAAGCACAATTTTAGCTTTCCCTCTACCACAGGAATCTGAATAATGTTACAAAAGTGTGCTAATTCAGGGCATTGACACGTTCTCCACTGAAACCAGCACATCCAGTAGTGCTGAAACATGAAATTTTATCCAAAAACTTTATTGGGTATGATCCTATCCCAACATATTTTTCCAACTTTGACCATTTAAATTAAAATACAGGCACAAAGAAAAAGTATACGTCTATTCTAGAACTGATTCTTTGTTGAAATAAAAAGAAACATTTGAATACAAGCCCTGCTTTCCAAAGGAGTTTGTGTTGGTTTCTCAAATATGTTATTATTAATATAGATGTTAAAAGATGATAAAGGTGAACAGAGCAGTTTGAGACCCAAGTCAACTTTGACACAAGCTCCTCATGTTACCTAAGGTAAGTTCCTCTATCCCTCTGTCTGCCCATCTGTTAACAAATCAAGCTAATAATACTTACTGTACTAATAGGAGTCTTGAGAGTTTCCCTGAATTTCTGTTTTGTAAGGTGTTTTGGAACCTTCAGCTGAAACTAGCTAAATAAATTACTAAATTTAACGAGCTTTAAGGTCATTGGTTTAATCTTCTTAGTGTCTAAATGCAGACTGTTTTGCTAAGCAATAGAACCAATGAGTGGGTAGATGCTTACACTAGGAACAAATCTGACCCTCTCTAGGTTCTCATCTACCCCATCATTCAAATTTGAACAAACAATAAAATCCCATTTTAGGGAGGCTTGGTGAGACTTGTGAAACAGACAGGTCTTTATGAGAGTATGGTATTGTAGGTTTCATGCAGTGTAATTGGAGTTGCCAATGCCCCATCTTAACAGTGCTACCCATCACCTTAAAACCCAGCAGAAGAGTATTCTGGTATGGATGTGTTGGTCAGAAAAGAGGACAAGAGGTAAGTCAGTATCTAAGAGGATTGCTTTATTTTAAGCACATCTCTCTTTCAGTTGAAGCCCTGATTCATAACAGCACTTATGTATGAATTAGTGGGATTTAAGCACGTCTTTAAATGTTTCCCAGAACAGCATGCAGAATGAATGCTCCAACATGCGGATGTGGGACATTGCGTTTCAGATTAAATTAAAAACTGAGGTCTTGATCACTTGGAATCATTATCGACCTTGTGATGCAATTTGCGAGAACAAAGATGTAAGCCTTGGGCAATTTTTTATTTGGTCAGTGATATTTTAAATATACAACATAAGCAGAAATATTGTCCTGTGATGGAGGCACTAGCCTGGGATTCTGAAGAACCAGGTTTGATTCCCTGCTTTGCCATAGGCTTTCTGCAGGACCCTGGACAAGTCACTTTGTCTCTGCATGCCTCAGTTCCCCATCAGTCAAGTGGACAGAAGAGCACTCCACCTCTATTACAGAGGTGTTATGAAGATAGCTGCTGTAAAGATTACAATGTGTTTAAATAGGTATATTATTCTGCATAACACTGTAGCACCATGATATTGAGTCATGGACCAGCATCCCATTGTGCCTAGTTCTGTACAAGCACAGAACAAAATAAGATTCTTGACTCACTCCAAGTCAGTGGTTCTTATCTGTTTTTGGACTCCAGGCACCCTTTCATAACTTTTTCTAAATTAAGTGGCACCCAATTAAAAACATCAAGTTACATATTAACGGGCTTACCTCCTTGCAGAGGGGCTGGGCAGTGGAGTTGGGGGATTGGTCAGGCAAGCCTGAATCTTTGCTTATGTGCTTATCTCCTCACACCTCATGACATCCTACAAGGGATCTGGCAGCACCCAGGATGCAATGGCACCCTGTTTGAGAATCTTTGCTCTAAGTATCAGGGACTAAGTATCTGTGGTTAGATAGGCAATATTTTGCCCTCCTAAACTTCCCACTGCATTTCCAGTTGGGGTAGTTATTCTTTAGTGCACCTTCCTAACATTATTGTGCTGTGGCACTGATTAAGAAAGAATAGGTACCCTGTTCTGCCCAATTGTGGCAGCAGTTGCATGATAAATGATCACTATATGAAGCACTGGGAGTGGTAGGCACACCACCTCTTGCTTTATTTGATTTCTTCAAAAATGCCACCTGCAATTTTCCTTTAAACTTAATAAGTCAGTATCTACCACTTGCATTGTCTCCCAATTCCTTCCTTCTAATATTAGCTCACTGCTATAGAATGTAATAGGAGTTTGAAATTCACCTCCAGCTTCCAAACTCAGATCTCTTAATGAATAAAAAATAGGCAAGGGCTCTTATTCTGTGACAGACTGCCAAGTTCTAACTAGCCAGCATGGCTAACATAATTGTCTTTTGAAAAACAGAATAAAATATGCACATAAATTATATTTTGGTATTTCATTTCCTGCTTAGATACCAAATCTGCAAGGGACCCCAAGTTATCTGTACTGGAGTGGTGTGATAGTGTTATACAACTCAGAGTAATATAGCTCAGAGGCACTGTTCATCATCAGAAAACAACTTATTACTATTTGGCACTGGCTCCAAAAAGTCTACTTAGGGTCATTGTTAAACATAGAATAGCTTGCTTAGGGCAGAAATAGGCCCCAGTGGGGGCTGTTTACTTTGGGTCTTGTCATGTGACTCTTTTAAAAGAAGGATAAAGGTTATTTGGTTGTGTCATTGTTGCTCAAAATACAAGAGACATGGCACATAAATAGGCTTATTTTTCTCTTCTAAGTTCAGTAATTTTTTTTTTATAATTAATACTTTCTTCTCTAACACTCAATTAAATTCCTTGCCAGAATAATACTGATTGGGTGGAAGACAGCACTGTACTGTAAGTAACCCCTGAATCTGACTTCTGTTGTATAAGGGCAAATTGAATTGCAAAAAATAAGTAGATATTTTAATCACAACATCTGATTGTAAAAGGTAAATCACAAAAGGTTTGTCTTTAAATATATGTTAAATCATTTTTAAGAGCTGAATTAGCAAACAGGAAGCTGCCCTCTGGACAGTCTGAGGATGGGACATGGGAACTGTATCACGGATTACATGGAAGACAGAGGGTTTTCAAAACCATTATAAGACATTCTAATACTATAACTGTATATTTCAAAGAATCAACCTACTATTTTACAAAAACGCACAGCTAGCTTTACAACTTTAAACGTTTCTTGTTTCCACATGGGAGCTATTTTCTCTGTGCATGACTTTGTACCATCAAATTGGGGTCTCACTGAGAAGCTACCTGGTCAATTTATAATTAGGAAGTTAATGAAACCATGATACAGCTTTAAAAAATTACAAAAGGATTTAATATTTCTTTGTATTCAGTAATTAATAAATGTCCTGAGGTACTAAACTAATTATGGTCGTTTGCCCCTATTTCCTTTTCCTGATTATGTTTAATGCTCTTTCCGATCATCAGTTCTTTTTTTGCTCTGCGTGTAGGTCAATTTCCATTTTAAATAAGAGTCTGAAGACACGAGAATTAGGCATTCATTACACACCCACCACATTGTTTGTGAACTGTGATTGAGCCTTAAATCTGAGGGGTTTTTTCTAATAGTCTGGAGAACTCACATCAGAAGACCTCTAATACACAATGTGACTCTAGATTGCTATCATCTCAGTGAGCAGCCACTTGTCCTTAGAAACCATGGAAGTTTATTGCTCCCAGGCATATTGTTTGAATATGTGCCCACAGCTGCAGCATGTTGAGCCAGATCTGAGTAGCCCCAGTGGGCAGGAGGCCCTGGGCATCAGCCTTCCAGCTGGAGGTTGCTTTCAGCATGCTGCAGAGGGGCTAGCTGGGACACAAGGGTCCTCCAGTATAGGGCTAGCCAGCAGAAAGCCCCTGCACTGAAGCACCCTCATGCCCTACCCAGCCAAATCAGTGTCTACATGTGTGCTGCTACAGGGTAAAAAAAAAAAAAGAGTTAATTAGTTTACTCCAGCCTAACTGCCCTGCACATATAGATGCAACAGTTACTGCAGAGATAAACAGTTAACTCCAAAGTAAACTTTTCATGTAGACATGCCCATGGACAACTTTCCTAGACTTGAATGCCACATATGGAGGGAAGGTTCAGTAACAAACCATCTGCAAGCACCTTATTTTGAGAATGAATAGGCCTCACCACACGAAAGTGCTATTTATTTCCAAAGCATATTTAATGAAAACTTGATGCATATTTAAAGTAATTACACTAGCTTGTAATAATCTCCCTAATTGTCTTTAATCCAGAACACTAGCTTTCTGCTGCCTATATTCTATGATCTTGCTTCAGATAATGAAGTTGTAGACTTGTTATTTTGATGGAGCAATGGCTTTCAAACATACTAATTTTGATGTCACAAGCAAAAATGAAAGACTTTACTTTATGGAGCTGGGAAGAGAAAAATATGACACAAAATGTCTGGGAACTAAAAAAAGAACGAGAATAATTGCACTTTATATGGAGTTGTACAAACAACACAAACATCCCTTATGAGTCAAGTAGTATTATCCTCACTTTGACAGATAGGGAAGTTGAGCAACAGGGATGTTAAGTGATTTGATATACCTAAAACCATATAGTGAGTCAGCAGCAGAGACAGGAAAAGAACTCCACTTCTATGCCTAGTGTCATGCTCACTTTACTAGGTCAGATTACCTGACTTAGCTTTTTACCTCAGGAAACTTGAGTTCAAATCCTAGTTTTGTGTCTCCAGAGAAACAGGTTTGAATTCTGTCTTCAGTCAGAAGTGAAAGTGAGTTTGCTTTACTGAAGATTTTAGAGGACATCTTTGTACCTTACAGAATAATTTCACAGTTAGGACAATTTGATGCAATTATGAGTGACTAATTCAAAGAGGCTGAGGAGTAGTACTATAAATCAGGAGTGAGTACTGAATAACTTTGTGTGTAGAAGGTTTGGGGGACTAGCTGGTCCCATAATCCTATCACTTCCGCAAAACTTCACAAAACTGTTTCTTTCAAAACCACTAATGGATAGGATAAGGAGTTTGTGATACGGGGCTGAACCTTGTAGTTCACAATAATGGAACTCAAACAGGCTGTGTGGGGTTGGCATTGAGAAAAATGATAGTTTGACTATTTGAAAAGAACACAAAAAGTGGCTGTCAGACTTGAAAACTAATCTGCAAGATGAGGTAGAGTATTTAAACTAGGTTGTTAATCCTGGAAGTGAAGGCAAAGCAAGGTTGTTAAGACTTTGAAATGATCTTTGCATTCTCAACAGATCATTTCCTAAAGCATGCAGAGCCCCCAAACTCTGCTTGCTATGTGTTGAGGTGATTGGAGTAAATAGTTTGGTAAATGAGTAGTTGCCATGACTCAGCAAGAGGCTTGCAGGGATTACAAGCTGACCTAACCTGATTAAGTAGAGTTTTCCTTCCTCTCTCCCTCTGAATAAAACAGTAGAAATTGGTTCCATCATGAGGATATCAGAGCATCTGTAAGGATATCTTACAGATATGCAAGAGCTCTTCTTTCTTTTGTAACTGCTCAAAAGGATCTAGTTTTGTTTATGAAGTGTAAATCTAGATGTGTTAAGCAGTTTATGTTAACCTAGAGTTGGTTTAAATAAACCTTGTATTTTTTATATTATTGTTGTATGGGCAATTTCACACAGGCCTCCTCAAGATAAAAGAACCACTCTAAAGAGAGACGAGGAAGGCTGAAATTCTAGAAACTTCACTTCTTTCCTTTGGTCAAGGGGCATGGACAGAGATGTCTGTCTTGCAGAAATGGTATTGTCCTCAGGTTGTGGTGGTCATACACAGGGATAAACCATAAACACAGCAGGGAGACAGGTGCTGTTGCTACCTGTTTGGTTTCTCTGAGTGTAGGTCTCATGTCCTGTACCTTTTGAATATTAACCAGTGTTACCCAGCAGGTCAAATTTGTTCCCCTGTGGATCTGTGAAAGAGTAGTGTGTCTTGAACAATTCTATTTCTGTCCTAATCTGTTTAATTGTAGAGAGACTTGTAAAGAAAAAAAGTGGCATGTTGATATAGTCAAGTCATACCCAATAACCATGTCAATTTACAGTGGTTATAATTACAGTTCCAAGTTTGTCACAGTGTTAGTCACAGACCTCTTCAGTGGGAGGTCGCTGTCTCACATCTTACATAGGTAATAACCAAAACCTGATGGTTGTTTGATGATCTGTGCAAAACGAATTGGAGATCTCAGTCTTTTCTTGGTGGGCAATAGTTATTTATCTGTATCATAGCAGCTTCCAAGGGCCCAATCACTACAGGTTTCCCTCGCCAACCATGGTTTTGCCAAAGATGGTTTTGAGTCTCCATGGTTAATATTCTGTTTACCATTTTGGCTACCATGGTATACAGTTTTGAGTAACCGTGGTTTTCCATGGCCACACATCAGCCCTGCTCGTGCCTCTACTGCCCCCCCCCCCACAGCCCCTGCTCGCTGAGGGGGCAGGGTGGCTCCAGTGGTAGGGAGATGCCCAACCTGCAGTGGCAGGGAACAGCAGGCCTGCTTGCGGCTGTTCCCTGTTGCCCTCCCATGCGACCTGGCATGGCAGGGAGCAGAGAAGCCACGCAGGGATCTCCTTACCTGCTGCTGCTCACTGTGTGCTGACCCAGCGACGTGCCTCCTGTGCCTCCTGCTGGTTTAAAGGGCGCAACCCTGTGCCACTGCCCTCAGTGTAGCCCCACGTGAAGGAGGCACGTCGCTAGGGCAATTCTGAGACAAGCAGCGGTGGGCAAGGAGATCCCTGCATGGCTTCTCTGTTCCCTGCCGTGCCAGCTCACAGGGGAGGGAAGCAGGTCAGCAGAGAACAGCAGCCCCAGCTGGGCCAGGTCATGGGACAATCCGAGTCTGGTGGCTCCTCCAGGGATGTGGGCGGGTGTCTCCTGCTGCCGCTGGACTTAGATTGTCCCATGACCTGGCCTGGTCAGGGCCCCATCCATGGGCTTCTGGCCAGCCAATCATGCGCCATTGGAGGTGGGCACAAAACACCCCCACCCTGCCATTCAGATGGGTGGGGGCAGGGAAGTGCTGCAGTCTGCTATGCAGGCCCAGCTGGCATGTCCCTCCCCTCCCCTTACTCCCCCCCCGAGGTAAGAGGCGAATGCACTGGGGGAAATGCTGCCACCACGCCCTGTCCCCACTGGCACATACCCCCTATAAACTGTCTAAGTACCCCTAGGGGTACACCTATGCCCAGGTGACCACCCCGTGTATTAAAGGTAAGTATAAATTACTTTTATACACTATATTGTACAGTATTCAAGTCTCTAACTTCATTTTTCCCATAACCCTTTAGTTTTACCAACTGCAGTTTTGTCAACCACGGGAACTTTCTGGAACCTAGCCACCGCGGTTAGTGAGGGAAACCTGTACTGGCATTAATTTAGACCTTTAGAGGCAAGCTTAGCAGAAAAGTCAAAGGCTGAATAAGAATGGAGACTGATGTCCCTTTGCCCTTAGAGACAGTCCCTCCAAAACACAAACTGCAAAACTGCTAAAGAAGAACAAAGCACAATCTGGGGTTCATCCACAAGGTTAATGTCATGAACAGGTAGATAATAGCCCTTCTTTACTGCTCTGGAGAGACAGTATCAGAAATATTGGGTGCACATCTGGGCATCACATTACCATGAAGATGCTAATAAACTGGAAGGAGCTCAAAAGAAAATGAGAGAATTGGCAGGATTGACTTACCTGGAAGGATTAAAAGGAAGCATATATGACTGTTACCACTAGATCAGTTTCCCTCCTTGATATTTGCCACCTTCAAATACTTATAAATTTAAATGTTCTTTTAGTCTTATTGTTTAACACCGATTAAAGAGGTACTCAGTGAATTCATCTACATATGCACTTTACAGCAGAGTTGAGTACTTAGTTCTGCAGTAAAGCATCACTGTCTACATGTGCGCTGGTATTAAGATACAGTAAATTAATTGACTCCACTGTAAGATAGTACTGTTGGGGACAGTACTATCTTGCAGTGGAGTAATTGAGGGCAATGAAATGCACATGTAGATGGTGACAAAGGCTTGTTGGGGCACATGGGTGCTAAAGTGCAGGGGCTGCCTACTGCATACCTCCACACTTCAGCACTCTTGTCCCTCAGACAGCCCCTCTGCTGCCTGATGCCATCACCCAGAACACGGGGCTGATGCCCCTGAGCCTGCTGCCAGCCTGGGACTGCACCACACCAGCTTAAACTGCTGCTGTCCTAGGCAAGTGCACTGGGCACATGTGAAAATTGTGCCAGAGTTTATCACATCACATTAATTGCATGTGTAGAAGCACCCATTAATACAGTAGGCCCTAACGCCATGTACACCTGAGACCACTGTGGCAGGACCTGCAAGTCTAACATCAGTCTCTACAGCCACAAGAGAAAATGCACCACCAGCCAGTAGAACAGCTGCAATATCCACTGTCACTCACTCATAAATGGATGCCATTATCATTAGATGCACCCAGTAAGTCTACAAATAGTTGAAGTGAGTCAAGACCAAGGTTGGAGAAATATTTAAGACACAGATGTATAACTGGTGCAGGGATCGGCAACTCCTGGCACACATGCCAGACCATGGTACACAAAGCCATTTTGCTTGGCACGCCACATCCAGCCAAGGCTCTGGGCAGGTGCTTCTGGCCACAGAGCCTGAGCTGCTTGCAGCGGGCAGCCAGGGGGCTGCACGCCCTGCTACAAGCAGCCTGTGCTCCTTGGCAGGCAGCAACTGCCCAGAGCTCTGGCAGGATGTGGCAGGCAGCCAAAAAGTTGCAAACAGCTGCACCAGCCTATAGAGCCCCAGCACTGACAGCAGCTGCACACATGCCTACAGGCACATGGCAGGAAAGAAGCCAGGGCAGTGCAATCCTGGTCCCTCCCCTGCTGTCCACCCAGAGACACACATGCACCTGCCACCAGCAACAAGTCCAACCGGTGCTCAGCTGACCTTCGTGCAGCTGTTTGCAGCCTTCCTGCTGCCTGCTGAGAGCAGCCCAGATTTCATGGAGGGTGGAAGGGACCTGCCCAGAGCCCAGCCTGCTATGGCACATGACCGGGAGGCTGCAAGCTGCTGCACTGAGGTCTGCTGAGCCCCTGCCTGGCTCATTGCTGGCAGCGGAGGGGCTGGGGTTGCCTCAGCCCCTTTCCTGCTGCGTATACTGAGGTACGCATGCAGCCACCACTGGCTATGGGGCGGCGGCGGTGGTGGCAGCGAGCAGGGAGTTCCTGCAGGCAGCCACGGTAGTGTCGGCAATGAGGGCAGGGATGGCAAGTGTCTATGGCAGTCAGTGATCACCTGCAGACACCGCCGGCAGCAGTGGCCAGTGGCGACCACCCACAGGCACTGGCAGTGTCAGCGGTGAGGGAGGGATGGTGAGCAGCAACTGTCTACAGGTACTGCCAGCAGCATCAGCAGTGGCCAATCTCTGGGGGTGCAAATGCACCCCCTACACATTGCCAATAGAATGGGGCCAAGGCTCTGGAACCTGGTGTAGCTGTTTGCAGCCTGCCTGCTGCTGCCTGCTGTAAGCCTAGGCTTTATGGCCAGCAGCAGCTGCACATGCATCTTGGGGA
>NW_017729025.1:81623145-81624602 GCF_001723915.1 Gavialis gangeticus | reverse complement strand
GTAGTGTCGGCAATGAGGGCAGGGATGGCAAGTGTCTATGGCAGTCAGTGATCACCTGCAGACACCGCCGGCAGCAGTGGCCAGTGGCGACCACCCACAGGCACTGGCAGTGTCAGCGGTGAGGGAGGGATGGTGAGCAGCAACTGTCTACAGGTACTGCCAGCAGCATCAGCAGTGGCCAATCTCTGGGGGTGCAAATGCACCCCCTACACATTGCCAATAGAATGGGGCCAAGGCTCTGGAACCTGGTGTAGCTGTTTGCAGCCTGCCTGCTGCTGCCTGCTGTAAGCCTAGGCTTTATGGCCAGCAGCAGCTGCAAATGCATCTTGGGGAGCACAGCGAGGGAAGGGCCAGGGCAGCATTACCTCAGCCCCTAGGATTGCACCCCTCACAGCTTCCCCCTCTCCCTTCCCCCACCTGCGCCTGTCATGCTAAGTCAAGGCCTGGATTGAGGTTGGGGTGTTTTAGGCACACCAGTCAAAAACATTGCTAACCCTTGAACTAGTGCTATGGGCAAATGTAACTTTCAACCAGTTTAAAAAGGGAGTGGGACTGGGAGTTGGGAGTTTTCCCTCAGGGGTCTGCATCAGTTGTTACAACCAAATTGATATATCACTCTGCTGCCTGAATGAAACAAAGGTAAAAGTGTGACAGAATTTGCTACAACTGTACACTGCATCTACAATTTGTTACCCTCATCTTACACATTGGCATAAGTGTTACCTTGTCTACCTCTCAGAGCAACAAGGAAAGTGAAAGACAATTTAATCTGAGTAGCAGGAAAAACTTCCTACTAGTGAAGTCAGTCAAACTGTGGAACAGCCTTCTAAGAGATGGCCTGCTTTCTTACAACCTTTAAAATTAGACTAGACTCCTGACTAGAATAGACAATGCATAGCATACAGAAGGTAACAATTCTATAATGGCAGAGAAAAAGAGCAGTGGATCCAATGGGATTTTTCCGGCTCTACTGTTGCAGTCAAAAGCAGGATTCAAACATAGTGCAGTTAAGGACTGACAGTACACCTCATTCTATTAATGACAGAAAGGCTTTAATAACTATTATAAACAAGCTATAAGGTTAAATGACAGAAAAAGCCTCCTTCCCAATATTCAGTAAATGAGCCATCACAAAAGTCCTGGTATATGTTAGTTGCAATAGTCACTCTCAGAAATGCAGGCAAGAAGTGGTTTCAGTCTTTGCAGCCTTCCTTGGGCACGGCTGGGCACACTGTTATTTTAATTTAGCAATTTAAATTTCACGTGTAGGTCCAGCCAAGATTTCATAATTATCGCTACTTTCTATGAAGTTATTCTAACCATGAAACTAAGGCAACTTTCTATTGCAGCAAGGAGTTTAAGGGAAGAAGCAAAGGGTCTAAAACGTGACCTACCACATGCATAGTCCCTTTCTTTATTGATTTCATAGATTTCACAGACATTAGGGCTGGAAGGGA
>NW_017729025.1:81620546-81623134 GCF_001723915.1 Gavialis gangeticus | reverse complement strand
CATAGGATAGTGGTCTGTGGGCTGGAGGAGCTTTGGGATGTTCTCCACAATGTCCTGGATGCAGGCCCCTAGGAAGCAGCAGACTTCCCGGGCTAAGGGATCAGGGCGGCAGATTGCCCCCTCAGTCCCCCTCAGGATGGAGTCTCCCACAACAAACACCTTATGTTTTGTCTTGGGGAGGCGGGGGCGGTAACTGCAGTTAAGCCTGTGTTGCCTACGGAAGCTGGCGACTCAGCAGGCTCTGCTGGAGCAGCAAGAGGTGCGTACTTGTTGTTAAGCTCTGGCAGGGCAGGGGCCTTGGTGCAGCGGGCCTTAGGGCCCTTGACCACCTTGGTCCATGCCCCTGACTGGACAGAGCGGGAGGTCCCAGAGTCCTCCTTTGTCCTGGAGGGAGACTGTGGTCTACCCTCCGGCTCCTGGAGGAGAAGGTCCTGGCACGCGGAGTCAATCTCCTGCTCACAGTCCCTGATGGCACACGGTCTCTGGACTGTGGCCTGGAGCTCCTCCAGCTGGCATGCCAGAGACCCCAAAAGGGAGCAGACCCCACAAGGGGAGGTGGCCATGCTCCCGGGCCCCAGAGCCTGAAAAAGGGACAGGCAGCCCCCACAGCCGAGAGCCATTGCTTTAATAAAGGCAAGTATCTGCCAAATAAGACAAGCAACAGAGTTTCAACTATAATTGTGGTATGATATATTCTGATATCATCTTTAATATCCGCAGGGATATGAATTCAGATTCATGCTGCCCTGAGGATCTGTTATTGCTTTACTGATAAGAGGAGTGGAAATAATGTTTGGAGCCTTTCAAGTCATGCAGTCTTCTTTTTCCTTTCAATAGTTGACCTTTATCAGAACAAACGTGCTTCAATTACTTTCACTGAAAGCTTCTACCCCAGCTGCACTATCTGAAAGGCAAAGAATAGATTTCCAGGCAAGATAGCTGGATAGCTCAGACTGAGAAACTGCTTTACTTCTCAAATTACCTGAACACAACACAAAGGCCAAAAGTTTTTTAAGACAAAAGAATCCAAGCTTAAATGAGCAACACGTTTAAAAGCTGGAAGATCCAAAGCCTTGGCTTTCCCAGTCCCATTTCCTGACTCTCCACCAAAACCACTGCCTCCTTGTGGTCCAGTTTAACTTAAAATGCAACTGGGGCATGAGGACCCAGAGAAGTGGTTCTCAACCTTCTTATAGGCCAGGCACTCCTCAGAAAGTGCCAGCTCTCAGCTTTCACTCCTGTTTTGACTATAGTAAAAGAACAGAGCAATTCTTCTGTAGCAAAGATCACAGAAAAATTCTGGTCTGCTGGGTTCTATTTGACACCATGAAATCCTATTTGAAATCTCTGGCTGCATCCAAATGAGTGTAGATGTTTGTTTCCTGGGGGACAAGTAGCAGCAGCATACCTTGTGTCATTGCTACTTGCCCCAGGGGAACACCTGTGCTATGTGCGCTCTGACACATGGCAGGTTACCCCAGGTGGGGTAGGGAAGGCTGGAGACATGAACTGCACTGGCCCCAGCAGCCTTACCTGGGGTCCTGGGGACCACCTGGGGCTGCAGTCACGGCAGGAAGCCTGGCCAGCAGCTGGAATGAGACTCCATCCAGCAAGGCTCCAGTTTCCAGAGATGTGCAGTGCTACCATTATGTGCCCCTCCCTTTCTTTGGCATGGGTTTTTTTGAAATTGGGATCAAGAAACCCACCTCTCCGCTGCAAGACAGCAGCATGGGGAGCACCTGCATGTGTGGTGTGGCGCCACACACGGGTCTGTAGCAGCACATCCCTTACACCCGCGCTTGTCTGGACATGGCTCCGCGCTTCTCGTGACGCGCGTTTGCCCGCCTCTGAGCGCTGACCGTGCGCAGCCCCAAGGAACCTTTGCAAGGCTCTCACGGCGCCTCAGCTCCCTGCCTAAGGACCACTGAACCAGGGGTTTCGGGCAGGAAGGCCAAGAGGGCGCCTGGGGGGAGCCCACAGAGGACCCCGCAGGCAGTTCTACAGCTAGAGCCGCGTGTTCGGATCTCCATATCCGCAGACACTGGGCAGTGTTCCAAGAAGGCACATGCGCAGCTAGAGGCCAGACGAACCCATGGGCAGGAACCCCCCATTCCGCTCCCCTGCCCCATGCTCATTGGGCCTTGCGAGTCACGTGTCCTTTCCGCGTGGCCGGACACTTGCCCTCCAGCAGGGCGTGCTAGACAGGGCTCGATTGCGTAATTCCATTGCCACGTGCTTACAGCAGGGAGGCTCTGTAGACGTCATCTTTATGCGCCAGGAGGGTGTTCATCCCGGCTGTGGCGGGACGGTGGCCGAGCGGGGCCAAACCGAGCAGGAAGCGTAGGGCACGGCGGCGTGAGTAACTCCCGGCGCCCCGCTGCGTGTGCGCCCTTATGTCATGCGGGCGGCGAGACCGGGGGCTGTGAGAGCCCCCGGAGGGGCCGCCGGCAGCACCACCACAGCTCGTGCCGGTGGCCAGGGGCCGCAGGATGACGGCGGGCAGCCCCGCCCCCGGGGCCGAGCCGGGAGGCGCGCACGTGGGCAGGCGGGTGCGCAGGGTCGAGCCGGGATCCCGCGCTGACACCCGG
>NW_017729025.1:81619966-81620383 GCF_001723915.1 Gavialis gangeticus | reverse complement strand
CGGTCGCTCGTTGCAGGTCGCCATGGCCAGGCCGGGGCCCGCTCGCCTGGCGTTGGTGCTGGCGCTGGGTGCCGCGGCGGGACTCGGGCTGCTCTACGCACTCCGCCGACAGCGGAGAAACAGGCCGTGGCGCAGCGGCAGCGCCGGGAAGTGCCCCGGGCAACGCGCGGAGAACGCGGCGGGGGGCTCGCGGCGCCGGGACTGCGGTACGGTACCGCCGTGCACGCTCGGCCCCCCAGCCCCGCGCCTGGGCTGCCCCGTGGGTCGGAGGGTGCTGCCCCGCCCCTCGCTTGGCACTGCCCTGCGCTTATAGCCTCCCGGGGCTGGGGCGACGGTGGAGCACACGGTGAAGTCTGTGAAAGCTGGCGCCTCGGGTGGGTGCCCGCGACCTGCCCCCTGCCTTGCCCTGCGCCTGGC
>NW_017729025.1:81612187-81614966 GCF_001723915.1 Gavialis gangeticus | reverse complement strand
CCTGGCTGCGGGGCTCCCCTTCTCGGCTGCCCCGCAGCAGGCTCTGCTCTGAACTTCCCGTGCCCTCCAACAGCCCAGCGCGGAGGCGCTGGCAGAGCTAGAGAGTGTGAGCCCGGTTGAGAACAGCAGGGGCAGCTTCTTCTACATCCTTTTTAGCGCTGCATCCTCCCCCAGCACCACGCTGATTCCCTGCCCTGCTAGACCTGCTGCTCTGTTTTCTGCCGCTGCCTGATCTGCTGCTCTGCTCCCTGCCCCCTCCTCCTGTGTCACGTGTTGCACAGAGTCCTCCTGTACCATGTGTGGCACCCGTGCCATGCAGGCTGGCTGCCCCAGCAATGGTGATGAAAGGGATCAGTCTCCCACTGTCACCATTTAGCTGCCCACCATTTACACTCCCCTTCTGTGCCCTGACCCTGATCTTTGTGGCGGGTTCCCATGCATGCAGTGGGACTGCAGGCAAATGTAGGGACTTGCCAATGCGCAACCAGTTTCCGGGTCTTGCCCAGAATAGCTTCTGTAGTATTCTGGTTATAAGTCAACCCCACGTACAAGTCAGGTCCCTGTTTTTGGGCTCAAGTTGAAGAAAAGTAGGATTTTCACTAAATATAAATTGATAAGTACAGGTAAAGGCCTTGAATTCCTGTTGCCCTTACAAAATCCCACAAAACTAACCCAGGGAAAGACCCAAAAGATTGCCATGTTTACCTGAATCTGAGGTGACTTCAAATGTAAGATGATACCCCCCCATAATTACATTTTGTGTGTGGAAAATCTGTAATTTTCCATGTATTGAATCTAATTATGTGGGTGGGAGTTGTCTTAAATTTGTCACCCTGCTGCTGTGGGAAGGAGGTTGGGGGCAGGCAACCTGACCTCTACCCCTTGTGTGCTCACTAGCCCACCTGTCACTTGCACCCCTACTCCCCTCCCACCAGTGCCTCTGCCTTCCTGCTGCCTGTGCACCTTGCTACTTGCCACCCTGCCACCTTGCCCCCCAGCTCCTACCCTGTCTGCCACCTGCTCCCCCTACTGCTGCTTGCCCAGCACAGCTCTGGCTCCAGCCCTGGCTAGATAGCAGTGGTAGTGCAACCCCAACTATGTCCCTTGCTGGGTCAGGGCTGGAGAGCTGCAGTAGTAGCAGAAATAACTCCCTTGCTGCTGTGCAGGCTCCTCTGTGCTCCCCACATCCTGCACTACAGGGTCTCCCCCTTGTTCTTCCTGCATGCGTAGGTAGTCTTCCCAGTGCTCTCCGACTCACATCACATGGTCTCCCCTGGTGTGTCTCACTCTTCTTGCTGTATAAGCCACCCTGGCCCTGTTCAGGCAGCAGCAGCAATAACAGCTCTGGCCGTAGCCCTGACACTCAACTCCAACATGAGGCTCCTCCCACACCTGTTTAAAACCAGAATGTTGCACCATTAGGAATCTGAAAGTGAAACTACGTTTAGTAGTGGTAATTGTCTAACACAAGAAATGAAACCAATAGCATGAATAGAGATGAATGATTGGAGTTTTAAATGTTTCATTTTTAAGAATATACTTTATTCTTTTCTATACAAAAAATGCATACAGCACAAGACTTTTAATTGACTGTTTCTCTAAATATGTTGAAAGAGCTGTTGTGATTTCAGCATAGAAAATGTAAGTTATTTGGAAGGAGACTCTTCTAGTAAAAGGTGTGCCAGTATGTAGTCCAGCTAGTTTTAGGCCATGAGTAACAAGCATTCACTCTGTTTAGTTTTATTTTTGTACTGTGCAGTATTGTGTTTTGGGGAAAAAAACTCCTTAAGTACATACTTACATTTGGGGGGAAGAGGGAAGATTATTTTTTACTAGGAGTAGAGATATTTGAGGTGAGAAATTACAGACGTATGAAAAATGTTTTAACTGAAATCATAAAAAAAATTGAATTATATTTATTTATGGTTTTATTAACTTAAATTTCAGTGCTATATATCATTGCAGCAATGGAAAATATTTTGTAAGAACTGGAAAGTGAAATTTCCTGATCTAAATTTGTTGAATTAATGCTCAGGTTAATAGCATAAATGATGAGAATTTTTTTGTTCCTGTCCGAATCCTTGATGTTATTTTAACTTCTGAAATATGCATCATTTTTTTATTTGTTGTTTTTCTTGCATAAATGAAAGTGCTATTGCATACCTGTTTTTTCACTCATGAGTGATTGAAAAGTTAGTATATCATATGGGCCAGATTTTTCTTGAAAAGTGTGCCTTATCAAACAACCTTAAGAATCTGGTTATTTAATTTAAAAGCCTAAGGAAATGCAGAGTACTATTGGAAATTTAAGTCTTAGTTTCTCAAGAAACCTGACTCTGGGAAAGGATGCATTTACACCAAAATAATTAGAACAGCTATAGTTTAAATAAAGTGGCTGGCATGATGGGGATAAACTGGGGGAAGTTGTGTGCAATCTGGTAGAATTACCCCTGAAAAAATGGGGTAGAACTTTCACCAGTGTACACTCTGCTAGCTGTTTTCCATCTCCATCCATCTAGGTCTCTCCCAGCTAGTGGCAAGGCTTGTTGTAGCCACCTACTGCATGTTGCTACCTTAGGATAGCTACTTTTCAGTCTTCCTTATTGTAGTGTAATGTATATTATTTTACTAGACAAATGTAAATTCCATCAGGATATGTGATAGCTGGTCTCTATCTTTTGTTTCCTCATGTGATAGTCCATCTGTGTTCAGTTTCTTAATGATCTTACTTTTTCTTTTTTTTTTTTTTAAAGAGAAACTCAAGGCCTTTTTCTTGCAA
>NW_017729025.1:81601134-81607187 GCF_001723915.1 Gavialis gangeticus | reverse complement strand
TTTTTTTAAAGAGAAACTCAAGGCCTTTTTCTTGCAAAAATTATTATTAATTGAAGCAGTGATTATTTGTGTTTTTCTTAAGTCAATATTTACTACTGACTTTTAAGAAAACTCAGATAATTTTAAGTCTATGGCATGTAGGCAGTACGTACTCTTTTTTTGTTGTCTATGCTGCGACTCTAAAAAAGTACACCATCCAACAGGCAAGCTAACCTAGGTCATAAACATGCAGCTCTTGGCAATTTCTTAATTTAATAAACTGATATTAAAATACTAATGAATTGCCCATCAAGAATGACAGATGAATTCTGAATAACAAAAACAAAAAAACGGTCATTGGCTGTTGTCTTCCTGCTCCATCCATATTCTCTCCTCCCCACCCCCATCCCTGCCATCATGGCAGCACGCCACCGCTGCCACCTCCTGTCTGTAACGCTCTTGGAGCACTCTGATTGCTTGTTTCAGTAACCAGAGTGCTCCAAAAGCTTTTTGGATGAATAGACAGACTAAGCCCTTTATTATATTAGAATAGAATCCTGTATCACTTTTTGCAAGAATAGAGATTTTTTTTTTTTGTCCTTGAACAGAATTACTTCGCACCACCATTCTGTATTATTTTGATGGGGTATTAGTTTTTCTTGCTGGTATTTCCACTCCTGAGTTGGTTATATTTTAGAAGTGAAGTGGAGTATGGATGTTAAGTATGAGACGGTGGAATTATGCATATTAGTTTTATTACATGTACGAATAGTTTTGGTGCTGGTGTAATTTTTAAAGTTTTCCACTTTAAAAAATTAAAGCAAAGCAGGGAGAACTGTGTGTTTTAAAAACAGGACTCATCCTCCTCAAACTGTAATGACTATTGGAGCAGTATACTTTTATATTATTTTATTTCCCTTTCCAGAAGTTTCCAGAAACAAGTATGTTCTAATGGCATTTCCTTTTTCTAAGCCTTGTCACTCTATCACCATTAATTAAATTTCTTTCTCCTATTTTTTAGTTCTGATTAGGACACAAGCCCCAGTGGAGGCTGGTGATGGTGTCGCATGCACATCTCTCTTAACACGTATAGAGCAGGTGGAAGTGCTGAGCCGTCTAGACTTTGTGCTGAAAAACATTGAAGAGCTGCGTCAAGAAGTGGAGGAACTGCGAAACAGCCTTCAGGGTTTAGCTAGTGAGATTGTTGGAGAAGTCAAGTAAGTACAATGCCTACTTCTCTCAGCAAAAATGGTTGGAAAACCTCTTCTCTCTCTGCCTTGAAAGAGTTTGAAGGTGAGGAGTCATAGGTGGAATAATCTTATCTTTTCTATTTTCTCTAATAGAGGGATCAAGCTATGCATTTTTATAAATTAAAACCTAGGCCAAATTCTCATGTCTACCCTTTAGTATGGCAGTGCTCTAGAAAATAGAGGAGGAATACAAGCTGCTATTTTGTAAAATTTTGGGTTTGAGAGGAAGAGGAGGCATTACCAGCCAAGTGAAGTTAAACCTGAGTTGTGTGCTAGAGTCCACTGTCCAGACCATCAGCACGCACATGCAGGGATACCTTCTCTTGTTTTAGTGTAAGGGCTAAGGTTATTTAAATTAGAAAGAAAAGAGCTTGAGAGAGGGGTTGCTTGATGTCAGCAAAATTATAATCGGAAAACTGAACACTTTCATCCTTTTTATTCTGCTTGTAATACAAGAACAAGGGTAGGATTAGTGAAATTAAAAGCTTGAGGAAGTGTGGAACCAATACGTTTAAATATTTATTTTCCACAGGTTGTTTATTTCCATGCATAAAATTCTAGCTCCTAATAGCAAAACTCCTTTTTAATTTATGAGACAGAATTTCACTGTATACATTTATTCAAAAGATTGGTGGAACACTACCTTATTGTTTGGATTATACGTCAACATTATTTTGAGACAACTATAAAAATCACAGTTGGCTTATACTTAAAGTTGATCTATAATTAGGACAATGCAGTGTTAATGTACAGAGCAGATAACTCTGAGATGCATGTAAAGGCCAACAAGCATAGGGTCATCTGCTTGAATATATTTTAAGGAATCAATCTCAGTGCCAGTAACAGGGCTGACCACATGAAAAGCAAACCAAAGGCTTCCCTTTCCCTGGATCATTCCACCTCTTAGTGCTGATCAGCTGAACTCCAGAGCCTAAGGCTGCTGTGTCTGTCCGTGTCATTTCAGGGAGTGCAGAAGAACTCCTAGGCCCAAGTGCATGACCTCCACTTAGCAGCTCATGAGCTATGCCTAGCTTTTTTTGCTTTGTACTCAGACTTTGTTGGACCTATCCCTTTGGCCTGGCTGGAGACTTCTCGTTCTCTTAATTCCATGTCCAAAAAGTCCTCAATGAGACAGACTGCTTCCTTGGGGTGTAGAACACAATATCAAAGTCCCACTTCTATGTGCCCACTGGCAATATCTGTCTGAACTGTTTGCCTGTCACCAATTCCATGATTTTCATGGGCAAGTTGGATTCTGCATTCAGTAATTGAGTGCATAAGTCTTTAGGGTGCTGTGCCATAGCTCAGGGCCAAGAGTCCAGGGGAACAGTCTAAGCCCAGACTGGCATCTGTAAACCAAACAAGAAATTGTCTTGAGATAATAGAAGCACAAGAAGAATAGTAAGAGGCTAATGTGGCTACACAAGGAGCTTCTAAAATGCCTCAAATGCAAAAGAAAAGCATACAGGCAATGAAAAAATTGTCTGGTCACCAAGGAAGTATGTTAGGAAACAGCAAGGATTGGGTGGGACAAAATCAGGAAAGCAAAGATAAAGAAAGAGCTGCACCTGGCGAAGGAGGTTAAAGTCAACAAGAAGAGGTTCTATATGTATTTTGGCCAGAAAAAAAAGACCAAGGAAGCTGTGCATTTACTATTAGCAAGCTAGGGGAAACTCCTAGCAGAAAATGCAAAGAGGGCAGAGTTACTCAACAGGTACTTTGCTCAGTCCTCTCAAAAAATTAAGTTAGTTGGACATCTAATAAGGTTTAGTTAGATAAGGAAGGGAAAAAGCTGAGACTGGAGATAACAAAAGAGAGGATCAGACTTTTTTTTTATATTTATGGGTATTATACAGGGTCATCTGCTCTTACAGTTGTGGCAGGCTCAGCTTACGTGAAGAGGTGCCATGATGGCCAGGTATCTCAGATTGCCACTAGGGATCTCTCTGGTCTGCACCCCTGGAGCACAGAAACCCTTAGAGACTTTTGCCCACTTCAGGTTTTTTTAGACCTCTGTCTCTACTGTATGGAGCAGTGAAGCTTTTGGTCTCCAGCTCAGGGGTGCATCTATTGGAACTACAGAGCCAAGAAACAGCCCATGAGGTGAAATGGCAGGAAACTGCATAGCATTACAAATTAAAATGGGTTTTTAAATCCATGCCTCACCACCCTTGCAGGGAACTACACATTTATTTGGAAGTCTGTTAATACTGCAGGTTTCTAGCACTAAATTTAAAAAAATGACTGTATTTAAATTTAAAGTATTTAAAACTACAGGAAGTATCATGTAATACAGGAAGTATCTTGTAATGAGTATCATTGTAATAAGGACAAATCTGTAAGCAGTGTCCGTTTAAATATGGGTTTGGGCACATACATTTGGAGCAGTTACAAAAGGGCAGCAGCTGTCACATTCTAACTGTTACTATGGGCAAGCTGGGAATGATGTAAATATAGCAAAACCACTCCAATTTAGAGGTTAACTTTATAACTTAACTTGAAGTTGGAGTATTTAGTATTGGTGCTTGTTTTAGCAAAATGCTCAGTTAGATGGATTCAATTAGTCTATACATTTTTAGCTCTTTTTTTTTTCCTGTCAGTTGTTTTCTGTTGCCTTGAGTAGAGAGGATTTTCAACTGTGAATGGAATATGCTTTTCCACTTCTAAATGTTTCAGCATCCCCTTATCTTCTTTCAACTACAAGGCAGAAGAAATGTCTATCAAATCTCCTGGTGTGCAGGTTGTTGTTTTTTTTATCATAGTGAAGCACATGGTATTGTAAACTGTGCCACTTTGTGTGACTGGAGTAACAAACAGAAGAACTTCAGGACCTGAATGATAGTTATTTTTGTGTGGAGTGGATGTAAAACAGCATAGCAGGGAGACGAAGACGTGAAATAAAATAATGGACACTCCCATCATCATCGCTCTTAATTTTTCTGCCTTTCTTATAGGTCCCATCTGGAGGAAGCCCAGAAAGTAACTCGGAGGAAGCGATATGTTTTTTCTAGAGAAAGGAGTGATTCTACAGGCTCCAGTTCTATTTATTTCACAGCCAGTTCGGGAGCAATCAATACAGATGATGCTGAAAGTGAAGGAGGGTAAGCAAAATGCCCATTAAGAACTCTGTCATGTCCTGAAGCTTAGAGCACTTATACCACTTTGTCCTCTAACTTGATGGAGAAAGTTTTAAATAGTTATGTTAATTCCTTCCCTTGTATTTGGTTTAATTGCATGAAAACTATTTTCCATGTTTGTTTACATGGGGATATTTTTTTCCACTTAAAAGTTTTAGGTAATACATCTGCCTTTGAGACTTCCTACTAATTTCTGTGGGTTTTGCAACCATGTCTAACTTTAAAAACAAACCAAAAACAAATCTTCCCAGTTGTTGCCGGAAAAGGGGAAATCTTTAAGAAGGAGGATCCAGGGAAGTACAGACCAGTCAGCCTCACCTCAGTCCCTGGAAAAATCATGGAGCGGGTCCTCAAGATATCCATTTCTAAGCACTTGGAGGAGAAAAAGGTAATTCGGAACAGTCAGCATGGATTCACCAAGGGCAAGTCATGCCTAACCAACCTGATTGCCTTCTGTGATGACATGACTGGCTCTGTGGATGCAGGAAGAGCGGTGAATGTGATATACCTTGACTTTAGCAAGGCTTTTGATACAGTTTCCCACAACATTCTCACAGGCAAGCTAAGGAAATACGGATTGGATGAATGGACTGTAAGATGGATAGAAAACTGGCTAGATCATTGGGCTCCGAGTGTAGTAATCAATGCCTCGATGTCTAGTTAGTAGCTGGTATCAAGTGGGGTGCCCCAGAGGTTGGTCTTGTGGTCAGTTTTGTTCAATATCTTCATCAACAACCTGGAAGAGGGGAGGGAGTGTGCCCTCAGGGAGTTTGCAGATGACACCAAGCTGTGGTAGTACATGTAATGGAGTGTAGGGCTAGAATTCAAAGAAACCTTGACAAATTGGAGGATTGGACTAGAAGAAATCTCATGAGGTTCAGTAAGGACAAGTACAAAGTTTTGCACTTAGGACGGAACAGGCTGTGAACCAACTGGCTAAGCAGTAGCTCTGCAGAAAAGGACCTGGGGTTACAGTGGACAGTAAACTGAATATGAGCCAGCAGTGTGCCCTTGTTACAAAGAAAGTTAACGGCTTACTGGTCTGCATTACTAGGAGTGTTGCCAGCAGATTGAGGGAAGTGATTCTTCCCTCCTGTTCGGCATTGGTGAGGCCGCATGTGGAGTATTGTGTTCAGTTTTGGGCTCCCCACTACAGAAAGGATGTGGACAAATTGGAGAGAGTCCAGCAGAGGGCAGTGAAAATGGTTAGGGAGCTAGGACACATGACTTATGAGAAGAGACTGAGAGAACTAGGTGTATTTAGTCTAGAGAAAACAAGACTGAGAGGGGATTTAATAGCACTTTAATAGACTTCAGCTACCTCCAGAGTGGTTCCAAAGAGGATGCAGCTAGACTATTTTCAGTGGTGGCTGATGACTGAAGTGACATCTTGACTGGACCTACACATACAATCTGTATGACCAAACTGAAATAACAGTACATCTTGCACAAAAATGCAAGGTTGGGACCATGCACAATAGAGCAATCCCAATTGATTTCATTCTCTGTGCTAGGTTATGCTAAATCATCGTTCTAATTCTAATATAATAAAGGGCCTTGTCTGTCTGTCTGTCAGTCCATAATGCTCTTGGAGCACTCTGATTGGTTGTTTCAGTAACCAATCAGAGTGCTCCAAGAATGTTATGGACAGGAGGCAGTGGCACAGCGGAGCATCACTGTGACAGCA
>NW_017729025.1:81593130-81601028 GCF_001723915.1 Gavialis gangeticus | reverse complement strand
GGGAATGGAGGTGGGGGGGGCAGCACCTCGCCCCCCCCACAACCCCCCAGCCCTGCTCCTGCCCCTCACTCTCCACCCAGAGCCTCTACTCCCCCAGCTGTGCCAGAGGGGGCCCCCAGCTGCTGGGGCTATGGGGCCAGGGACCCAGGTCCACAGCTGCTGCAACAGAGTGAAGCCTGGCTCCTGCCCCCCACCCCCTCCCCACCTGCTGTGGGGGTGGGACTGCTACCTGCCACCCTGCCATGGTGCACACTCCTGGGGGGCAGGGAGACCTGTGCCACCCAGATCTGTGCGAGGCAGGGGCTGTGTGCTGCCTGCTTCAGGCTCAGGCTTCCACCCTGCTGTCCTTCCCCAGGGCCTCCACAGCCCAGCGTGTGTGACCCAGCGCTGCAAAGAACATCAGGGCTACACAGGAAAGCTCCCTGCTGCCCTTGTGACGCATCCCCTGCCTGTGTGGCTGCAGCGGGGGCAGTGGTATGGAGTTGTGTGCAGAGAATGTGGGCAGCGCAGAGCTTGGGGTAGCCTGCCCCACCCTTCGCACAGATCTAGGAGGCATGGGTCCCCTTTGCCCCCTAGCAGGGGTGCATGTAGCAGTTTCAGTTAGTATCTAGTGAAGGCCGACACCTCAGTTCAGGAGGAGGAATTGGCAAGTCTTTCTTTTCTGCTTTATTTCAGAAAGATTCAGTACTTTATGGAGTGTGCAGAAAGATTCCTGACCACACAATGCTGATACTGTTTTCTTATTTAGAGTCAAATCATGTAAAAATTGGAACTGTACCTCTGAAATATTTTGCATTTCAGAGTTTTCATTTTTTGATGAATTTCATACAGTTAGTTGCTGGTTGCAGTCTTACAGAGTTACTTATGTCTTCTGATAGTAGATAGACTGGCAAAGTTTGTGTCATTATATGGAGGAAGAAAATTGAAGGTTCCTACCTATCTTTACAATCTTTACAATGCACAACTTTCAAGCTGGTGTAATGCAACTCTTCCAGGTTCTCTTCCTTTTTTAAGAGTAATTTGCACTGATGTCATTTAATCTCATCAATTAACACCAATTGATGTACTTCAAAAGCGATTAAAATACATATATAATGATTTCGTTTTAAAGAAGCAAAATGGATTTTTAAATTTTAATTTAATAGTGTTTTGTGATTTAGATTGTGCTATCTTGTGACTCCAGTGCCTATTCTGCAAAAGTGCCAGATCTGTTTGGATTTTCTGACTTTGGCAAAACAGAGAACATAACTCTCTCCCAAGATACAGTGAGGAATTTATTGAAAAAAAACAAAGAAAGAGAAACTGCCCAAAGAGAACAGAGAATCATTTATAGCAGGGGTGCTCAACCCCTGGCCTGCAGGCCAAATTTGGCCCACAGAGTCATGGTATCTTGCCCATGGTGTTCCCCATGAGTTAGGAAATTTGGCAGCAGTGGAGCAGTAACGGCTAATACTTCCACACCTCTCTTGCTGCCAAATTTCCAAGCCTTGCACAGCCAGTGGGGCCCAACCTGTAGCTATGTGGACCTGACAGTGCCCACTCTGCACAATGGATCAGGCCCATTAGCTGGATCCACCCTGAAGCTGGATATGCACCACCCATCTGGCCTGCAAGGTGAAAAGGTTGGGTACTTCTGATTTTTAAGACATGGAAATGATTGAGATGGTTTCAGCTGTAGGCATGTGACCATTTTACAACTTACCCTTCCAGTCTCATTCTGACTATAATAGTTGTGTCTAATTGTAAGCTCCTGACTGATTTGGTGAATCACTTGTATAGACTATTGAGGGGAGTTTAGGTGATTAAGGTTTTATTAATACTTCTATGGGTTTGGTCATCCTTCTAGTAAGTGACACTTCTAACTGTTTTGTGCATATAGTAGATTTGGCCTAATCTCAACCAGGATGCAGGTTGCTGTGAGATCCTTCTAGGAGTGCCACATAATATTAGCACTATTAGGTATGCAAATACTTGCGTATGATTCACAGAGATAAATGCAGAGATTTCAAATAGGAATCCATAGTGTCAAAAATTTTCTAAGCTGTTAAGGGCTCTATGAGTTATTTGCAAAAGAAGAAATGCTGTATTATTTTTTTCCATAGTCAAAAAAAAAAGAAGTGACAGCTAAGAGTTGCCATTTTCCAAGGGGTACCTTGAGTCTAAAAAGGTTGAGAATCACTAATGCAAGCTGCATTCCTGATGTTTTAGCCCAGGGGCAGTCAAAATACCCACCAACAAATTATACCCTGCCCAGCCCTTCTGCCCACAAGGGTGGGAGCAAGGTGCCCATATATTCACCCCCCTCCCAATATATCCTGTTGCGCCACGCTCCCACCCTCATGGGCAGAAGGACCCAGCCCAGCCAGCAGCAGCTTCCAGGCAGGGCTGCTGCTGCCCCTGGGGGACCTGCTTGGCTTCCTTGGAGTAGCGGGTAGGGAAGTGGCGGGGGGAGCTGCAGCTGGGCAGAAGCACAAAGCATGGGGCTGGGGCCAGTGGCAGTGCAGAACCTGCACCCAGGGAGGCAGTGGGAGCATGGAGCATAGCTGGGCAGGGTGTGGGTGTGAGGGACTGTAGGGCAGTGTGGGGACCCCCCACACACACCCCCACATATTACACAGCCCCCTCTGCTGGCAGCAGCAGTAGGCAGGGGTGTTTGGGGCTCCACCCAGGCGCTGGTACCCAGTGATCTGTAACTTCCGCCAGTGCTGTATGTGGGGTCGAGGAGCACAGCTTGCCTGGCCCGCCTCTATCACTGGGGCTTCATGTGGCATGCCTACAGCTCCTGCATTCACGTGGCACCTGGAGAAGCCCCATGCTGGAGCTGGCTGTCTTCCCTGCCCCCTGCTGCACAGGTCCCAGGACTCCACTGGAAGTGGAGGGGAGCCCCGGCCCCTGCTTCCCCACAGAGTCCCAGGACCTGCACGGCAGGGGGCAGGGAAGGCAGCTGGCTCCAGCACAGGGCTTCTCCCAATGCCGCCCAAATGTGGGAGCTGCGGGCATGCTGCGTGGAGCCCTCACGATAGAGGTGGGCCAGGCAAACTGCACTTGCCCCCACTTGCAGTGCTGGCTGGAGTTGCACACTGCTGGGCTCCAGCACCTGCACCCCTGCCTGCTGCTGCACCCGGCAGCAGGAGCTGCACGCCATGTGGAGGAGTGTGTGGAGGGTCCCCATGCCCCCTAGCTTCCCCCATACTCGACACCCTGCCCCCACACCCCCCTCCCATATACACCCTCCCAACATGTCCTATGCCTCCCCCTACACACACAGCCACACACCCCCACACACAATATACAAGAGTAAGACTTTATTTCTAGGTTATTATGCAATACCCTCTACACACACACAAATCATGACAAATATCTTTTGTCATAAAATTAAAATATGTTATAGTAGGTGGTTAATTTTTAGTGTATGATTTTGTTTTTTTCTGGTTCCAAGATGGCAGCCCTCCCCTCCAAAAAGGAGTATTTTCAGGGGTCAAGGGTAAGGACTTCCAGTAGCAAAGGTCGGGGGTTAAGGGTGGGACTTCTGGTCCCAATTTGGTGACCAGGGGACAGAGCAACTGTCAAGGGGTGAAGCTATCCATGCAGTCCTCAACAGCTCACCAAAACTCATTAAGCAGCCTTCCAGCCAAAATAATTGCCAGCCTCTGTTTTAGCCCAATCCTTCCCATTGGCTAATTACTAATGTACCTTTTTGATCATTTTTACCTGTAGCCTCTTGATCAAGGGCTTGCGAGAGAAGGTTTTAAATGAATCTTTCTATGCTTATTCAGTTTAGTTGACCTAGTGTAGACAGTGAAGTGCTGTTTCCACATCTTGTAATGTCCAGTTCTTTCTACTGCTGAGAGGTTTTACTGAACAGCTTGCTTATGTTCTGTAATAGATTTTGTGCAGTGCTTGTAATTTCATCCAGCCTAATTTCATATATCTGATTTTTTTGAAGAATTAAAGGTTGTGTCTGTTTGCAAGCCACAAATGGTTTACCCAAACATTTGAGACAAATTACCATTGATTGTAGGGTCTAATTCATATCCTATTTGGAAGAAAAATGTAATTACATTTGTGTAAAAATGACACTTGCAGGGACAGTCAGGTTAAGTAATACAACATTTTAAAAATTGTCCTTCTCTAACTTACTGTTAATCCTCTAATATAATTAAAATTGAGATGGGAAAGATGTTTACAAATTTCCTTATAGATGCATATGTACAGTATTTAGTTTGGCTTGTGAAAGGGCACTTAAACACAAAAGAGCATGCTTCTCCTTAATGGAAATATTTATGTTTACATATTTGTGTCTTTTTGTTTTTAACAAAGCTTTCAGTTTTATGTAACTTTTGTCATTTTGGCTTGATAGTATCTCTAGAGATGACCCAAGTATAATGTCTTTTTAACATTCCAAATCATTAACTAAATTTGTGTAGACTTAAACAGTTTACAACTCTACAGCTGAGTAATTCCTCATACTTATATGTTTATACATTTATACTATTAGAGGCCTCTTTTCCCTAAAAACAGTAACTTAGAGTAAGAGGGTAGAGGAGGAGGTCTTTGGTAGTAACACACAGGAAGAGAAAAATAGCATCATCTTGACTACAAATGAGTTTTTTCAAAAGTCCAAACAAAAAAACAAGTGACAGTAAAGAGCTGACATTTTCCAGCTGACAGCTTTGGTTGTCAGGCATGTTGGGTACTATTTTATATGTGCATTTTACCCTCGTTCTTCCTGTTACATTAATTGATAACCATATAGTTCACATTTGCCAGGAGACATCATTTTGTTTAGAACAGTGTCTAGAGTAAGATTGTGTTTGTATGTTGTGTGTCGGAAAAGCTGCGTTTTCCCTGCAGAAGCTGGAATAAATGGAGCAGGGCAGAGTATGCAGATCTTGCTATTTTTTTTCTTGCTATTTTAGAGGTGAGGCATCATCAGGAGCAGATGCGGGGCATGGTAGTACAGTTGCCCCCTCTCTTTGGCTGTGTGCTGCATGTGCAGTGAGCTCCTGCCAGAGGTCTGCATGTCTAATTACCTCTGAGCTCATCAGCTGATTAGTGCAGGCTCTGGCCAGAGCTCTGCTTTTACACAGCTCTGGAGCCAGGGGGAAAGCACAACCACTGTCCGCCCTCCTTTCCTTTTGCTTTTCCCTCTCCCCCTGTTTGCTGAATTCAGCAGTGGGGGAATAGAAGAGCAAGCAACAGCAGTTACCCTCTGGGCTCTGGCCAGAGCTTGTGCCAACCAGCTGGTGAATTTAGAGCTTGTGGTACATGTGAAGTTCAGACGGGAGCTGCAGTGATGTGCCATGAGGTCAGAGAGCTTACTGGCATCTAGGATGGTGGCAAGGGGTTGTGGCCACCCTGCCTTTGGCTGTGGTGCACGTGCAGTGAGATCGCTGAGGCCACGCCTCTTCTTTCCATGATCCTGGATCCTCCTATGAGCATCTTCAGCTGTTGCAGTGAAGATCCAAATTTAGGGTTGATTTTTGTCAAGCAGCATGCTTTCCAGTTCATGCTACCAAAATTAATGCCAAAAAAGGCATTGACGTGGTTGGGGTGATCTCACTCAGATTACGGGACCACATTATTCAGTTAAAATATTTTGGAGACATTAAAAAATATTTGGCTAAAAAGGCAGTTACTGAGCAGGTGATTCATGTGAGGATCCTAACTGAGATTCTGGTAAGAGGAAGATTCAGAGCTAAGGAATTTGTTTTAAAGAGGCTGTTCTCTGAGTAACTGATTCTGAGAAAAATTCTTGTGTTGATGACTTTTTTCTTTATGATAAACCAAATTAAGTTGAATCTTCATTGTCACAAATTACTGTCCTGACATCTTGTTAAAGGTGAACGTGGCTGTCGCAGAGGCCAGTTAGCACACTGGATAGTGGCTTTTTGTGACTATCAATGTGCTGTTGAAGAAGTATTTCCCAGTAAAGTTGCTTATGAAACAGCAGCAAGCCCAGTATTTCCAGGTAACAGACTTAAAAAAAGGAAGCCTCTTATTAAAGTGCTTTCCTCAGTGGGTAATATCAGCAACAGAATTAAAGCTGCAGGCTAGGAGAGAAATCAGCATGAACGTGCAGCATGGGTGTTGGACTTACTCTTGCCTCTCTCGGGTGGCTTTAAATTACTAATAAGTGTTCAATTGCTCGATCTTTGAGAGAGGGTATGGAACTGGTGTGTTGACATGTTTTCACAGGTGGGTACATTTGAGAGCATTCAGCACAAAATAAATATAGCTTTGTCCAATGGTTTAGAAAGAGAGACAAGATTCAACTTGTGAACTTAAGAATTTCCATAGCAACAACGCACTGGCCTTTGGCTGCTTTTCCGCTCCATCCAGGAAGAGCACAGCCCATCTGCAAGTACTTCCTCAGCCTGACAAAGGGTGTTTGTGCCCGAAAGCTTGCTAAGACGAATTTTTCCAACTATTTGAGTTGGTCTAATAAAGTATCGGATTTACCCAAAGAACCTTGTCTGCCATAGCGACAAAATCCTTTCAGTTGGCTAATCTACTTTTTCAGAGCTCTCTAGGTATGTCCCCTCATTTGTATTAGAAGTGAAGGCAATATTTGCAACTAGTTTTCAATTATAAATTTAGTTTTCAGCCCCTCTTGGAAAACCAAGAAAAATTGTGTAGCCTCAAAATTTGTAGTATAGCTCTAGAGTAGGGGTGTCATACATGGCCTGTTGGCCAGATCCAGCCCACAAAGCTGTTCTCTCTAGCCCACTGGGCTACTGCCAGGCAAGTGGGAGTCAGAGACTGTGGTTGGGGGACAGCAGCCTACCATGGACTGTGGGCACTTGGGCCCCTGTGGAGACGGCGATTTGTGGCAGGGTGAGCAAGAGGTGACATAACTCCAGTCATGCTGTGGCCATTTGAGCTTTTGCCACCACCCCTCATTTGCCTGCTGTATCTCTGCTGCTCCAGTATGCTCCACGCTGGGGCCATATTCATCATCTACCTCACGCCATTGCTGGCTCGTTCCCATGGTTTGGATCCAGCCCAGGCCATGAGGCAAGTCTGATACCCCGATCTAGAGCTAAAGTGCTCATTAAATTTGGTACCTTAAACACAGATGTTCACCAGTGTTTAGACTGTCATCCAACTCCTTTGCTACTTTAGAATAGGTTTAGTGGATGCCTTTGCTAAGAATTGGCCCAGGACCAAAACAGAATTGATTAAAGACTAACCAGTTTTGTTTTGTGGGTTTTTATTTTACCTGACATGTAATTTTAATTGACTAGCTTTGATTTTGTAATAGCCTTCCATGACTGCTGGAGTCTCAAACTTTAATCGTTTTGACCAAGAAGGAAATAAGTGACTTCTTAACAGTTTAAGCTCAATGTATAATTTGAAAGTAAAGATTTTTTTCTATTTTAAGCTATAGGGTGGGTCACATGAAGTGGCAATTACGACTTGTTGAGATCTTTCAGCAGAGCATGAGGACGCAGACAGGAACGTCCCCCTCTTACCTTTGGTGATGCCAAATCTCATGATTGTATTGTGAGGCTGATCATCATGGATCCTGGTTTTCCCTGATAAAAAATGCCAAATTCTCTGCTAAAAAATCCCTGATGCCTGCCCCCACTTCCCCTGCTGCGGACTTGGGTGGGCTGGCTCCTTGCCACTGCATGCACTCCTGGGTGGGAGGGGGGGACCATGCCTCCCATAGCTGTATACAGGGCAAGCGCAGGCTGCGCTCAAGCTGATGCCCTGCTTCCGTGGCCTCTGGAGCCCGGCGGGCACGACCCGGTGCAGTTGGGGACAGTGGGGCCATGCGGAGATCTGCTTGCCCCTCTTCCCCTGCCCCCACCCCACTGCCTCGGCAACACGCCTCCTGTGCACGAGGGTGCAGTGAAGGGAGTGGTGTGGGGCTGTGCCCCTCAAAGCAGCAG
>NW_017729025.1:81587345-81588130 GCF_001723915.1 Gavialis gangeticus | reverse complement strand
GCGCTCAAGCTGATGCCCTGCTTCCGTGGCCTCTGGAGCCCGGCGGGCACGACCCGGTGCAGTTGGGGACAGTGGGGCCATGCGGAGATCTGCTTGCCCCTCTTCCCCTGCCCCCACCCCACTGCCTCGGCAACACGCCTCCTGTGCACGAGGGTGCAGTGAAGGGAGTGGTGTGGGGCTGTGCCCCTCAAAGCAGCAGCAGGCACTGGAAGCGCATCACCAGAGCAGCAGGGGAGGGAGGGAGCAGCAGCGAGGAAATCCCCGTGTGGCCCCACTGTCCCTAGCTGTGCCGACTCATGCCCACTAGGCTCTGGAGGCCCCAGGGTAGGGAAGCAGGGCAGGAGCCTGCAGCCTGCGTCTGCCCTGGGTACAGATCTGTGGAGTGCAGGTCCACCCCTCCCACCCGGGAGTGTGCATGGCAGCGGGGAGCTGGCCCTCCCCCTCCCCCAGATGAGACACTCATAGCCCCATCCTGCTCCCTGCTGGGGCCCTGCAGCTAAGCATTGCAGCCCTGGGCCCCAAGCCCAGCCAGGCTGGGCAGCAGCCTCAGCCCTGCCCAGCTTCCTCTCCCCATCGCTTACCTACTGGAGCTGTTCTTCAGGCTGCCTGGGACCATGTCCATGTCCATGCATGTGGCACCCCCTGTCTCTCCGCCTTCTTCCTGCTCCCTCCCAGCTCCCTGCAGGCTGGAACTCTTCCAGCCTGCAGGGAGCTTATTGCAAAATGGCAAAATCTGCAGGGTTCTCTTGTAAAATGAGAAATCCGCATTTGCCTCTGGTAAAAGG
>NW_017729025.1:81581768-81587216 GCF_001723915.1 Gavialis gangeticus | reverse complement strand
TGTCTGTCTGTAATGCTTTATTTGCACTCTGATTGGCTGACGGAAATGGCCAATCAGAGTGCTCTAAGCATGGAGGAGCACCGCCATGGTTCCAAAGCCGTGCCAAAGACCGGACAGGGGGTGGAGGCAAGAGGCAAAACAGCAGCAGCATGGGATGTTAGGTGGCAGCACTCCATTGCTGCTTTAGTGAGTTTCTAGCTCTCTTGGTCTCAGAAAAAATGAACCCAGGCTCAAACCTGGATTAGTTGTTATATTTGACATAATCATCTTGTGATTTTGATTAACGTAATTCTCAGGATTGGCAATACTTGATGTTTGCACAGCCAATTTTCAGCTTCTGTCTAGCTCCTATTTCCTGTGAGCTTTTTGACATCTCTGGGAAAGGAGCCCTGCTGCTTAATATTGTAAGGGATTGGCTGGTAAAAGTGTGTGCAAGAGGGTACAGTGAGTTGGAAGAATAAGATGACGGATATTCTTGATGCTAGTAGTCTACAACTTTTCAGAGCCACAGGTCAGAACAACTCAGCTTAGGTCTTGAGGCAGGCCAGCGTTCTGCTGCAGCTGTGGCCACCCCTGCCATGGTGGGAGCAGAGACTCTTCCAGGCCATGCTTATCCCTACCCCCATGCTGCATGGGAATAGCATCTTACCAACCAGACCTGGAAGAGATCCTTGCCACTCAGCCTTGGCATGTGTGCAGGCTAAGCCTCTGTCACCAACGTGCCACCAAATTCAGTGAACCTTAGGGCTGTATGTTGGTGATCCCTACTCTGTGCTACCTCTCTGTAAATCAGGTTGAGGCATCTGGAAGCTGGGTTCTGAGTCACTGCTGCTGTCTAATTTTCTTGTTTGTCAGAATATATTTAGATAATGTGGCTCAGCTCTATGTCAGTAATTTAAAACATTACAGGGAGATTTAAGAGTCACTGTCGTGAATTAGTGGATGGTGGATGGACCCTGGCCTGATATGAAGCAGTTTTGTTATGTGAAACTGAAGTTGTATTTCACTGTCCTGAACAGCCATGTATAGCAGCCACCTGGCAACCAAATCAAAATATTCTGTGCTATCACACAACATTACCTTTGGAAATGTAGGCAATGTGTTTCTTCCTATAGAAAATCAGTATGGGAAAAACTTATTTTGGAAAAGGCAACGTAGATATGTAGGGGCACTTGGGAGGGAAAAAATTATCCTCAAAAGATAAAAATTAATTGGCATCTTTGTTTTGACAACTACTTTCTTTTGCCTTTTAATTAAATCCTATAAATCTCCTTCTTCTCCTCTTCATTATAAGCCAAACACTTTATAAGCCATCCTCACATTTCATTTCCAAATGACTCAGATTGTTCCATATTGTGAGCAGCAAGAAGTATTGTGGTGTAGAAGTTAATTTCCTTATGTTTCTCTGGCACTGTGAAGGTCCAACAGACTCCTCTGCCCCATTTTCTTTTTTCTTGTGCTTTTTAGCACCAAATAGTATGCACTTTTTGTTGTCCATTCAGGAAATGTGCCAGCCAAGGACTTTGACATAATAAGGCATTTAAGAACTTCCCATCTTCCTAAATTTGAGAAAATCAGGATAACATCTAAACCTGTGGATCCTTTTAAATACGTTTGCTTTTATAAAGTTATTCAGTTTTGCTTGCTTCTCTTTTTTTAAACTGGCAGCATCTCAGATGAGCCATGTCAAAGTGAGTTTGAATGCAGAGGGGGAAAAACATGCACACAAGCCCTGCATTAAGTGGTGTCCATCTTTTCTTTAAAAAGAAGGAGCAAATGGGGTTTTTAAAGTGGTGAACTTCTTCAGATCTTACTTTTCTGTGGCAAGATTACTTTTTTTTAGATCCTTCAGAATGAAAACCACTTTTTCTCTTTAAATATAAAAATAGTTTCAGGTACTGTTAAACTGTTGCTTAGGAGGAGCACACTTGCTGTTTGGTAGCCCACAAAACTCTGCACTGGTGCACAGTAAATTGAAACTGCAAAGGGGATTTGGGGAGGTTAAATGTAACTACTCAAATTGAGTTTAACCAAGGAATCAAAGTTTAGTACCATATACTCATTAAGAAATGTCTTATGACTGTTTCATAGGAAGTGGTGAGGACATTAGATTTTACAACTCATTCAAAATATGGGAACACCATAGTAATCTGTCACTATGTTGATGGATTACAGTACCTACCTGGAATTAAATGGAATAATGCTACCTACTGAATCTTCAGCATGATTTCTGTACCACCTCTCTTCCATCAACCTAGTGGCAATATACTGCTTTAGTTTGAGATTTGATATGATCATACCACATGGTGGTGCCTCAGGGTGGGGATCTGTGCTAACCCTTCTCTTCAAATGCCTTTCTCTTTAGAATACAGTTGAATCCCTGATGACTTCAGACAATTATTACTTTGGTAGCCAAGAATCAGTCTTCTCACCTTTGTTTAACCCAGTTCCCTGCGACTGCTATCTTAGACATAGACCTTGGCACATGCTTTGTCTACTGGTTTGATAACTTCACATAGGGAACACTACAGCTACCTGTAGAGAACACTGGACGTCTCAGCTAGTGCAGAATGTCATGACAATTTAACATGCCCAACTGTAGGGAGCACATAACAGCAGTTCCCCAGTGGCTTCCCTTTTGCACAGGTATTAAGCTTTTCAAGTTTTATTGTTGTTTGGGTTCTACTTACAGAGACTGCTTATCTTCCTGTTCACTACTCCAACAATTGCAGTCAGGATCTGGAATGAAAAGTTTAAAGGAATTGGGGTAGGATATTGGAGATTGTTTCCCTTATTGTTTGAGCAAACCCTGAATTTAAAACGGTTCTTTCTGAAATTGTTAGGGCTAACTTTATTTCCCTTCCTTAGTTAAGAGCTTCCATCTGAGTTTGAAAGAGGACAAGTTAGGTCAAACTTAAAACCTAAAGTTAGACTCCTAAACCTTTACTTTAGGTATCTAAATAATCCTCCTGGTTTTGGTGGGTGCTGATAAGTACTTAGCAGTTTCCAAAATCAGGTCACTTATTCAGACACTTGAACATAATTTAAGAAGCTTAATTTAAGACAGGCTTTGGAAAAAAATTTTGTCTGAGCTTTATTTTGCTTTATATAATCTGACCATTTTAATAGCTAACAATTGCATATTGTTATATAAATATTGTATCTTTATATTGCTCATCTGCTACTTGGCCTTTTCTGGAGAATGTTGAATATTTCCTTTACCTCAGAAACCATCTATCACAAAAGGCTAACATGGATGAAGAAATCCAACTTCCTGTCAAATGTGTAAGTGCAGCCTTCAGATGTTTAAGGAAATGTGTGTTTGAAGATCTCAACATCGGATTTGAAACCCAGCTCGTGGTTTAACAAGCAGTCGTAATCCCTACCTTACTGTATAGAGCTGAGACGTGGACAATGTACAGGAGACGCCTCAAGTTGCTGGAGAAATACTATCAACGCTGCCTGCAGAAGATCCTTCAAATCTAGCGGGAAGACGAATACACCAACATTGGTGTCCTCTCAGCAAACACCATGAGCATCGAGGCAATAATCATTCAACATCAGCTTCACTGGGATGGCCACGTCATGCAGATATCTGACTCCAGACTCCGAAGCAAATTTTATTCTCCTAGCTCAGTCGAGGCATAAGCTTAGGAGGACAGAGAAAATGCTTCAAGGATGTCCTCAAGGCCCACTTGAAAAAATGCAACATTTATATCAACTCATGGGAGACTATCACCCAGGGGCATCCCAAATGTGAAGATCTCAGTACTTTGAAACCTCGCAACAACAACAACAACAGGAGATGGAGAAACAGAAGCAGCAGAAACAGCCATGTCTTGAACCAATCCAAAAATCTAGAACCACCCATGCTGCATGGAAACACGTGCCTGAGTTGCACTAGAACCTGTCGATCCTGGATTGGCCTTGTCAGCCACCTTTGGACCCACAGATAAGGCAGTCATGGAGGACAATCACCCTTGACTGCACAGGGTTGCCAATGATAATGACTTGGCTTTTTGTACTCATGAATTTGTTTTGATTATCTAACTTTCAAACATTTTCACATGTCAGCATGACTAATCTGCTTCATATTTACTGGTCACACACCTGATCAAAATACCGGAGCTTGCCAAGAATGCTATTGTGTTTGAAATTCTTTGGCTTACATCAAAAACATCAAGTTGCATCTGCCACCCAGATGAGTCTGTTGTTTCCTATTGAAAATGTCTACCGTGTAGTCTGTAACTTCCTAGGTGCTCTTCTTTGGCAGTTCTGTTCAATAGACATCTTTTTTAGGCCTTAAAAATTAAATGCTCTAAAAGAACTTTTGCAGAAGAGAAGCTGGAAATGAACTCCTGTTGCTTGAGTTTTGTGCTGGCTTCCTTTGAGTTTCTCTCTCTGCCTTTTTCCACTTGTTATAATGATTAGTGAAAATGCTGTAAGGGATTTAAAATGGTGTTCTGCACAGTTCTAGAGGTTACCTTGTGGAGGTATACCTCTTGCCACTGGAAACAGTTTGACCCAAGATACTTACTAGATCATCTTCATCCCTGTCTTGTTAAAGCTTTATGTAAAACTGTCACCCTGCATCTTGTTCCGAGTATATGTTGTGTAACTTAATGTTGGATTACAATGTGTGTATTTTCTGAAAGGTACAGCACAGCCAATGCAGAGTCCGATTACGATCGGGAGTCGGAGAGAGAAAGCGAAGAGGGGGAAGATGAAGTGAGCTGTGAAACAGTGAGGACTGCACGGAAGGATTCCCTAGATCTAGTCAATGAGGATGAAACAACTTTAATCCTGGATTCTACAGTGGAGGAGGAACTTGAGCAGCTCCTGCAGCAGGCTGACCAGTTGCATGATGGGAATGAACAAGAGAAGAGAGAAGGATTCCAGCTGCTGCTTAACAGTAAACTGGCGGTAAAGTTCAGTTTTATTCCCCAGCAGAATTGTATGTATTCAACAAAATAACGAGGGCAAAACAAATTGATTTTATTTATGAGTCGCTATGTAAGACCCAGGTCACACTACAACTATAGCGGGGAATCAGTAGCCCTGGTCATAAGATTGTTTAGAAGTATAACAGAGCTGGTCTTTAAGATTAATGCCCCCCAACAATCAAATAAATGGCTTGACTCTTGACTTATTTACATGTATCTTCTCACATTCTGTCTGTCATAAAGGTTTGTGTTGGAACTGGTTCCCCTGACTTGGCATAAGTCTACTTTGCAACAGCAAGGTACTATTATTATAGTATGGATAACAATAGCAGCAGAGATGTGGAGCCTACACTGAAGACCTTTCTGCCACAACTCCATTAGGGACCCTAGGTTTTTGTTCAGGTACCTCGCCCACACTAAAGTCTGTACCATTGTGTCTTTATTCCTGCTGTTGAAGCTGCTTGGGTATATTTAGCTCTGCTCCTAGCAACAGGGAGGGCTTTTA
>NW_017729025.1:81575874-81576768 GCF_001723915.1 Gavialis gangeticus | reverse complement strand
TAGGTTTTTGTTCAGGTACCTCGCCCACACTAAAGTCTGTACCATTGTGTCTTTATTCCTGCTGTTGAAGCTGCTTGGGTATATTTAGCTCTGCTCCTAGCAACAGGGAGGGCTTTTAGCTTTCATAGTTTCATAGTTTCATAGATTTAGGGTCGGAAGGGACCTAGTACATCTTCTAGCCCGACCCCTTCTGCTTTGGGGACGGGCTTACAGCCCTCCTGTCTCAACGCAGGGCTACAGACATTGTAGTTCTAGATCTGTGGCCCCCCTCACCAGTGATGCGGAGCGCCTTTAGCTTTGCATAGGCCTAAGAACCCAGCTTCTTACTCTGCTTAGAGCTGGAGTGGCTACTTCTGTTGTGATTGCTTTCAGCTGCATGGTAGTATTTAGCTAAGCGTGGAATAGCTAACAAAGGAAATGTTATCACTTGTTCTTTCTGTAGTCACCAGTGTGGAAAGGGAGAAATGTTTGATTGCTGTGACCTCAACACTGAAACTGAAAGAGCATAGATAGTTCAGAAGGAAGTAATAACACACTACTTTAATCCAGAGGTATCAAACAAAGTCTGCAGATGAGATTTGGCCTATAGAAGCACTCCATCTGGCCCTCTGGGCTACCAGTGAACTACCAGAAGATGGGGGTGTACTCAGTTCTGAGTGTGGCCTGCCATGAAATCCCAGGCCCTGTGGCCCTGCTCACCTGCCTGCCACTGAAGGCTGTGTAGCACAGCATTCACTTGCCCTGCAACTGCCTGCCTGTGGCTGCTACTGTGGTGACTGCCACCAGACTAGGCTATGGATACTGCCCTATGCTCCAGGCCAGATCTGACCCACAAGTAGCCCCAGGGACTAGTTCTGACTCAGGGTCTCAGCTGGGTTTGACCCCCCCCCCCCC
>NW_017729025.1:81575321-81575782 GCF_001723915.1 Gavialis gangeticus | reverse complement strand
TTTGCCCCCCCCCCCCCAGCTTTGAATCAGTAGTATTTCTTAGAAAGGAGTCTCAAGAAAAAATAGTGACAGACCCTGCCAGGAATGCATTTAATATGCTTGCAACTTCCTTTTTGAAAGTGTCTCATGCTTTCTTTAAATGTATTGGGATGTATTATCCAACATAACCCAACTTAAAGGGAAATTATCAAGTGGGTTGGACTTCAATTTAAACACTTAGCATTTTTACTAGGGCTGTGCAAAGCTTTGGATACCGATTCGATTTAGAGGAGATTTGGCCCAATTTGGTGGCCAAATCTCCAAATCTGAATTGAATCGGGACCAATAAAAAGGTCTGAATCAATTCAAAGCTCTCAAAATCAATTTTTGAGAGCTTCAGTGATGCGGGAAGTCCCCACCCTCTGCAGCAGGGAGCTGGAGCTGGACTCAAAGTTGGTAAATAGGGGGTGGGGGAGGGGGAG
>NW_017729025.1:81558561-81575209 GCF_001723915.1 Gavialis gangeticus | reverse complement strand
GTAAATAGGGGGTGGGGGAGGGGGAGCTGGAGGAGTGGGGTGGGGACCATGGGGGGGACCCCTGCCAGGCCCTGTTCCCTGCCTGTTCCTTCAGCTCCCACAATGGCTGCCCTGCCCAGGCCCTGGCCTTTCCACTCACTGGGTGCTGCCTGGCAGGGGGGTGATCACTGCTGCCCCCACTGCCCCACGCTGTGGGGGGGACCTCTACCACGAGCCCCTCGACCCCTCCCAGCTCCCCCATGGCTGCCCCACCTGCCCCAGCTCCGGCCCTTTAAGAAAAAGAACCCCCCAAGAAACCCCAAACTCACCAGCTCCTGCAGTGGCCTCGGGGCTTCAGGGGGCTCATGGAAGAGCCCTCACGTGGTGTGGGGCAGCAGGGATTGCCCCCTGCTGGGCAGGAACCCGTGAGTGCCAGGTGGGGTGTTTCTTATAGGGCTAGAGCTGGGGTGGGGGGTGCTTGGGGAGCAGGCGGGCATCAGGGGGCTCATTCAGAGCCCCCCATGCAGCGTGGGGCAGTGGGGATCGCCCCCCCCACCCCACCCAGCAGCATCCAGTGAGTGCAGGCTTTTTTTTTTTTTCAAAGTGCGGGCAGGGGGGGCAGCCATTGCTGGGGCTGGGAGATCAGGTGGGGGATGGGCCTGTGTGATTCAGAGATTTGGCTGAATCAATTCTGGACAGTGGTTCGAATTACTGTCCCCTGAATTGGCAGAATCCAAATCCGAAGCGAATACTAGCTGCTTTGCACAGGCCTCATTTTTACAGAGCCAAGCTTGAGGAGGAAGAGAAGGAGAATGGTGGGTTTATTTGTTTGTTTTAGCAGGAAGTGAATTGACTTGTGTTTCTTGATGGACCGTTTCCCCTCCTGCCTTGGCCATCCAGCCACAATAACTGCATGGGTGTTCTGAGAGCCAGAATATGAAAATGTCCAATCTTATGCTGACTGAAATGCAACACATGAACCACTAAATAGTTAAACTGAATTGTAAAATGGTCTAGAATTGTGACTTATTTCTTGTCTCTGAAGATGAATGAAAACAAGTGGATGTCTGGTCTTGGTGCTCCCATCTTTGTTAAAATTCCTGTCATGTGGCATGAGCACTTACAACATGACACAATTAATTAGGCCTATTGTGAGCTCCATTTTATTTGGAATTTAATTATGAATTTTGTGCTTTTGCTTTCTTCAGCCTCCACTTCAGTTTTTGTCAGTCTGGGACAACTGGAAGTTGTAAAAGGTGTTCACTCTGTGTACCTTGGTGTGTAAAAGAGCTGTTATGCATAATAACAACTCTTGCCACATAATACTTAATATCCTTTCTGTTTGTGCTCCCGTTGAAAATTGGTGGAAAAAAATCTTTGTAGTAAGTCATCTCCAATATTTATGTTCTGCCTGCAGTATAAGGACCATAAGAGTTTCCTTTGGCGCCTAATCCGAGCTTATAGTGATCTGTATGATATCACAGAGGATGCAGATGAGAAAAAATCATATGCTTCTGATGGTAAGGAGAAATATATATGTATAGCATCATGTTTACTGGAGCTGATTTTTTGCGCTTTAGGCTTATAAACTGTGCACTTTAAACATTTGAACAATGAGTGTAAGGTCAAAAGTTCTCCCAAGCTTGACAAGTAGCATGAGTAAGGGATGCCTTTTTCTTTAACCAGCTATGCCCAGACATCAAATTGGACTGCCTTTCATTCTCCAGCCCAAATAACCAAGTGTACCCAGGGAAAGCCCATTGCATCACTCTAGAGTGGGGCTCAGATTCACACCTCTGGCTCCATATCTTGATACCTCCTTACCTGCTCTGCCACCAGACCCTTTGAAACCGTATGGGGGAGGAGTTTATTAACTTTAAACCTTTTTTCTTTAGGAATGGATTAACAATCTCTGTAGTGATATGTTGGGTTTAGTTTCTAGAAAAGTATTATGGGTACATCCCCGTTACTACTGAGAGATATACAGGTTTGCTTTTAGTATGTGGTGAAGCAAAGCTTACAGTAAAACCATGTATCTGCATTCAGTGTCGTCTTTACCATCAAAATAAATGTTTCTGATGTAACTTGCTTAAAAAGGCTTACTTAGTGTACTATCACTTTAAGGTACATATAGATAAAAAGCAAATGAGTTTTAAATGTTTATTTCTTCAGTGAAGTTTGATCAGTTTTGTTTTCTGATTCTAATTCACTAGGTCAAATGTTGTTTGTTTGGTGTTTTCAACACTGTAGATGGCTGTAAACAAAAACAGGACATTTAAATTAAGATTTCTATAACTGTTAGATTTAAGAAATAATTTACAATTTAATTTAGTCTCATCTACCCAAGTGGTTCCTTTCAGAAAACTAAAGTAGTTATTTAATTTTCAGATTTTGAATTTATGTAGCTCATACATAAAAGGGCTTGCAGCTAGAACATCTTAAGACCCTAAGCACTTGGAACAGGTAGAGAAGATGAGGATTATTTCTTAAACCTTCCTTGAAATGGTCTTTAGAATGAAACTTTCACAGAACCCGTTTAATTTACACTCCAGGAAAAGCTTTAACAGTCTTCTGCATTCAAAACAGTTGTCAAGCATGCTGTGAAGCCATGCTAGTGATCCAAGATGTCAGCTATGGGTCCTAATTATATATAGAGGTTATTTATGTATGGTCTTGGATGCCCAGAGCATGAAACCGTTTGCAAAATACTCTCAAAGCCAAGTAACTGATAAATGTATAGTTGCTTTACACCTTCCTCTCATTGTAGAGACTAGTACTTTGGGAGCTGGGAAACACTAATTTATCAAGAGTGCAAGTAACTGAATTTCTTACATCACTCTAAACACTTACAGGGAAAGAAGAGGCAGAGGCAGCCATACAGAAAGGGGATCAAAGTTCCGAGTGTCACCAGTGGTATGTAACTTTTTATTTTCTGTTTTAAAGGAGAAAAGAGGAGGCTGTTGAAACTCCTCAGGAGTTGGGGCGTATAACAATCCTCACAGCAAATGTTCTAAATATATACTGAGTCATTGCTTTTTCTAGTAGACTCTTGGTTTCTTTTTCTTGTTAGTTGGTATGAATAAATAGTGCACTGACCAGTGGTGCTGGTAGCAGTTATTGAGAGAGATTTTTTTCATTTGGATCATGCAAGCTAATTCAAAGTTTGGCTCTAAGAAGAGGTAGCCTGAGGGAGTTCTTGAGCAGAAGATGGCAGCTAATTATTTTTCTTTCTGTACTGGGGAATACATATCAGGTAGTTGCAAATGTTCACCTAATAGTTTAATGATACTGATGGGTCTTTCAGAAATGGCTTTCTAGCAACAAGAATTTGGAATTGGGAATGTAGTATGTTTAGGATATTTTAGGTAGTCTGAATTCGGGGACTAGAATTGCTACTTTTAGAATAAGTTATTTTGAGTTAATCTTTGCATATCTTAGTCATAACTCTAGGAAGTAGGTCTGGAGAGGACCCTATGAGGTCATCTAGTCCAGCCCCCTGCTCAAGGCAGGATCATCCCGTGTGTGTGTGTGTGTGTGCGTGCGTGTGCCCACGCGTGCATGCACACAAGAGCCTGGAGAGATATCACCAAAGATGTCTCCAGAAAATCCTCCATATCAAATAGGAAGATTGCCACACAAACACACCAGCTTCCTTGCTGAAGCCAATGTTACCAGTATTGAGTTGGTGATCCTCAAGCACCAATTTTGCTGGAGTGAACATTGTGTGTGGATGCCTGACTCTCAACTCCCAAAACAAGTGCTCTACTTTCAGCTTAGTAATGGCCTGAGATCTCACGATGGCCAAGGGAAATGCTACAAGGACATACTGAAGGAATAACTCAAGAAAATGCATGCTGACATCAAGAGTGGAAAGTTCTACCTGCCAGCCAACCCCAATGGCACCACAACCTCAGGCAGGTGGCAGCTTATTTCAAGGTAAAGTGTCTTGCCCTTGAAGCAGAGAAGAGACAAGCAAGGAAAAGGAGAGAAACCCCAGCTGGCAGCCTGCTCTCACCTGCGGAAAGACCTGCAACTTCTGGAGATGTGTTTGTGGCTCAAGGATTGGACTCTTGAGTCGCCTCAAAACCCATCAATGAGCCATGGTAGAGTTCATTCTTGAATTGAGGGTTTGCTGATGATGATGCACACATACACACATATATGTATGTGAGGATTAAATGTGAAATGGAGAAAAGTTGGTGCTTGTACACAAGAAGGCTTTCTCTGGAATTCAGTCAAACTATTTTTGTTTCCTATAACAAGACATAAATAAGTGCTCAGCTGCTATGGTATTTGTGGCCATATGGTCCCAACTAAGTGCAAAATTCTTGGTGTTGAAGTCAGCTCATCTCTATTTTTTGGTATTGAGAGACCTGAGAAAGTTACTTGTCTATCCTAGGGCTGTGTGCTGGAAATGGAAGGTGATGAGAGGGTTAGGAATCTCATTTCATGCAACTGACTTGCAGATAGCTGCACTTCCTGTGTTCAAAAACTTGATCTGGTGAGGCCTTTTATTTTCTTTCTGTGCTGTTTCCTTTGGCCCCTCTCTAGCCCCTTACAAAGGAACTACTTGTGTCCTTGAAAGGCAAACTCCTACCCAGCTGCACAGGCTGTGGGAATAGCAACTTACAAGTTAGATGATTATTAATGACCTGACACTTTTTTTGTTCCTCTTATTTTACTGGGGTTGGTAGCTGTTGTTGTTGTTGTTTCTCTTGATTTCTTGTATAGATGTTCCAGAGGCTTATAGTGCCAAGTAAAATGAAGACGGTTTTAAGAAAGGTTCATCAAACTGCATGTAGGGCTTCAGGAGAAAGCATCAGTATTTTTGAAGTGGAGAAGTGTTAGACAAGTCATGTTTCTTGTCTTCAGAACAAGATGCCCCTTGCATCAACAGACATGTATGACTATGTGGTCCATTATCTGGATTTAAAATATATAACGCACATTCAGAGAGCCCATCATTAAAAATCAGACTGCTTCCAGTTATTTTTTTATGATGGGTTCTCCTTGACTGTATCCAAAGGAGACCTAATATAGTTTCCCGCTGTAAGCAATGAGCTGAGCTCTGCTACCATTATGATTGATTTAAATTGATGGCAGTGATTCATTTTGCATAAATATTATCTAAACTTGTATTATGTCAAATACAATATGTCAATACAATATTAAATTTCTTGCCTTCATAAAACAGGATAAGATATATTTGACATTGAACATGCAAACTTATCTACATATTGTATTGCATGCTGTTTCTCAAATAATACCATACAACTTGTTGTATGGCCATAAATATATGCGTCTAACGATAACTTGAGATCACCAAAAGAAGTGATTTCTCTTGCAATCTAGCTGCTTTACAGTTTGTGTACTTTACCTGGTCCCGAGTCACCTTCACATTTTCTATGGCATTAGTTTTAGTTTTTCCTACTTTATAGAGGTTTTTCTCAGTTGTATGAAAGACCCTCACAAATGAGAAGTTGTTTATGTACAAGAAGATCAATAAAACATACTGTCCAGGCAGATAAGCAAAATAAACAAATTAGAGGAGGTACAGTGACTTAACTTCATGTTGATTTTGTTCATTTTGAGTTTTATCACAACAATTTCTGGATGTCCGCAGGTAAATCCTTGGCTTTGTCAGGGATCTTACCCAATGTAAAAGTGTATTAGATTATTGCACGCTGGAGAAGTACACAGTTCACTTTACTACACAACACATTGTCTGTTCCAGTTGATTGCCTATTGCTTACATCTGGGCTGTTCAGATGACCCAGCCTCACCCTCAGGTCCTCAGCCACTCCCATGCTGCATGGGAACTCTGGGCCAGCAGGTTCCCCTGTGCCACTGCTGCACCATCCCTTGAGGTGGGGACAAGATGTAGAAACTGGAGCATGGAAGGAAGGAGCCTGTCCTCAGCTGCTGCTGTTACAATTGGAGCCATAGGGGGATGGGCAGCCAGGGCACCACACATAGAGTGCTGCAGGCAGGTGCCCATGGGGTGTGTGGCACCATGTCACTTACAAGTTGGACATCCCCAATTTAAGCAAATTGGCAATCAGTTGGGGCTGACTGTGTTATGTAGTAAAGTGAACTGTGCGTGTCTTCAGTGTGCCACTGTGGAGAGCATTTCACTTTCAGTTTTGCAGAAAAATAAAGCCTTGTCTGTCCTGGGCGCCATATGTGCTACTGTTGCTGCTGCTAGGACAGCATAAGATCAGAAGCTAGTCTCTGGCAAGCACTGGTGTCTCTGGGATATTGCAGGCTCCCAGTTGGACAGATCTGGCTTATTTTGTAGCAAGCTCTGCTAGGTGCATGAAATGCTTACAGGCATAAGACTTTTCAACCCAAATGTCTGCTTTGCAACCTGAGTGTACTGGGGGTAACTGCATCAATAATGGTAACCATATCTGTCTACTTTGTAACTAGTGGTACTCCACTTAGTTGTGCCACAAAGCCTAAGGAGTCAAAGGTCTATTAGTAGAAACCTTGAAAACAAGGGGCTCTGGTTTCCTTGTCTTCTAGACTTCTACTAGCAGCCCCCCAAATGACTGTTAGAAGCCTGAAAATGAAGGGAGCTAGTCTTGTTCAGGGCTGCTAATACAACCACACAACATCTCTGGGTGCTGAACTAGTTCTGGTTACGTTAATTTTCCACAAGTGTATAATTTGCTTTGGTGCATGGTCTTCATTTATTTATTTGGTAGTCTTGAAGCTATGCACTTAAGTTGAACACATTGTATGTAACTTTGTTCTTTTTGTGTAAATGTTGTGATTATTTAAATGTTATAATAAAGGAATTAAGTGTTTTGTTTTGTTTTTTCCCCTCTTTCCCCTATATCCCTCAGTAGCTTCAGTGTCTGAATAGGCTGTTTTAGAAACTTTTGTAGAACTGAAAGAACAGTGTGTTCGGCTATGCTTAATGTTGACTTAAGCAGTTAAACTTCAGATTGCTTCTACTGTGTTATACATGCTGGTTGCAGGGAGAAGGAAAAACATCTGTCTGTTCTAGTGAACTGCTTGTTAAACTATACTTGGCACTTGAGAGTGACTGAGCTTCTCAGTGCCAGCAAGTGAAATTTTGAAAATGGAATACAATATTAAAAGTGTTAATCTTCAATGTAAAGAGCTCTGGATTATGGTATACTAAAGGTGTTAACATTCAATGTCAAGAGCTCTGGGTTGTTAAATCTCATTAAGGAAAAATTAGATTCTTCTCTTTTCTGAAGTCAGTGTTTGCATTCTGAAGATCTGTTTAGATTACAGACCTTGTGGGAAATACATTTTTGTGGCCTAAAAGTTGAGTTTAAGGCCTAGAGAAAACTCCCACATCAGATCAGTTAGTAACTAGTTGCTTCTGTTGCAAACGTTTCCCATGTTGATGCAAGGGAAGAATAATGGGGTAGTCCAGTGAGACTTGATATCTCTAGTGGAGTCAGGTGTTTGGCTCTCTTTGCATGTTTAATTTCTGGAATGTTGTTGAACCACCAACTTGCCAATTAAAGTTTTAAACAGCTTTGACCCTTGAGCTTTGGACATTTTACAGAGCAAGACTGCTTCTGAGCTGTACAATTGATTGATTGGCTTTGTGATTCAGAGGCTTATTGTATGCAAAAACAACTGATCCAACAATTTTTGATCACAGAATTTTGGAGTTGGAGTGAAATCTGATTATGCAATGATAATATGTGGGACTCTTCCACGGTTATGGTTACATGCTGTCCAAAGAGGCTGGTAGAGCTAGGTACACCTTTCCTGCATGCTTTCTAATAGACCATTGAGAAGGACTTTCTGTAAAGATAAACTGTTTGTCATTGTTCTGTATTAGTGTGTTGCTTAATCACATCTCCAGTGTAGTATGCACTAGAAGGATGTATTTTCTAATCTGTGCCCACCTCTTCCATGAATGTCATCAGTGGAAGGGTATTCAGGCTTAAATTGTCTCTGTAGACTTGTCTTTTTGCTGAAGAGGGGCAAGGCTGTTCATGTACACCCAGATCTTGCTATTACTTCTTGAGAACAGCTGCAGAAAGCCAAGAAGGCAGCCATGGAAAGGAAATAGCACAGCATGTGGGAGGCCTGGGATTTACTGGAAATGAATAACTAACTATCTTTATCACTCAAAGAAATAGCTGTTCTTTATCATGAATATAACAGGAAATTGTTCCCTTCTCAGCACTGTCTGGGTCATGACAGTTGCAAGCTTTTTCTGGTTCTATTCTCTGTTCATACTAATTGTCCCCTTGAGAAACAGCTTACCCATACCAAGTGTAACTCCAGCAGGGTTTGAATTATGGGGGAGCTCAGAAAGGCTGAACACCCCACCCCATAAGAGATGAGAGCCCCCCTGGCCTACCCTGCATCTCAGGCAGCAGCAGGGGCAGCAGCAGCTTCTTCCAGCTTCTAGCTACCGCCACCGCAGACCCCCCCCCAAGAGTCAGAATGTAATTCAAACCCTGTAACTCAGTACGTGAAAATCAAAAAAATGGGTGTCATGTGACATAATAACACAGGACATTGTTAAGCATTTTTCCAGTTTCTTCACAGTTTGATGCCCATGCATTATCTTGGATGTAATGATTTTTCACTATGCTCCTTTACCTCTGTTTGTTTGCTTTACTGTGCATTACTGTCTGAGATGCCTATTCTCTAGCCTTTACCTTCTTTATTGACCCTTGGGTGTGGATGATAAGTCAGCAAGGTAAAAATATTGTTCTAGTGCAGTGTAGTGTTGCTAGCAGTGTACTGTGGTAGTGTTTGTCTGTAGGCATGTATATTCTACATATGATCTAGAAACAGGTGTGAGTGAGATTACTGCTTTTTCTGTATTTATCTGTGGTACTTAAGGTAGAGTTACTTTATGTTCCATACTGATTAAAAAAAAAATTATCCCATGAGGGCCAGTTGAAAAATGCTGAATGGGAAAGTGATCTTAACGACAGTTTTGGACGATGCCTTTGTGGTTGGATGGTTTGAAAGGCTTTGACAACCTGAGTATGATAGCACCTGGATCATTTGTATCCGTTTAATGTGCAGTTAGTTCTTGAATGATCCACTTCATCCCTTTAAAGTAATACCTGTAGCACTTCAGTATTCCTATGCAGCTCCTTGCTGTGGCTGCAATATCTCCCTATCTCCCCACTTCCACCCTGTTAGTTCACAAACCCTCACCTTCCCGGGGTGAGGGTATGTTGCGGGGTGGGGGGGATGTCGCTGCTGCTAAGGAACTGAATCCTGTGAAGAATCCAGGTTTTGTTGTTTTCTCAAGAATGTTTTGGGACAAGATTGTATAAAAGTCCATTTGCTCTGGCTTGGGCTGGTACCAAACATGAAGAGGAGCCCTTCCATGGATCCGTGGGCTCCTTTTCACATGAGATTAATACAAAGCTGCTATTTTATAACTGTTTGCTCATGGATCCTAGTAGATCTTAAGAAAAGCCGTTTCACACAGTAGAAATAAGTGGTTTTGATCACAGTGCTGAATAGACTAAAGGAGGGGTCAGCAACTTTTTAGAAGCAGTAGGATGAAATACTGCAGTTCTGTCCTAGGTGAGCTGGTGGTTCCAATGTAGCTGCGACAGCCATGACTGGTAACACCCCTGCTGCCAAATCACTATTGATTTGTGCCCCTCCCCATCTTTCCCCACTCCGCTAGCCTTCATGGACTGGATAAAATCGCTCAGTGGGCTGGATTTGGCCTGCAGGCTTTTAGTCCTGGCCCATGAACTAGAGAGCCCTTGTGTAGCAGAAATAACATAATCTTTCAATTCCTGATTGCAGTCACCTTGCAGGGCTGCTTTAGGAATGTATGAGATGTGGGAGCTGTTTTGGCTACTTGATGCTTCTCTTGAATGGCCAAAACAGTATGTCATTAATTGCATTGGCAGGATACTAGGGAAGGATTTGAGACATTCTTATTCTTTGTGTGGCCTTGGCCTTATTTACATGAACCATACCTTTGTATCAGAAGTAACCTGTGCCATAGTTAAAAAGAGCTTTGAAAGCAATATGTATATTTTGCAAACCAAATAAGATACTAGGAAAGTAGGGCTGGAAGGGACCTCATAAGGTCATCTAGTCCAGTCCCCTTTTCAGGACAGGATCACTCCAGACCAAACCAGCTCAATCAAATGTTTTTCTAACCTGCTCTTAATTTCCAGGGATGAAGATTCCACAGCTTCTCTAGGTAGTCTGCTTCAGTGCTTGAACACCCTCTTCCTCATCTCCAACCTAAATTTCCTCTGCTGCAGTTTGAGGCATTGCCCCTAGCCCTGGCCCTTACAGTCACAGAGAAAAGTCTATCTCCATCCTCTTTATAATCTCCCTTCAGGTATTTGAAGACCATTATCAAATCCCCCACTTCCCTTCTCTTCTACCCTCCCCACCCCCAAAGTCTTCTCTTCTGCAGACTAAATAATCCTAGTTTTTTCAGCCTGTCCTTATAAGACGTATTTCCCAGGCCTCTAGTCATTTTTGTTGCTCTCTGCTGGTAATGGTGGTAATCTTTTATAGTGTCTCTTGCAGATGTTAAACCACATGATTACTGCTTCATTAACTAATTTGGAAATCTTGGAAAAGAGGAGAGAACAAATACATAATTAAAAAAACAGTAGTGTTGCATATTGCACAAGCATGAATGTTAAGCTACTCTGGGCATGAATATGAAAAATCGCTGAGAATGCCATGAAACTGAAACAATTGAGTCCTTGTTTTAATTCCCTGTCCATGTCAATGTGTCTGTCTGTTGTGCAATTCCAACCACAGAACACCAGCTTCAAGGATTAGGAAGTGAGGGAACTGTGTGTTTGCCTTGGCATCAACTCCTGTTGTTAAAAGAAATATTGGAAGTACAACTAGAGCAATAAGGGATTTTATGGGTTTGTCTGGGGCAAATTTTGCAGGTGTTGCATGTTTGGCCCTTTTTTCAATCTGAATATTTCTTCTTCTGAAAACTAAATGGTATTTGCTGACTTCTGAGCGTTCTTGTTGCAAAGTAAGTCATAAGCCCTTGCTCATCTTTGAGCAAAGCAGTAAATTATTTATTAACTGTTTATTAACAGTAAATTGTTTATTAACTTTGACTGCATTTGTCATGCCTGCTTGCTGCAGGCAGATGTTTTCCTTGCCAGGTAATGACAGCATTCTGGGTACAATTTTGAGCTAATGATTAGGCCAGAAGCCAGTTTGGTTGGTAGTGTCTTGCTCTTCACAAAGTATTGCATAAAACTGATTGATTTTCAGCTAAGCCTAGTTCTGTGTGCTGAATGCTCCATGTTCACATGAAGGTTAATCAGGGAAGCAGCATGTAAAATCAGGGGTCAAAGAATCATAGCTGGTAGGAGTAGGCACAGAAATAGTCTTGGAAAATGTTTCAGTATTAGGAGTGATGCGTCATGGCGGTGGGATACTCAGGCTGAGCCTTTCCTCCTACTTGGCAATCTCTTGATCCAGAATTCTGCACAAGTGACACCCACCCTTTCCCTTTCGGATACATTAGCAGATATGAAATGTCCTCAACCCCTATTTCATGTGAGCTTAAGGAGTAGGAAAATCCACAGAGGGGCCCAACTCCCAGCAAAGGACACTGAAGTCAAGTAGGAACAGAAACAAAAGGAGCCTTGACAGAAGCCAGTGGAGGCTGATGTCAGAATGTTCTCTGCAGTTCTGAACAAGCGTTCTTAGCTCTGTTTGCTTTTTGTTCTACTCTTCTCTCTCTCAATCTCTACACCTTGGTCTCTCTCCACCTGGCGTGTGCATCTCTCTCCTTCCTCCTCTCAGACCTGCCTACATATTTCAGCAAGGGGAGTGAAATGTCTGTTCAGTGAGAAGCTTGTAGATAACACAGACTCTGGGGCTTGCCATTGCAAGGTAGGTACTTTTGGTGCTTTTTGGGCATGGAAAACGTGATTCTGGTTTGCCTTACTAGGAGTGGTAACTGATATGAGAAGCTACAGCAAGATTGGAGGTCCAGAAATGCAGAGATTATATGTAATGTAGAGATGATATAAAAATGGTACAATTTCTACTTTGAATATTCAAATATTAACCTCATTTGCATATTTTAAAATGAAAACTGTAAAAGCATGCAAGCTACTAAAATTAATTTCAATAGGCACTTAGGTGTGCTTTGAAAGTAAAGATGGGTAAAGGCTGAAATGAAGTCCATTTGCAGGTGTCTGTCTAACCCAGAGGTGGGAAATTATTTCGGCTGGAGGGCCACTTAATGAGTTTTGAGGACCTGTCAAGTGCTCTCTCCCTCCCCTCATCAGATCCATGGGCCAGATGCTGGTCTAACCCGTACTTAAATACAGGCATACCTCGTTTTATTGCGCTTCACTTTATTGCGCTTCGCAGATATTGCGTTTTTTTTCAAATTGAAGGTTTGTGGCAACCTTCATTGTTGTCTTATTTTAAGAAATTGCCACAGCCACCCCAGCCTTCAGCAACCACCACCCTGATCAGTCAGCAGCCATCAACATCGAGGCAAGACCCTCCACCAGCAAAAAGATTACGACTCGCTGAAGGCTCAGATGATGGTTAGCATTTTTTAGCAATAAAGTATTTTTTAATTGAGGTATGTACATTGTTTTTTTAGACATAATGCTATTGCACACTTAATAGACTACAGTATAGTGTAAACATAACTTTTATATGCACTGAGAAACCAAAAAATTCGTGTGACTCGCTTTATTGCGATATTCGCTTTATTGCAGTGGTCTGGAACTGAACCCGCAATATCTCCAAGGTATGCCTGTACCTCTCAAGACAGAGATGCTACAACTTCTCTAGGTAGTCTGTTCTAGTACTTAATTCCCTGTATAAATGTATAATTATGAGGTTTTCCTAATATCCAACCTAATTCCTCCTTGCTGCAAAATAAGCCAACTGCTTTTCAGTCTATTCCAAATGGACATGCAGAACAACTTAACTTTGCTCTCTTAATAAACTTTTAATACTTAAGTACTGTTGTCATGTTCCCTGAGACTTTCTTTTTCTAAAGAAAACAAACCCAATCCTTAAATCCTCTAATCTTTTTTTTTTTTTTTTTTTTGGGGAAAATTTTATTTCAAACCCTTGTTTTTTTTTTTTTTTGAGGAACATTTTTTTTTTTTTTTGAGGAACATTTTTTTTTTTTTTTGAGGAACATTTTTTTTTTTTTTTTTTGGTGGAAAATCTGACTTACAAACCTCTGAATTTTTTGTTGCCCTTCTGGACTCCTTTAAGTCTGTCATCACCTTTTTCAAATTGTGGTTCCCAAAAATGGACACATCAGCTGATGCCTCCAGCACTGTGCTGGTACACCAAGAGTGAGATTTGTCTCTTCTTTTTTTGCAAGAGTATCATGTTGTTTTGTTTCATGTGTGATCTCTTTTCCTTCATATCTTCTGAAGTGCTGCTTATAAAGTTATTCTCCATGTTGTACTTGTGCTTGGGCCTTCTCATGGCTAAATGTAGTACTGTACTTTGCACTTCTCTTCTGAAGTTTATCAAGATAATTTAGAATTCTTATAGTACCCATCAAAGTGTTTGTAGCCCCTCCCAGGCTGGTATAATCTGCAAGCATAATAAACGTAGTTTCAGTTCCGTAACCCAAAAAGCTAATAAAAACTGCTGCATAACACTGCATCCAGAACAGACTTCTGTGCAGTGCTGCCTGAAGTGGCTTTCTAGTTTGAGAGCAAGCTAGTGACAATTCTTTGAGTGTGTGTTTGTTCACGTGCCAGAGGGGCTCCCCATAGATCCAGAAATATGAGGGTGGGGATGCCGTGGCAGCATTAATTGTTACAGCTTCCAGAGTCATGGCAAGTAATGTTGCCATTGCTTCCCCATCTCCAAATTTCTGAACCCATGGGGAGCCCCGCAGGCTAGATGATACAGACCCATGTGCTAGATGAGGCTGGCATACAAGGTTTGGCTGCTTTAGTTAAACCAGTGATTTTAAACCTTGTTAGACTCAAGCCCCCCTCCTCCTCCCCTCAGAAAATGCCGGCTCTTAGCTTTCACTTACTTTCTGCCTGCGGAAAAACTGTAGAGCATTTTTTCTGTTGTAAAGAACTTGGAAAGACCGGAGCAGGTCAGAATATTTTTAACACTGTGGGTTCCTATTTGAAATCTCTGGGTTTAGGCATCCAACCATAATCCATGAGATAATAGTGCTAATATTGCATAGCACCCCACGGCACCCTTGGAAAGATCTCAAAGCACCCCAGGGTGCTGTGACATCCTAGTTGAGAATCACTCCATTTCCCCAAGTTGATGGGGAAAATGGAAAAAATCCTGAGCACATAGATGAGAAGTGCTGGTTAAAATAATAACTTGGGCAATATTTTCCTTACCCAGATATTCATGCTGAGTTGTTTACAGCTGTATTATTCCAGTCTTCTGAATTGAGATGAACTTATCCTTTTAAGCCATAATTCTGCACAGCAAGCCTCTAATGTGGTTTAAGAATCATGAGGTTTTTTAGATTTTTTTTTTTGCGGGGTGGGGAGGGGTTTTGGTTATTTCTTTAATCTTTGTAGATCTTGATCAAATAAAACACTTCCCTAGTTTCTAGTTCATCCAGATGGGAGACTTTTGTAAACTACCAGGCTTTGCTTACACAGCAGGTTTCCACAGCTCATGACTGAGGAGGAGGTTCACTTACTTTCAAGTTATCTTGAATTACTTTATTTGTTGAGTGACCTTGTTGGTTCCATTAGTACAAAGATGGAAAGCCTGTGGTTCGGCAGATGTGAACCATGGTCTGCATGGAATATTCAAAGAAAGAAACGGAGTATTGTCTTGCTAATCTAAAACTTAAATGACCTTTTTGTAAAGGGCAGTGAATACTTTCTTACAAATGCTTTCAAATGTTTGGTGAAAAATCAGAGCTGTATAGGCTGGAAATAGAATAATTGGTATCTTTTCACTTATGACATTTTGGAGAAGGATATTGCAAACAAATTTGATAGCATATTAGCAGACTCACATATTTGTAAATAACATTACAATGGGTCCCAAACAATGGCCCAAAACAATTGAGGTATTTCCTCAAGGGCTGTCTGATCAGATGATTTTATTCCTAGTAGCTATATCACACAAAATAAGTTAACTATACATATCTTTATGTTACTTTTCCATGAATATTATTGCTGTAATACAGGGATGTCAAACTCCTCCAGTGGGCCAGATCTAGAGCATACTACTAGTCTCCATAGATCTGGAGTGCAGAGCTATGTCACTTGGCCTGTAGATCTGCCCTCAGGGCTGGAAATTTGGTGGCAGGATTAACTGCTGCTGAATTCAGAGCCATGGCAGATGCCCTTCCTCCCATTGCCAAATTTCCAGCCCTGTGAGCTAGATGACATGGCTTCAGGGTCTGGATCTGGTTTGTGGGGCTTCTCATGGGGTCAGAAATTTGGTGATTGGAAAAATGGTGACAGTGTTAATTGCTGTGGCTCCAGGAGCAATGCAGTTAATGGTGCTACCATTTGTCCAGCTGCCAAATCTGTGGCCCCATGGGAAGCCCTGTGGACTAGATCACAGTGCTTCATGGGCTGTATCTTGCCCTTGCACTACATCTTTGACACCCATACTCTAGTAGATATGCCGCCAAATAGTACACAGATGTTGTGACTGGCAGGCCAGGTGGTCCATGGAAATTTCTAGGAAAGCGCTGCACTGTAAGGCTGCGTATAGAGCTCCCTTATGTGATTATAGGGAAGTAGGGCTGGAAGAAACCTCACAAAGTCACCTAGTCCAGCCCCCCCAGCTCAAAGCAGGATCATCCTTACTATACTATCATAGCCAAGCATCTGTTCAATGTGCTCCTGAAAATTTCCAGGGACAGAGATTCCACAGCTTCTCTAGGTAACCTGTTTGAATGCTTCACCACTCTCATAGTCAGAAAGTTCTTCCTTATCTCCAACCTAAATTTTCTCTGCTGCAGTTTGAGGCCATTGCTCCTTGTCCTGTGTCTTATGGCCACAGAAAAAAGCCCATCTCTGCCCTCTCTGTAATCACACTTCAGCTATTTGAAAACTGTTATCAGCTATGATGCCATGGGTCACCATTTCTGGAATGTAACTCCAGAACGCAGCTAAATTCAAAAGTTGTACTGAAAGTTGTGGTGTGTTAGCGGTAGCAGTATTGCTAATGCATTGCAACTTTTAGTGCAACTTTTTTATTTAGCCAAGTCCTAGAGTTGGCTGTCCCACTATAGCTAAAGCAGAACAACGTTCCCTTAGCATGGGTAGAGTTATGGTGATAAAAGTGCACCTTATACTGGCATAAGGCAGATTGACATTAATATAGCTGCATCCCACATTAGGGCCTGTATAGTAATATTATTTTTTATTTCACCCCTAACAGAAAAGGCTATTCCAGGGCAGATACAGCATAGACCAGACATTGGTTCTGTCTAGATGAGAAAAAGAATGTTGATTTGCATATTGTTAATTATTGTGTGGTCTACAACACCACTTAGCCTTCAGTGTGGATCATGATTAACAGATTAAAAAAATCTTGCTAACTGGTTGTGGTAAATCCTAGGTCTGATCATGAGCTGCTAAAAGGGTTTTTAACTTTTAAACTGTCTCCGTTGGGCCCAAGTGTGTTTTAGGAGGGAAAATGTGTTTGTGGTTTTCTTTTGTCTGGATAGGTCCTTCCATTGTAATGTTTAAGATTA
>NW_017729025.1:81543979-81553561 GCF_001723915.1 Gavialis gangeticus | reverse complement strand
GGTTCTCCGCTTCTTATCTGGCTGAGACTATAGCGAGAGGATCTGAGCATCTGAAACTTAAATGTGGAATGGAACTTGGCTGAAAGCGGGAATATTAATCTTTGCATCTTCTAAAAGTGTCAGAACATTTCTCTGACCACAAATTGTCATGACTTAAGTCTCAGTCTCTTTCAGAAACCAGCACTCAGTATTTAATTGGATGGAATATTGCCATCTATTTAATTGCTAACACCACTTATAAAAAATAGTTTGAGCATTTTATTTTCTATTCTAATATTGATCTGACTACTTCACTTATGTGGGCTGAAAGGCTTGCAGACCACAGTGGAAAAGCTTCAGGTTATGTTATGTTAGTGAAATTGTGTTGGACCAAGAGACAGAGAGAGCAAAGCTACACTTGTTTCTTGTGCAGTTTGTTGCCTCTAGTGACATGAAAACCAACAGAGCTAGTGGATGTAGGGTGCAATGGATCTAGAAAATTAAGGAAGTGGATTATAATGTGAACTTTGTCTAACTTATGGTTTCACTTGTTTACTTCAGAGCTTGCATACAACCTTCCATTTATTGTATACTGATGTATTATCAAAGTGCTGGCCTGTGGAGCTGTTGTTTCAGCAAAGTCTTACTTGTTCTGCTACTGTCTTGGTAATTAATGTAAAGCTAAGTGTGACTGATGAACATCATCATTGCTTTTTTAATTACCACCCTAGAATAAGTTTAATTGCCAGGAGGAGAATTCTGGAGATAAAGCACTATATGTGAAGTGTTTTCCTAAAAACTATCTTTAGATTTACTTATTGTTGTATGTTTTCCTAAAAACTTATCTTTAGATGCACTTATTATTGAAGTGTTGTATTGCTTAACAACCAGAGATGTATTCTGTAGAATTTTAGATTCTGTTTCAAGACCTTTTAAAAGATTTGTGATTTAGTTATGAGCCAAGCCTCTGGAGATATCCAGTCCTCTAGCTCCGCATACACATACCTCAATATGTGCCCCTTATCTGGAATGGCATTCTGGGTGTCCTTATTCTTTTTACGTGTATAAAAGTATAGGCTAGACCTTGATAACCTGGGATAGATAGTAAGTATGAAAGTAAGACACCCCCTCCAACTGTACATATTGTCTTAGCAAAAACCATCTCTCCAAGGCTGTACTTCTGCAAACTGCAGCTTCTCCACCATTGCACTCAAAAGAAGAGCATACTTGAATTAAAAACCCAGTAAGATCAGGGAAGGCTTCCCCTGACAGCAGTAAATGGTGTGAATTTAACCCCATTTTTGCAGCGTCTGAAAATAGCTAAAGCTTTAATGGAGCAAGAGACTGAATTCTGTCCTCATCCTTAAAGGTGATTGGATCATCTCTCAGTGTAAAGAGTCAAGACAGGGGCAATGTGAGGAAGTTTACACAATTGGTGACAAGAGATTACCTCTGTTGGGTGATGGTGCTGAAAGGAGACGTTAAATATATTTTGATCTGACTAGGAGGAATGTTTAGGTATTTTCTTTATCTGTGGTTACATACCACACAGCACAATCTCCTATTTGTTTTCCCTTCAATTGAAATTTCTTCAACTAGACTTAACTTTAAGCATGTTAAATTGAATAGAATTAAATACATAGTTTCACTGTCTCTTGGATTTCATCTAGTTTTTAAGAGTGAAGAAGGGGAAGTGAAATGAACACCTGTTCATTTAAATGTCCTTTCTCCTGTGTCTCAGCAACCAAAAACAGGACGGTTTGTATTGGTGGAGGGATACTGGCTGGCCTTAGGACTTGCTATTAGTTTTCTTTGTTAAAATGCTGACTGGTTTCATGTTAGCCTGAGAATGTGAAAAAGTCAGAATTTTAGGGGGAAAATGGAGCTAGAAACATTGCTGAAAAGCAAGACCCACTATAATTAATTAAACAACTTCTTAAGCGGAAGAGGATTTGAAGGTGTAGCAGTGAGGTCTCTTTGTGTGGAAGTTCATTAATCTGCACATCCTTCATGTTACTCCTGCTTCCGACTTACAAACATGCTGAGGGATGCATCTGATCAGAGTGGGTCCAGTTGATAGTGACCCTCCATTGGAAAGTGCACCTTGCAAGTGGTCCTCAGAGTTTGGGTTGTGCACCCCTGCTGGAAAACAACAAGCTAGTATAACAGAATGGACACCTGCCAAAGACCTGAATTATTCCTGGTTTAAGGGATATTAAAGGGCCAAGGGAGTCCCTGAACATTTTAACTGAGACATGAGAGTCTCAATTTGAAGCCCTCCCTGCACTTGGTGCAGAAATGAGATCTGGGGAAAAAGACTGATTGGCTTTGAGGCACCCTATCTCTGATACTCTAAGGCCACTGGCTGTGTCATTTACAGCAGTCTCAGACCTGCTATAATTTATGCTTTGGTTTTATGGCCTTCTTGGCTAGAGAAGCCAATATAGTTAGAATTTGTTTGGGTGTCAGCCATGCTCCCTAAATGGGGGCTGGTAAGAGGAGCTGGAAGGTTGCTGAGTTCATCCTATGCTGTTGAAGTACATCCCTCTTTTGCAGGCCATGTTCTTTGTGAGGCAAGGATCTTTGGCTAGATGTGATATCTTTTATTAGATCAGTCAAATAGTTGCAAAAAAATTCTTTGCAAGCTTTCAGGCATGTCAAAGATCTAAGTCTTTGATTTCGGATGCCGATGGCAAAAGAACAAAAGATCAGATAGCAATAGGTCAGAGGCTAACACAACAAACTCTGTAATTGTAGTCTCACACTATTAGTTTTTAGTTTGTAACAGTGCTGCATATTCACACCCCTGTCTGTGCCTCATTTCAAATTACTTGAGCTTTTCATATGAGAGACACACTAACCTTGAACAAATTGCAGCCTAGTATCGTAACGTTGAAAAGAGATACCGTACCTATAGTGACCAGATAAAAATGAAACCAACGGAATTGTAAAATTAAATAATATGCTACGCTTGCCCTCTTGTGACCAAGCAGGACCAGTATCACCCAAGCAAAAATATAGCCCGCCTTTTATGAAACTTGAGAAAACAAAGAAAGCACAAGTGTCAACCTGTTAATTATTCATGCCAGGTGTATTATTATTGGTTATTGTGTTTCCTATAACTTGGAAAGAACTTCCGCCCAAAAATAGAGAACTGCGTATACACTCAAGAAGGGAGATCTCGGAGCATTCCCAAGAGACACAGTTTGTAACCTGATCAGTTACAAATATTATCTCTCCGCCTACGTATCTTTCTGGCGTACCCCCGTTTTGCCAGCTTGTGTCGTCTTATCTTTTTCACTCGTCTTATCTTATCTTTCGTACGTCCCTCTCGTCAAGAGCTCTCGGTAATCTGCAGACTGTAGTAATTTGTATAAACTGTTTGAAACCTGTACTCAGCAAGTCTGCAGTCCACTGTAATCACTGGGTGACAGAACATCTGCATGCTGTAACTAAGAAATCAACTGCTTCTGCCTATGCTGCAAGCCATCAGTAGCGTAAGTAAACTAAACTTTCTGTGTAACGAATGCGCATTAAACCATTTAAATGCTCTGACTCCTGCTCGCCATTAACACCCGCCTGTCAGGTCATAAATTCCCCCTTGCGCCAAGCCGGTCGTACCGACCCAGGCTCGCAGGTCAAGGGTGCACCGGCATCTGGGCGCGACGGGGCGCACACACTCTTCTTCAGGCGCTGGCAGACTCTGCTGCTGTTATGTGTTCTTCAGGGTAGAAAAGAAGCTGAAGAAGTCTGTGAAAATACAAATGAATGGAAGCTTGGAAGACAGTGGGTAGAGATGGGGGGGAAGGGGAGGGAAATGTGTGAAGAAATGCAGGTGGTTAGCTTGACGTTATCTGGTGTGTCTGATGTCAGGCAGGTTGTAGTGTGTCATAAATCCAATGTCTATATTAAGTCCATGATTCTTTGTATCCAGTAGATCTATGAAGTGAAGTTCATAGGCTCATCTATGAAAGGTGTTTTGTAAGTTCCCTTTGAGGATTAAAACTCAGAGAGGGAGTGATTGTCTTGTGAGAATTGGGCACCCACAGGTAATTGGATATTTTTGTCTTTAATGGATTTTTGGTGTGCGTTCATTCTGATACACAGTTGTTTGGTTTGTCTTACATATTTTCCATCAGGGCAGTTGGTGCACTGGATGAGATATATTACATTTCTGGAGGTGTGGGTGTAAGATCCAGGAATGGTGATGGCTCTGTTGTGGGATGTGTTGGCAGGTTTTACAACTCTTGTTCTGGTGTGGTCTGGATCCATGGGTGTGGTTTGGGGCATAGGAAGTTTGCTTCTGGTGATGAGTTTAGCAAGGTTTGGTACTTGTTTAAAGGCTAGGATGAGTGGTTCTGGAAAGATCTCTTTAAGAATTAGGTCTTCTTCTACTGTGGGTTGCAGTTGTTTGAGAATTTTCCATATAGGTTCCAGGGACAGAAAGGCTATCTTTAATTATTTATATCAGTGGATGTACTGATAGTGTACGCCACCAATATTCATCTATATACACCTATCTCTGAAGTGAAATGAGCAACTTTTAAAAGGCTACAACAATGCTATTTGACTGCTGTAAACAGCAAGTGAAGAATATTATTTCCAACTGAAACATCAGAGAATATTTTCTGTTTAGTTAAGGGGTGGGGGGAAGTACTGTGACAAATATGTAAAACAGCTCATGGCTGTGGAACTAACTAATTGTCACTGGATGTTGTTGGGGTCAAGGACAGGGTACCCATGATTGATGTTGTGTTAGGTTTAACATGGAGAGTAAATCTGGACCATGCTCCACTCCGTCTGTCTCTTGGATTCAATCTCTAGAATGTATGTCTCTCTTCCTACATGCTTTGGCCCTATTTCTTCTTCTGATCAAGGCTATGAGTATGTTCTTTGGTTTTAGATCCACAGCTTTGCGTTAAGGTGTCTCGGCCATCATTCTGTACAATCTTCAGTTTGCAGCATAGTGATAAAATCTCTGTTTTGCAAGAGTTGAAAATGGACCAGGGAGAGAGAGGGAGAAAAAGCTGTTGAAGTATCTGATTTGTTTGCAAGTAGAAAAACTCTTACAACCCCATAAAAGTTGTTGCTCCATCTTCCATTTCTCACCCCACACTTAGCTGATTAATTTTCCTGTCTTTGTTGTTTTCTCTTGATACTGAGAGGAGCATATGAACATTCACAAACTTGGCAGTGTTCAAGCATGAGTTTTTTGTTTTAAATAACCAGCGTAGCAACAAGAGAAAGATGAAGCAGTATGGTCTTAACTGGAGCCAGAGTTACAAACCTCACCACTAATTACTAGCTATTCAAATTCCACGTGTAACCAGCAGTACTGGGAACTGGAGGCCCAGTCTCCCAAAAGTCTGGTAAGATTTACAGGCACATATGCTGAGTAACACAACATCTCTCTAGGGTTTCTTTCCTTACTAATGCCTGGCTTTAGGGCAAATGTGAGCAGGCTGGAAAGTTGGGGTTTTTTATTATTATTATTAAAAGGTCTGCTAGAGTTCAAGAGGGATTTATAAAACTGTCTCATTAAGCAGTGTTTTAAAACCGCATTTTAAATTATGATTTTGAGCCACAGTCAAAATATCGTAATTGTCTCATCCAGAGGATGCTGTGTTCAGACATAGATTTTATGCATCCCTATTTAACCCTTGAAATTGGCTGTGTTCAGTGCCTCTGCAGGTTAGATCCAGCCTGTGGGCCATAGGTTACCAACCCCTAGGCTGTAGCAGGGATTTGCAGCTTTTTAGGAACAGGGTGCCAAATTAGCTTAGCTCTGAAGATGGGCTGTCTCTCTCCTTGCCCACACCGAGGTCCCAGCCTCTAGCCACTCCACCCTGTTGCTGAATTGCCACCAATACCCTACCTTTGAGAACCAGGTGACACTGCTTACCAGCCTGAATCCAGCATGAGGGCAGTAGGTTGCCCACCCCTAGTCTACAGTAACACTCTTTGGCAGTGGTTGGTGAGCAAGTAAAGAATATTGTTTTCAGGTAAAACTGCAAAGGAAAGTTGTTGTTGTTTTTTTTAATTTAATGAGGGGAAAGTACCATGACAAACATCTAAAAGATCTGCCGGTGGAACTAATTGCTACAGGATGTTGCAGGGGTCATGAACTTAATATTTAAAGAGAAACTGGACATTAGTATGAGTAACAAACAGTGGTAGCCACTGTTGTTGGAGCTAATGCAGAAATAGCTTTTAGAAGACGGAAGACACCATGGTTCAGGACTGAAGTCAATTTCTAATGATTGAGGATTAGAATGAACTGCAAAAAGATTTTGGACCTTTCTGTTGCTGGTTGTTAACAAATGTATTATACCCAATTAGGTGGATCATGGGAACAATTTACTGTAGTAGTTCCTGTGACCCTGAGGCTGCATGTAACCGAACATTGGGTGTTAGCTGAACTGTGATCTTAACTTCTAGAATTTCTTTAGCTTTAACAGTGTAAGGAGAAATGCAGTAAATGATCTCTTCTCTCTTTTTTCCTTCAACTCTGTAGTATGAGACTTCAGGAGATTTATATTATTTTTTAAGAGTAATTGACTTTTATTTTAGTGGTTTTGATGGTATATAAAAAAACCCTCAACATCATCCTTGACTACCATTTAAACTAGGGATATTTTATTGTAATAGAGATTCATTGGGGAGCTGAGCTCATAAAATTTTGATTTTTTTTGCCAGGAGGGTACTTAATAAGGACACAATTGGAAGTTCTGTGGGACATTGGTATCAACAAGGTGTTTAATCCCAGGAAAGAGCTGGGGGTCTCTAGACGAGTGGTTCACAACTTTTTTTTTGTACCAGGATCTATTTGTAAAGATCAATGGCCAGTCCCAACGCAGTGCCCTTCAGTCCTGACCTGCAGTCCCCAGCCGTATCCAGACCCCAGATCCCCAGTGTGGAGGCAGGGGTTGGGTGTTGTGGGGGGGGGGCATGGCACCCTGCCAGCCTGCCACGGTTTCTCATGTTTTTCTCCTTTAAAGAAGAATCCATTTTTAAAGTTTGTTTGTGACCCTTTCAGATATTCTTGTGACCCACTATTGGGTCACAACCCACAGCTTGAGAAACACTGCTCTAGACCACTTGGAGAAGATTAGCGTCTTCTGGTTGGGTATGTTTTTCCTCTGTTTCACTAGATCAAAGTCACTCCTGTGCCATGACTGCCCCCTTTAAGGAGAAAAATGCAGATTTTTCTCTCTCTAAGAATAAAAGTGCAGATATTCCCTGTTCCTAAAGGGAGAAGCAACTGCAGCTGGACCCATATCCTGGTGGGCAAAGAGGGCAGGAGGAGTTCTGATTTTTCTCTGATATAAAACCTTCAAACTTCAAAATATATAGGTATTTAGAATATATTGTATTATAATGATCAAGGCACTGGTGGGCTTCCAAATTGCTTTAAAATTGTAAATATATCAATAAAACATTGTGTTCAACTGATACCTATATATATGATGGTGTTTCATTTTAATCATAGAAAAAGGCTGATTTGGGGGGTTTTAAAGTATTGAATTTGGAGGTTTTAAAGGCTCTCCTTCAAAATGAACTTGAGGTCAAGAAAAGCAAAGCTGAAACTCTCTTTGAAGGATCCATGCAAGTTGAGTCTGATCTGGGAACACCTCCAGAGAAGTTCCAAGGGCAAGGTGATGTTATAGTCTGCTTTATTTTAATTGGGCAGTTGCAGCGCTCAAGCATCATGGCATTGAGCTTCCCAGAAGCATTGCAGTCCTCTGTGGTGGCACATGGACTCTGTGGGCACTGTTGTATATGGTGCCTTGAAGTCCTTCAGTTGGGCCTTTTGTCTCCCTGTAAGACTACAGCAGGTCATGGCTGAACCCTGTTGGAACTAATAATGACAGTACTCTGAACAGACAGAGTAATTTCCTTCACTGTAGGTTTACTCTCTCCTTGCCATCAAGAATTACACAGCTGGTATATCTCCCAGAGCCAAACAGTGCAGAGAAAAGTCCCTGAGGAGAATGAGATGGTCACCAGGGCTTCAGGGATCAGCCCACTCAGGGCCTCTCTGTGTATCCTACTCACTGTCCATACCAGCAGTGACTGTAGCAGTCGTCCTGGGCATTACCTCTACCTCAGACAGTTTAATGCCTGACATACCCCTACAAACTATAGTTGATTCAAACTGCAGATCATAGAGAGAAGGAGTATAGCATGGATGATCACTTCCCAAGAGATCACGAATCTCTTGTCATATTGTTTTCCTCCCCAGGTAAAACTCCATCCATTTCCTCTGTGGAAGAGCCAACCGTTTTCTAGGTATAGATGCTGGATTAGTCCTTGGAGGTTACCCAGAAAAAGCAAATTAAGCTGATGGATATCCTGAAACATTTTTCTTGAGGGTGACTAGCCAGGCCTGTTTATTGATGTACTGCTTAAACCAAAGTGGATGTGGCATAAAGCAGCTTCAAATTCAATGGCTTCAGAAAGGGCCAACAAGAGATAGCTGATTCCATCTAAATGGTGTGGATATTTCTATCTGTTCTTCCCCTGGTACCAAAAGGCTTGTGAGATCTTGAAGCAGTAATGCTAGGCTAAGCCTATCCCTTGTGGGAGTGGGGGATGCTAAATCTCTTCAGGAGGAAGGTGTACTACTCAGCCTTCAGAGGAGAGCGGCAGGTTCGAAGCAGCTACTCTTCCACATGACTTTCAGGCCCTCGCTCTCCAAACAGTTCTTGATAGATCTGGTATAGCAGCCAAGCTGTTGGCTGTGGTTATGAAGAGCTCTCGAGCCTGCAGTCAAGGAAGCAAACTAATGGTGGTGCAGAACTTGCTCTCCATAAACTAAAAGACTCCAGAACATTTTGCAGATTTGGGGATTTATATCCCAGCTCCAAAGAGAAAACCCCCTTAGTAAGAATTCCAATGAATAGGAATGGATGTTGGAGTATGGAATATCTGTCATTAAAACATTTTTGGTAACTATGGCACTTCTGATTTTTAAGGCTACTACTCAAAAAACTTGAGCATATCAAATATTGCAAACCATCTGAATGGGCTAAGGGATCGAATATTTAAACATCTGTTACAAAATGTAATATAGCTCCCAAGGTAAAATGAATCATTTCACCTACCCAAGATTTCAAAAACTGATTTTTATATTAAGTGGTATCAGTTGACTAACACAGGGTTAGGGTTATTTCATTTACTTATCATGTCCTCTGAGAAGAAATGTTACCCCTTTTTGTTATACTTAGCTGTAAGATGTTGATAGTATCAAATGAATCTCACGCACAATTTCCCTACTTGGAGTATTTTATGAGGTGTCCTGGCACTGAATCCTAAGACAGATGTCAGTGTTTAAAAGCAGTATATGTTAGAAAAAAGTTACTGTGCGTTGAGCTGGAGCCAACTTTCAAATCATAATTATCAAATTACTTTTAAAAAGGAACGGAGAACACACTTTTCCAAAAGAGATTACTCACAAACTCTAGAAAATTATTATAGAAAGAATAAAATCTATTTCTAAATCCTGAGAGAAATTGGTAAACTGCAGGGTTGCGTTCAGCTTATGGGTTTTTTTTCCAGGAATGAAATAGTCTGTAGTGAAAATATATGTGTGTTTAATTGAGT
>NW_017729025.1:81523089-81538979 GCF_001723915.1 Gavialis gangeticus | reverse complement strand
CTTTTAAAAAGGAACGGAGAACACACTTTTCCAAAAGAGATTACTCACAAACTCTAGAAAATTATTATAGAAAGAATAAAATCTATTTCTAAATCCTGAGAGAAATTGGTAAACTGCAGGGTTGCGTTCAGCTTATGGGTTTTTTTTCCAGGAATGAAATAGTCTGTAGTGAAAATATATGTGTGTTTAACTGAGTCTTCATGGAAGAGTGAGAAGTAAGAATAATAGTAACAGCCCAAAGTGTTATCCATCTTCTAATCTGGAAGAAGTCACAGGTTTAGAGGCTGTTGAAATTCCCAGTATTCAGGCAGTCTCCTTTTGAATCTTCCTTTTTATGTTAATACTTCTTCTAAAAGGGCAAATCCCACATCTTTTTCAGCTCTTAAGACCACTATTTGTCTCCCATCGTCTGTCTAGCAAATCTTAATAATCTTATGTTGGGGTCGTCTTTGTAAGACGAAGGATAGCCAGTAATAATTATAGTGATGTTAGATAGTCTTCGAACTAAGCAGTGTTTATTACGCAATTGGTATATTGTATATGGGGTCTTTAGGCTAGTGTGGCCAAACCATGGCCTGACTCAGGGCTTATCTGTAGGAAAGAGAATGTGTAGTAAGACAGGATACGAATTTACAGCACATTAGGTACTCTGCATTTCTTGTATGGATACTTTTGGTTTGTATGAAGAATGAGTTTTGTTTGTGTTTTTTTAACTTCTTCCACTTCTGAAGTCGGGTAAGCTAGAGTATCCCGTGTGTCTCCATGGGGAATTAAAGAAGTCGTAATGTACTGTAAATTCATACTCTGGCCTCCTTCATAATAACTCCCCTTTGTAGACAAGCCCTCAGAATTCTTTGTGCAGACGGCTCCATGTAACCCAGCACGTCTTGAGGTTCATCTACCCCGCTGTTCTTGTGTTCTTAGATTTCAGTACAGCTTAGTTTCTTCACACTTGGCCCCTTTGTTCCCATTTTTTCTACTCCAGCTGTTTTGTCCAGGCATTCAGGTTTCCATGGTCTTCACCAAGATAGGTTATTCACAGGTGAATAGCTCTGTTCAGTTCTGGATGACCTGTTTCCTGCTGATCCAGACAGCTACATATTCTTTATCCCTATTGCACTCTTGCCAGTCCAGAGGAGGAGTTAATCCCTGTGCCTGGTAGGTAATAGTACAAAGGAAAGAGGGAAGATTCATGTACATGATTTATAAAAAATATTACAGATGTGTGTCCACATACTCAGCAGATTGTTAAAATGGCACATTGGGTTTAGTGTCTCAATGACTTATTTGCTTGGTTTAAAAAAATTGTATTTTTTCTACCCTAACTGTGCTCCAGACTGCTAGCTATGGCATCTGAAAGTTAAGATGTGGCATGGGTTTTTTGGTTTGTGCGCCAGTTCTAGGAATAAAGCACCTCCCGACTAACATCTTGGCCACCATATTTTCTGAATGGGTCTGCATGTGTAACTGGTTGGCCTTGTACTTGAAATATGACAGATAGTGCTGATTTTAACTATCAGTCCTTCTCGTTCTCCCATAGTTGTATTGACTCATATAATATTGACAGAAATAAAATTATTTCTACATGATTCTGAATGTACACAAAATAGATCTTCTAGTTCAAATAAATTAAATGAACAGTCTCTCCCATCTTTGCTGAAGTGCTCACCTATCTGAGTTTTGGACTTTGTTTCCATTGGCATTATTAAATGGCCTACTTCATTTTTCTTTATCATTTGATTAGAAATGGCCATGTTTCCATCTACTTTTCTCACTTTCTTTACCCCCCGCCAACCCTTGCTTGCTGGGTGTTTTTTGGTTTTTTGGGGTTTTTTTAATTTAACAGCTGTACTCTGTAGGAAGGAACCACCAACAGCTTTGTTATTTCGGAGACCACCAACTGTGGAGGCTAAGGGACTCTTTATGTTGGCAGGATCCCCATACTAGTAAATCGGAGGTGCTGGTCTAATGAGCACCTCCATGTTTTACATTGTCAGCCTATAGACTGAAAGTCGTGCTCAGACTGGAGCCAGACAGAGTTCAGTGGGAATGAGGTTTCTGCCTGGCCGTGTGATCTGAGCTCTGGGACTTGAGTAGGGAAGGCAGACATAGTTTTTTGTCTGTGGTAGAAGTCATTCCTGCTCTGCTGGGCTCATTTTTCATCAAAATGGAGAACCCACAACTGAGCTGAGATTCCAGTGGGAGCTTGTGGTTTAACCCAGGTCAATAGCTAAATGAACAGTTCTGGTTAATAATTAATTTTGTAAGTGGCATACTGCAAAGTTTCAGGAATTGCTTCAGCATCTTTCTGAAATGGGACTTTCTAACCCCATACTGTGTTTCAGAGATTACGTAATGCTCCTTATATTTCTCTCCTTATGTTTAAAGGAGATGAAAATCCCCTCTCCTGACCTTTTATTTTCCATCTATTATTAATAGTCTTTCAATTCTGTAAAATGTATCTGAAGGCACTTCAGAAAATGAATTAAGGTGAACTGCTCAGCTGTTGAAGAATTAGCCAAGTTAAACAAATGAAAGAGGGAAGCAGAAACCATAATAGCATTGCAAACTGGCTTTGGAGGGGATTTGCAGGTCTAAAGGGCAAAAGGCTAGGAAATTAAAAAGTCTCAGACACCAACAGCTGACATCCTGCACCTCAAGGCAGGCATTGGAACAGGAGATACAAGTATAAGACTGAGGCCAAAAGTAGCTTGCACAGTGTCTCATAGATCAGGACCTGAGTCGAGCCAGTTCAGAGATCTCTTCATATATTATCCATTCATTTCATGACATGTCGCAATATTACAGCTACAGCACTTACAGCTTTTAAGGCCAGCTGAAATATGATGAAAACGTCTGATATGGGTAGCATTATTAGGAGCTGAATATTGTATGAATTAAAGGCTGCGTGGCTTTCTTATCAGAGGCTCCTATTGGGCCAGGTTAGCATGTAGTACCCAATAGTATGTAGGTGAGTATATTGTCATGCTAAAAAGCAGAGGAAGTCTCTAGACCTTTTGATTGCTGTACGGATTCACTCAGGTCAAGTTTAAGGTACTAAAAATATGTGCCCAAAGTTACAGACAGCCTAAATAATAGCTCTTCATCTCAGTGGGGTGCTTATTCAGATGCACAGTGAAGAATAAAATGAAGCAAAAAAACCAAAACTGTTTCATTCTTGATCAAGATGTGAAAGAAAGGATGTCTGCTCTTTTTCTGTAATGATCTCTGCAATCTCCCATATTTCTTCCCCATACAACTTGCCCCCAAATGAGATGCATACCTTGTTTTTGGAAGGCAGAATGGTAGAGAGAAAGACATGGTCTTTCCAGACATGGTCTAGCATTGGCCTTTCTGTGGAGAAACTTTTGCAAAATGACTGTCTGTTTCTCTCTCAGCCAGAGAGCTAAGAGCAGCTGTGAAAGCAACTGGCTTCCACCCTTTCTGTTGCTTGCTGAGAGAGCAGCTGGCAGTCATTTTGCAAAACAGTGTCTCCATGCTTTTATTCAGGTGAAGAAAATCAGCTTTCTTATTTAAGACATGCACCCCAATTTTGGAGTGGTGACTTTTTTGGGGGAAAGGAGCATATGGTAAGCAAGTAAATACAGCATTCTCTTACATTGAAGAGGTTGTCCACTACTTGTTCATCCTTCCTTCTTATAACCTATGAAGCCAAAAGGCCAGAGGAAAGGAATGCTGACCAGTGACGCATCTAGTGTCCTACCCTATACCAGGAAAGCATAGTGTCTTCTGGTGACAGTTGTGGGGTCTTAAATGGTGTTTTCTGGTTCCTGTAATTGCTAACTTCTCCCTCTGTCCCTAGCTATCTTCCAGCTCATGTATAAAAGTAATATTTTGGAGCTGTTCTTTACAAATCGCTAGGATTAGAAATATGTGGTTTCTTTAAAAATTAAATAATCCCAGAAGCCAGGGACCCATATGTGTTTCTTCTGTTTCTAACCTTTAATCCCACCTACATGTGGATTTAGCTAAATGCCACTGTGTGGGATCCAAGCCCCAAGGAGTCTAGCATAGCATGTACCAATTGTATTTTGAACACTTTGCAAGCCACCTGTCAAGTAAGCAGATCGTGGCAGTGTCACTACTTTCTGGGCCAGAAATCCATCCGGTGAGGCATTATTCTATTGATGCCTGTAATTAGCAATGAAAATCAGATTTTTAATATCAGATGAAGATTTTTAAAAGCATGTTGAAACTTCTGCTTACACAGTTTTATAAGTTTCAAAGGACAGAGTTGTATCTGATGCAGCATCTTTTAGCACCTGCAGCAGAAAGTGTCATCTTAGTCCCATATTCTAGATATGCAGTCTTTCTCTCAATTCACCCTTCTGCTGACCTAGGTAGAGTCTGGCATGCTCATCTAGCAGTAACATCTCTAGCATGTGCATAGCATTTTAATCTGTATTGCTACTGCTCCAGTGTTCTACATTGTCCAGGGTATGAAGTGCACTTCCTTCAATAAAAGGATAAAATTTTGCTTTTACAGCAACCTAATTTTTTTCAGTGACCCACATGGGGCATTTCCCTGAGGATCTGTCTGTGGCGCACATAGGGAAGACAGCAGTAAACTGCTATAGCTGACTCCTAGAAGTCCCCATACTCATGGCAGTGGGCTGTTACAAACTCCCTCTCCACCCTCCTTACAGCACATGCTTTTCATGGTGGCAGCATGGCAACACAGGACACAGCAGAACAGCCTGACTTCTGGAGATGGATGTTGCTACGTCTGCCCCTGCTTACTTTTCCCTGTCTGGACCTGCAGACTCTCGCTTGTGTTTCTAGGCTGCTCTTCAAGGTACTGGTATCTAGTTCCAGTTACCCTGTGTTTTTCATTCCACAGCTTTGATATATAAATCATACCTTACTTTAAAAGCTTCTTTGAAGGGTGGGGAAGGAGAACAATTTATGTAGAGGAAAATATAATATATAGTTGGGAGTGGATGAATGGAGTTAGAGAAAGGAAGAAGTGGAAGAGAAAGCAAGAGGCAGGTTTTTAATATTATAATTTTGACACCGTGAAAGACAGGTTCAGACATTTAGAAATGAGAAGAGGAATAAAGGATTCAGCATTTTATGATCTTGTCATGTTTTTGAGCAGAACCTCAAAAAGGTTTGTTTTTTTTTTTATGAGATACTTTATGAACATCTGCTGTGACTAAAAGCCCAAAGGTAGCTCAAGGGATATCAGTGCCCATCAGCACAGGTGTGTACTAGAACTTTAGATGTTTAAAAAATGGATGGCAGCAAAGTAGAATTTTGTTTGTCTTGTTAGGAGTGTCTTTGTGGGACAGTTGTGGTGCAAGATGCTCAATTATAAACCAGGTTGAGTTTGCAACATAAAAGATGTTTGCTGTGTTAGCTGCTGTTCATTGTTGGTGGTGATTATGGGAGGAGGGATTTGGACAGAGTTTCACAACACTTCTCTTCAAAGTAGAGTTTCAAACCCCTTCAAAAACAGTATCAGTCCTGCATTATCTCTGGACAGTTACCTAGCCTGCGATGCACTAGTGTTGCTGTTTGCCCTTCTAGGCTCTTGCTGACTTTGGGTGCAGTCTTTGCTGCCTGTAGTGTTTGTATTTTGATGTTGTTTAGTTGCTGTTTTCCCTTCTAGGCTCTTGCTACCTTTGGATGCAGTCTTTGCTGCCTGTAGTGTTTGTATTTTGATGTTGTTTAGTTGACAGATGAAGAGAATGAAGCTGTTTAACAAATATTCTATAACTTTTTTTTAATTACAGGGAATGTTATCTATTACAGGGCTTTCTTATGTTAGGACCCCTGAGATGTAGCCAGTGCTGTGCTGCAGGCTTGCTAATATGCCTTGGCGCAAGTCCAGTATCTTTTGCTGCCTTAATTTCTCCATTTGTGGCATATATAGGCTACTTCCCAATCACACAGGGAAGATGAGGTTCACATTTCGATTGTGAAGAGAAGTTATGCTCTGATGGAAAATGTTTGGAGATTGCGACAGAATACGTGTGATTTCTTACTGAAGGTTTGTCTTGTAGGTATGCTATTCTTTGTGGCCAGTTGTCAGAACATGAGAATATTCAGAAGCGCATTCAAACTGGGTTTATTTTTAAGGTGAGTAAAAATAGATGCTGCTTTATGTCTGAAATTATTCTTTCTAGAGTATAAAGATTGACTTAAAATTTTATGTGATAAGTTGTTGGACTGTAGGGGAGGGAGGGATTCGGTCATTCGGACAGTGTATGGGTGATACAGTCTGAAATGTTGAAGAGGATTTCAGCAATCCAGTTTAATGATTTAAACTCATATCCCTGAAATAAAACCACTCCACTTTTATGTAGTAAAATGATTTTATCATAAAAAAATTCTTTGTTTTGGCTGTGGTTTGTTTTTTTTAGGAACACATTGATAAAGCAATCAGTCTGAAACCGGATGACCCCAGGTCTTACTATCTTTTGGGCAGGTGGTGCTACCAGGTAAATAGCTTTTTTGGCCTGTTACCACGCACAATGGGCAGCAGTTGGGATGTTCCAAGTGTTTTTCTCTGGGAGCTGATCCTCCATTTGGATGGAGGAGATGGCAGATACAGTCCATCAGGCATAAGCCTTAGTTGAATTCTATTCAGTAGTGGAAGCTGAATGCTGTGTTAGAAAATCCTTATAGAGCAACAGGGAAATCCCCTACCTACTGAAGTTCCCTGTTTGTACATAGAAATTGAATGTTGCCCAGGGTCCACAGCTGATTTTCAACTCTAAACTGGTATCAGAAGAGCACTGATAAAGATGTTTGACACATGAAAAAAATCTTTTGCAGTGCAAGATCTAGAAACAAATGTTCTCATTCCTTTCACCCCAGTTTACAAAGACTACAAAATTTTAATTTTTATGCCTCTCATGACACAATATGCTAGACTAGGGCTGTCCAACTGGCAGCCCATGGGTTGCGTGTGGCCTCTACTCCCCCATCGCTTTGGCTGCAGCAGCAGCCAGGGTCTCTAGGCCTCCCCCTCCCTCCTCTGGCTTCTGCTTTCTGGCCCCACTGTGGGTGTAGCAGGGAATGGGGGGAGGGCATACCATGTGTGTTGTGCGGGAGGCGCCTGTACAACATACAGCCTCAGGATGTGGGGGCATGATTCGTGCTGGTGCAGCCACTGGCTGCTCAGAAGTTGGACTTCCCTCTCCTAGACTCTAATCTTTGTTATTCAGATTCCCATCCTAGGTTGTGGACATGCTTATTATGGTGTATAATAATTTTATTCCATGGTAGAAGCAACGTGTCACCATGATGCAGTCCTACATCAATGTAGGGTACCCTGCTTCATGGTAAAGTTACTATTTAGAAAGTTAGTAGTGTAGGTTGGATAGATGTACTGGTCATCTGTCTGCTCCCAAAGGCATCGTCATCCTAGGGTAGTCATTTGCTCAGTGCAAACTGGCTTCCCTACCACATGGTGGAGACACTGTAATGTCACTGTTCACTTCAGAGAGCTGGTGCTGAGCCTGCGACCTTTATTATCTTTACACTTGAATATCCATGATATATGATATGAATATATGATTTATCTAATCTAACCCTAGTCTATGTACATTCCAAATATCAACTACAGCTAAAATTAATATTTATTTTGCTTTATGATTTGCAATCCCACCTTTGAAATGGTAAAATGTTTTTTTCTAGCAACTTCTACAATTCAGGAGAGTTCCATTCCCACAGTAGAGAGGGAATGTTACAAATGCAGTCTGTAATAAGTGTAAATGTTTTCAGGTCTAGTATACATTTTCTGTGCCCTGGTTCTCAGATAGTGATCAAAGCCTGGGATAGAGAACAATGTGAGGTATTGAAACACATGGAGCTAGATGTATTTTTTAAATTTCCAGTCTGCATAATAATAATTCAGTTTGACAAAACCATTTGCTCTTACTTATGTAATATACTTTTGCCTTGTGTCAGTAAATACTTCCCATACCTTTTACTTTCTTACCCAGAAAAAATAAAGGCTGTTGACTTTTTCATTTACTCATTACTACCATTTTACTCCCATTTTCCCCTCTTCGTTACATCTCTTCAAACCTGCTAAAAGTCACACTTCTGAGCTGCTAAAAATCAGAGGTTTTGGATAGTTTTTTGCTTCTGATTTAGCTCTGTATTCATTGCCAGGGGTATGGGAAGTGGACAGTAAAAAGAACAATGAGAAAAGATTACTGTTTACAGATTTGCTCATGTTCTTACTTTTTCCCATGCTATACTCCAGTAAAAACAAACCATCTTCAGTCTTTTGAGCACATATGGATGTGATCAAAGATATCTCAAAGCTGGCCAGGGCTCCTGTATACAATATATCTGTATAATCCTTTGCGTGCGTTTCCTTTGTGTTTGCTACACAGAGTATTGGTGATATTAGGGGAAGCGTGCCGGCTGCTTTATGGCCCTTGACAGGGAAAAGCTGGAAGTCAAATACCATCAGTCAGTTTTAGTGCCTATAAAAATAAATAAGGGTTTGGTGAGACCATCCACTTCTTGATTTATACAAGTTAGAAGTGCTTCTAGCTGAGTTACTTGCAGCGAAAGACTGCTGAAGTATGCGTAATGTAGTTTAAATTTATATCCAGATGGAAGTTCAGTTCCAAGGCCCTTATCCTGTCTATACTGATCTTTGTATGCAGCTGTGTTACTTGTTAACTGTCCACGTCTTGAAACATAGTTCCAATTATACATTGCTTTGTGTACCTCTAGTTTTCCAGGGAAGTGCTGTCTACATATCTGAGCAGCCTGTCATTGTCCTTTTTCCTGTCCCTATATAATAAACACAGGCCCTATATAATAATTTAGTTCTGTTCTTCACTGCCTGTGAATCTGCCTGAAGCTTCTGTTCTACAAAGATCTGATACCTTTACTGGCACCAAATTAGCAATCTGTAATTGATTATAGAAGTATATAGTAGTAAGTGAAGAGGTTCTGAGCTGTTTTCAGAAATAGCAATTCCATGCTGTCCACTGTAATTCCAGAGAAGTGAACAGCTCTGGAGATTCATTTGAGATTAATAAAAGAGTTGGGGCCATGACAATGAGATTTCAATGAGCAGTTACTGTAACTACATGTTTCTTTAAGAGAAAGTATGTTGTTGAGCCAATTTTAACCATCCTTTTTTGGCGTGGGGGTGGGGGGCACTGGGGACACGTTCTGGTACAGGACTCAGTCCTCAATATTCTGCTATTTGTGGTCTGGAGAAGGAGGGTAAATATATTTGGCCTGATCTTGTATGTAGGTTAAAGGTGCAAGAAACTGATGTGATTATAAGATGATAGTAGAATTTAAAACTCCCTGGGCAGCTGCGCCACCATAAATCTTGTTACAAAGATGCACTGTTTACATATCCATACACCTGTTGCAACCAGTAGCCAAAGTTGCAAAGTTTGACTTCTACTATAAGATAGGAAAGGGGGTGGAAGGAGGGATGGGGTTCGATTGTATTGATAAATTTATCTGTGTGCTTGAGCAGATGTTAATGGATAGTTTTAGCGTGTGGGTTCTGTGGATGTGCAAGTGTCCTGCATGCTCTTGGTTTTGAGTATTGCTGAATTCCAGGTGACATGAGCTTACTCCTGATTTTCATGGTGATAGTCTTTGGTGATAGTCTTATGTTACTGTTTCATCATAGGTCTCTCACCTGGGATGGCTTGAAAAAAAGACGGCTTCTGCCTTGTTTGAAACACCCCCTAATGCCACTGTTCAGGATGCACTGCAAAACTTTTTAAAGGTATTGAAATCAAAAGAAGAAGGGAACCATTAAATGCTTTCTAGTGTGGAAATGAACTTGATTTCAAAACTGCAGTGAAGGACACTCAGTGTTTTATGTTAAGGATATGGTTTGTATTACGGGTGTTTGAACTTGAGTCTTGAAACACTTGCATTCATATCTAGAACAACAGTCATTTTAACATTGCAGAATATTTCATGAGGAGGCTCTTTAATTATAATACATGGGTCTCATGGGATATACTTTAAGCTTTTGGAAGTATATTGCTTATGTCCCTTGGAAAGCACTTTTTTGCTATAGAAACCTCACCTACTAGGTGCCATTCTTTTCTGACCATTAATAGTTCATTTTTAATGTGAACAGGGTCCACACTATTAAACACACAATTTTTTTGTGACAAAATGCTCTATACATGAATGAGTTAAACAATATTGTAGTTTGGCCTAGGTTGATAAAAGCTGTTATTGAATTCTTTAATGAAATCTGTTACAGACATGCATAGTCTCATTGCTCTCTAAATTATATAGATAAGCTACTCACTTTGCCTGTTACAATAGGAAGTGGCAGGAACACTTTGGACATGTCTCACTTGCTTGCAACTTTGCCAGGATTTATCTATTGAAGTGTTTGCCTTTGACATGAATCTTTCTGGGAAATTTCAGTCCAAAGGGTTCAATCATTTCAGGGAATGTTTTGCTAATGTATTAAAAAAAATCTGATGACACCTTTTTCTGTGAAGCCTTACTCCCATCTTTCCCCCTTTCCCACCTTTAGAGCAGTACATGAAATTCTGCAGGCAGCTAACATTGGTCAGATTTGGCCAGATTTTTTATGGAAGTGGCAAATGGCACATAGTATATGCTTAACAGCAAGTTATAAGCCTTTGAAACTTTGCAGATCATACAGGCTCAATAGAGACTTGCTAGAGCTGTGCAGCTAAAAGCATGTGCCCTGTCTGTGCACCAGGTGAACAGGGCTTCCCCTGCAGCTGAAATTCTGGACAGTTGCAGCCTGACCCAGTTCTGAGTCCAGGTACCAGTGGCTTCTATCTTGCTGTCTTGGTGCTTCCCCTGTGGAGCCCAGAGTGGATGAAGAGGAGGCAGCTTGATTTGAATGCAGACGGAGCAAAGGTCAGGCTTGGTTGGGTTAGAATTCAGTTGAAACAAGAAGCCTAGGGAAAGTGAAGACAAGGTGGTGGTGTAGAGAGAAGGAAATGGGGCTAGTAAGATGAGTTGAGGAGAAACTAGACTGAGAGAGAATGAGGCGGGGAAGCAACTAGGGTATCTGAAGGAGGACACCAAGTCTAACAAGGAGCTGGAAAGATAACATATGAAGGTACTCTTCATTTACCTTAAGAATGCTTGCACAATGGGTTGCACTGATTTAAATTAAATTAACTTCTAAACAGATGTTAAATTGACATAGCTTAAGGACAGCCCTGAATGTTAAAATTAAAGTTTACACCCTGATTTGAAATATGGGCGTTGCATAGGTCAGGCCGAACTGTTCAAAATGGGCCCCTTGTAAATCCTAGCGTCTGCTGTTATTTTCCCTTTGTCTTGCACTTTAGGTTGAGGAGCTGAATCCAGGATTTTCCAAAGCAGGAAGAGTATACATTGCCAAGGTAAGGCCATGCACTGGGTCAGTTGATTTTATTCACTTCAGGCCATGTGCAGCATGAAGTGTACGTGTTAAAAATAATTCAGGTTTGTAAAGTATTTGGAGCTCCCTGAATTGATGATGTGGAAATGCAGTATGGTGTGTTTGTATGTGGGTAGTTAACTTATAAGTTAATGAATTGCAACTTATTTTTAAATGGGCAAAAATAATAATTCATCTCATGCAGGAAGATAGGGCATTCCTAATGACTGTTCTTTCTTTGGAGATTTTGCCTTTATAGGGATGCTCATGTTAATTTAGCAGATTAAAGTTCTGATTAAAAATGCATGTTGCTAAACTTGTAAGCCACAGCCTCTTAACTGACACTTCCAGCTGTAAGCTGTATGCAAGAAGAGGACTGGGGGAATATTCAACATAACCCCCTCTTTTCCTCATACAGAAGGCAGTCCTAAATAGAAATTAAACATGCCATGAATGTGCTGGCTTCACTAAAGCCAAGACACTTGTTTTTTGGGGGTTTTTTTGTTAAGAGAATTCTTTTGTATCCTTAAATAGATATGTATGGTTAGTTCTTTTGGCCTCCTGTTAAAGTCTAGAAATGTTTAAAACCCAAACAGCTTTAGTAGCAAAGTGTAGCTTTAGTCATGCTCTGTGAAATCACTCTATTCCCAAAGCCCCAAAGAGTGTCAGTTTTATCTGGGTAGCGTGCGAGTTTTAGGTTCTGTTCCTGGTCTGGAATGTATTAGTATGTGAACCAAGGTGAAGAGTTTACTTGAAAGGAAAGGGTCTAAGTTTATTGAGAAACAGAAAGTAATATCAAGCCATGAAGGAAACCAACTTAAAGCTGCATGAGCCTCTGAACCTACCACAATTCCATCATTGATATGCCATGGATGGTTATGTCTGCGTACCAGTAAAACTACTGTGTGCCACAACAGCTTAAATTCTACCTCCATAAATGAGCATTACTTTCAGTCTCTAAAACCTCCTTGTATGTACTGTCGCAAATGTTCTTTTTGTCAGTATGTGGGGGAAATGCATAATCCAGCCTGCTCCTATGCAGTTCCAAAGTTTCCACTTCTAAAAGTAGAGCATTAAAGTAATAGGGGAGTGGTTTTAATTAAATGTGGTATTGCACAGTTCCGTAACTGGAGAATCTTGTGTTTTGCTTTCAGCTGATTATGCATTTTCAATCTCTGCTTTAATATGGTTAAAGAATAGAGAGGGAACTTCAAAAATGGAGCCAGAAACAGTAGCTCTGAGAGGTGAGAGTAGCCCCATTGAGTGTCTGCCCTTGAACCTAGTGGCAATAAAAGTGAGCATTGCCTGTTTCACTGCTGATTGCTTTTAGTAGTTAACTTGCTTGTCCCACAGTCCCAAGCTACCTACCATGGTTTTCTGAAAACCAAAGAAGGAAACATGCATTTTCCAAGTTTCAAAATCGTATCTTCTTTTCCCCATGACAGTTTACAAGACAGTGAGAAATTGCAGGTGTAACTCTGCAATATGTGAAAAATAAAAATTATGGCTCTGCATAAAAATAAAAGAGCTTAATGGAGAAACCTGCAGTATGTGATATATTTTTGTCTTTATTTTAGATAAGTAAATCCAGTTTTTAGTTTACCTGAAGCTGCTCCAGAATGTTTCCATTAGAGCACTAGGCTACTCCAGTACCTGGGAGCTCAGCGTGGAATTCAGTTCTAGCTTGCTGTATAATACGCACATTCCTGAGCATGGCTTCTTTTGCACTTGATGGTAGGAATAGTTGTCCTACTCAGGTCAAAGGAGTTCAACTTCTGTTATAAGAGAACATAGCTGGGTCTGTCTATATCAATAGGATTTCTTTTACTTTTCTTTGTACATCCGTTGTCAGACCTGACTGTCTTCTAAATATTAAACTTTTTAGACCTTGGAATTGGGTTCACGACTCTTCCTGGAGACAAAGCACTTCACAAAATGATACAGTTACTCTTGAAGGATGGGATCCGTACTGCCAACTGGTCCTCTATGTCACTTAAGGAATAATAAGAATATAAATGGAATGAGAATAAATCCAGGGAACTGCCATCTGTACTAGAAAAAACATGGAGAAGGGTCCTAAAACTTCCTCGTGCCACAATTAAATTATTTGCTATCCTGGTACAAGGCATTGTTTATAGTGCTTTGCCAGTGAAAGGCACTTCAGGGATATCTCTTTGTAGATATTGGAAAGGTGGAAGAAGCCCTTCTCTTCATCAGTAGCAAGACTGCTTCCTTTACCACATGTTATTTTCTGCAGTCTATCTTCTTGACATTTCTTACTGTTGCCAATTTGCTTTACAGTGCTATAGAGATCTGGGGAATAACTCTGCAGCAACTCACTGGCTGAACCTGGCTTCCGAGCTGCCGGTCATCACAAAGGAGGTACTAATCTCAGCTCTTTACCTTACTGCTGTTTAATTAGAACCATTTACCAAGAATATCTTTTAAAATAAAATTTTGGATCCAAATGTAGACGTATTCATATGCATTTGTCTTTGAAATCAAATGGCTGAAATTGTATAAGCATTCTGTTCAGTTAAATTAGTAATGTGGTAACATTAGTCAGAGCTCTTTCAGCAGTTCTTTTCTAGTGTCTTCAGTCTAGGCTGTAATTGCTATGCAGATTATGCAGTAGTCTGTAAGCGAACTGTTCTGCATTTCTGTTTGAGGTCTCCAAGCTCCTTTATTCTTTGAAATTTCTCCAGATAGTTCAGAGAAGTTTGCCAGTCACCTCTCCAATATGTGACATTTATCTACTAGTAAATGGGTTGAGACCATCAAGATATTTCCTTTTCTGTTAAAAAAAGACTTAGTTTGGTAAAGTGTTTCTGGATTAAGCAATGAGATCAAGTTCTTAGCAGGGACTTTTGCGTTTTCTCTGCATATGCTATTGCAATGCACCAAGCAGTCAAACACCATAATAAAAAATATTGAATGGTAAAATATTCACTGAAAGAGTTTAGTAATCTTATGAAAGTGCCCATGGTTTCTAATAGTATCCGAAATGTAGGATGTGTTCAGTATTTCAGACACAAAAAGATTTCTGTAGCTTTTACATTGATTAGATGGTTTAGTAAGATGCAGGCTTTTGAATCTTTGGGATTGATTCTCCCTCTCATCTTTTAATTGTTTTAACCCAAGAGTGACTGTAAGAGTGGCTTTGTGGAGTTCCTTACTGATATATTAATGCTTTAAATATCAAGTTCACCAGTTTACCAGCTTTTAAAAAAATACTAATCCAAAAGCCCTCAAGCCTGTTTGTCAAAGTGCTGCAAATTGAATTTGGAATCCAAAACTTAAACTCTGGATTGTTTCTCTTGCTGTATCAACAGTAAAACAGTTGGAAGCTTCCTGGTAAAACCCAATTCTGTGAAACCATCTCTGGTTTAAACTTCTGATGTCCCACATGAAGGTTTCCAACAGTCTTGAGCTGGCAGGAGACTAGATGCTTGGCAGGGTGCTATAGAGCTCAGGCTTCCACAATCTGTAGGTCTGCAGCAGCAGCTTCATTACACAGATTGCCCTAAACTGGGGACTCTGTGCAGCCACACCAAGAGAATGGGGAGCTCTGACATGCATCAGGGTCTGGTTCCTGGGCCTTAACAGGGAATTTGGAAGCTATTCTAGGCTCTCTGCTAGGGAGCCAGGAGTCTGGGGCCTGCCTATGCCAGTGTGAGTATCGAAATTGGGAAGAACTATCCCAGAGCAGTCTTGCTGGCAAAGAGAAGGCTGTGGGGGGATCTTGTGGCCTGTTATAAACTAGTCAGGGGGGATCAGCAGGCATTGGGGGAGTCACTGTTCCCCTGAGCACCGTCAGGAGTGACCAGAAATAATGGTCACAAGCTGGCAGAGGGTAGGTTTAGGTTAGATATCAGGAGGCGCTACTTCACGGTCAGGGCGGCTAGGGTCTGGAACCAACTTCCAAGAAGTGGTGCAGGCTCCTACCCTGGGGGGTTTTAAGAGGAGGGTAGATGAACACCTTGCTGGGGTCGTTTGACCCCAGTACTCTTTCCTGCCATGGCAGGGGGTCAGACTAAATGATCTGCTCAGGTCCCTTCCGACCCTAGAAACTATGAAACTTTTAGCTATGGAGCACATGGAGCCTGCTTAGCCTCATGCATACTGTGACACACTGCTGCCTTGGTATCAACAAGCCCAATGGATCCTGGGGCAGCTCTCCAGGCTCCTAAGACAGCCTGGGCAGCTCACACAATCAGATAGCTAGGAAATCTGGGAATCCTGTGGTCCCTAGTCCAAAGCTGCAGACCCTGCAAGGCCTGACCAGCTTCTAAATAAAACTAACATGATTCTTGACAGTGTTACTGCTGCCTACCACTGAACAGCGATGGGAAAACTCTCTCACTGGGCAGTGGTGAAGCACAAGAACTGTGTCACTTTTACTTAGCAGCTCCCAAGGGTCCAGGGAGCATTTTGTGCCAGAGGCATCATATTAGTGTTTTCTAGCTGGAAATTGTATAATAGTTTTGCTTAATAAAGAAATCAA
>NW_017729025.1:81515773-81518089 GCF_001723915.1 Gavialis gangeticus | reverse complement strand
TGTGCCAGAGGCATCATATTAGTGTTTTCTAGCTGGAAATTGTATAATAGTTTTGCTTAATAAAGAAATCAGCTGAGGTGCGAGGAAGGGGCTGCCAGGGGGTTGCTGTCAGTTGCAGACAGATTGGAAACCCACCAATTTTTACTTTTAGTCAGATATCATTTACATCACCATTATCACAAATGTCAGTGAAGTCTAAACAAGTCACCCTAATTTTCTCCCTTCAGGCTCTGTGGTGTTGAATTAACACTGAGATGCAAAGCAGTATTATAGGTATAGTGTACTTAAGAGGTTTTTAAACTGTGGTCCACAGACCACCACTGGTCTGCAAGCTCCATTCAGGTGGTCCGCAGAAAGGTTGCGGAACAATCGAGAGTATCTGTACTTGTAAGGTAAGACTACTGATATTAAAATATGAGTTGTGTGCTTTGATTTGCAGAACAAAAAAAAAGTTTTTTAAGTGGACCGCTGAGACGCTCAGCAATTTTCAAGTGGTCCGCAGAAAAAGAAAAGTGAGAACCACTGATCTACTTCTTATTATACACACAGCATTTTAAAATCTTAATGAGACCTTGTGTTCCTGTAGCAAAATTGTTCTGCTATGTTCAGGCCACAAGTGTGCAAGGAGTCTCTGCCAGCAGTCTGCTGACTCTACTGCACTGCCACCTGCAGCACACGGTCCAGTATTGCACCAAGTACTTGGGCACAGCGCCTAATCCAGGAAAACCAGGGTATCAAACCCACACGTTCCATTCTTTAAGCAGAAAATCTGCAAGTTCCAGGGAACAAATGAATAGCTTCCTCATCTTAGGGTGAGCCTCTAGACGGAGCTAGGATGCTCACTTGTTAACTGGAAGAATTAGCTCACTTGTTAATTGGAAAAAGAATACTTGATAGGAAAAGCACCCGGGGTGAGAGCCACAGCTGGAAGATCAGTGTCCCTGGCTCTCAGTCCTCCATGCTCAGAAGTTCAAAGGAAATATACAAGGAGCTCTTTTTTCATTGTTTGGAAAACCTGAATAGCTTTTCACATTCCTCCTAACAGGACTGTGACAAGAGGCAGGACGAGGAGGGATGTGAGGCAGGGAAGAAAGTACAGGGTTGAAAGAAAGAAGGAAACAAATGAACCTTATTTTATTTTGTAAATGGCTCGGAATTATACCAGCCGGCAGTTGTGGTCTTTACTATGTCTTTCTCTGCTTTTCCTAGGATGAAGAAAGCAAGAGAGAGCTTGAGGACATGCAGGCAATTCCTGAAGAATAAGCCCCGTCATTTAATAACTGTGTGGACAGTAACATTCCCACCTAAAGAGTTGTTTTTTCCCCCTGCACAATTCTGATAACCTTGGATTAAGGTTCATGGACAAAATACGAAGGCTACAGGAAACAAGTAAAACTGCCTTCATCAGCTCTTCTCTGGGGAGCCAGATCTTGGCACAGACCAACAGAACTAAATTCAGATTCTGATAGTCTCTTTACCTGTGATGCTATATATGTTTATTTGATTTTGGTTCCACGGCTTGATCAGCAACCATCAGCCTGATTTGGATTTCAGTTGTCCTGCATACCTCTTGATTGTTTTCGTAGTTATCCACTCTGAAATATTTCCTGCACAATTTATTGCACAGAGAGAATATTAACATGTAAGGTATGAATTGGAATTGTAACCTGTTCTTCCTTTAAAATATTTTCAGACTAGTTTTAGGGAATCATGAAAGTGAGAAGGCAATAGCTAACCAGAACTATGCCTGTTATCTCTATGTATTTAGTAATGACCATTAAAAATGTGTAGAGTTGAAAACTTCAGTTCTACCTTGCTGCTAGCTCTCCTATTAGACTGTGTAAATGTTTCTCTCTAGAGTCCAGGTGCTATGTATCAGACCATTTTTTCTTTTACTTCATAAACTGTGTTAGCATGGTCTGCAGCCACACACTGGATGCTTGATGGCTCTGATAAAATACAGGTCTGATATTTACAGAGGTAAAGGGCAAAGCCACTGTGTTTGTGATGTTCAGTTTTCCATTAATTATATCAGGCTCATGCACTTAAGACAAAGGTATTTTCATTCCATTAAACATACTGCTTGAAGTGGGTGGAGATATGCTAGGTTATAAGAAAACCCATTACAAAGAGCTTGGAATTCCATAAAAAGTTCTACTCTGCTTCTATTCATTTCCCTATAAAAACATTTATTTTGATGTCCAGAGCATATTTTATTGTTCCTTTGCAAGTTCACCTAGGTGCTTTGTGATTTGTCTTCGAGGAAAAGCCAGCAACAGTCATCAGCAGGGATCCTGGTTTTCTCTGATTAAAAAA
>NW_017729025.1:81493288-81505624 GCF_001723915.1 Gavialis gangeticus | reverse complement strand
CTGTCCCCTGGCCCCCCCCCCCGCTAGTGCCCCCCAGCCATGACCTGCAACCCCCCATCCCTGCCAAAGGGGCCCCCAGCCCCCTGCAAACCCCACTTACCTCAGGCTCCAGGAGCGAAGAGTAAAGCTGAGCTGAGCAGAGCTGTGGCTGACTGACAGCCTCAGGCCCTGCCCTTCCCCTCCAGGCAGGGCTGGGGGTTTCCCGCCCTGTTTGCATACAGCTTTGCAGGCTGGAGCGCAGCCAGCCTGCAGAGCTGTTTGCGGAAGTGGAGAATCCACAGGTTTCTCTGCTAAAAAGAGAAATCTGCGTTTTCTCTGATAAAAAGGGGAAATCTGTGGTTCTCTTTGTTTTTCTGTGGGAAACGGGAAACCAGGATCCCTGGTCATCTGCATGAATCCAGGAGGTTTATGTCAGGAGACTTGCATATGTCCCTTCATGACATTTCTTAAAACATTTTCTTTTAAAATTAACTCTTATTTTACAGAATCAAGTCTCTTCTGTAAGCAAGCAAGGATAAAAACTTAAAGTTGATACCCTGCTGGATTTCTTGCATCTGTCAAGGATGCTACTCTGTTCATCCAAGTAGATTATTTCAGATTCCTTAAGTGAAAGCTTTCTACACTCATCTAAACTGTATCTATGCTATGTAATGTAAATGATGCAGTTTAGAAATTCTCAAGTTAGTCAGTTGCTGTGGAGAGAGGGGAATCATATGGCAAAATTGATAGCTCAGCACAGTGTTTTTCCACCCGGTTCTACTACTGAACAATTAAAAGATGTCACCCAATTTACATCAGGCTGATAGCTGTTTGTTCCAGTTAATTACATGTTAGAAAGCAAACTGTTACATTTTTCCAATGCACAGCACAACTCACCTTCTTCCAGGCACAATAATCTAACTGGGTTTCTCTGTACCTTTTCTTGTTTTAGCTGAGAGCTCACTTGTCTTAATTATTTTTAAGACTTCATTATATGTTCTGTAGTTCCATATTTGACTTTGCTACAAAGTGTGATTAACAAAAGCAAACATTTAAGATGATAACATATAATTCAGGAGTATATTAAATTACCTTCTTCATCACATATACACAGTAAAATAACACTTTCTGCTCTTTTCCATTGTGAAAGTAAAATTGGAGGGAAAGTGTATAGAAAAACTGTTTCAGAAACTTCCCCTTGTATAAACCTGCTGTTTGTTAACTCTCTTCAGTCTAAATTGTTCTGTCTTAAATGAGGCTTCCTTCTTTGGAAGATCCAAATGAATGCCAGATTAACTTTTCTGTTGATTTTGGGTTACAAACCCAGACACTTATACTATTGCAAATGCAGCAATGAATCTGAAGGGCCAAACATTACTCTTGCCATGAGTGTGGCTAGTTTCCTCTCTGTTCTGTGGGAGCCCCTACGCTGTCTAAGGGAATTATTTGACTTTAAATGTTCAATGCAAGTTTCCTTCTGTTTATTTTGTGGAAATGGCCAAGGAGAAAGAAACAGCTGCCTTCTCTTTACTTGAATGTGTATCTATGAAAGGAAACAGTTTGGTGTCAGATATTTCCACAATAAATGACCTTTGCCTTTCCAAACACCTAATTTTTAAATAGGTTCCACTACAGCCTAAATTATTTTCTCTTTGGTTAAAGCCTGGGAATTCTAGCTTTAGTGACTTCAACTCCATTTACCAGAAGGTTGCTCTAAACTACTTAACTCTTCTGTGAGAGGTTTATAGATGCATCTGTGAAGGAATATTGAGGAGTTTGCAGAGTAAAGCAACCAATTAATTGGGCTTATTTCATCTGTCTTCTGTTGCCAGCAAAGTGTTTGAATGGTATTGGTAAAACTTTACTTATTTCATACATTACATTTAAATGTGCCTTCTCATTATAAAATAAATGGATTCAAAATGAAAGACAGGGGAGTGGGGAGGGAACTGGTAACTACTGGTATTGGTTTTTGAAACCTTTGAGTACAGGTCTTCAGCAAGGCTGCTGCTTCTTCTAAAACTTGTCAAAATATTAAACTGTTTGGAGATGTCACATTTATTCAGAATTTGGAGGTATGGACTTACCAGCTTCCTTTCTACATTTCCAAAGAACGAATTCTAGTTCAGATTTTGGATATTCTTCTGCTAATGTCTACTTACAAACAAATAACATTAAAGGCTGAAGACTATTTTAGGTCAAATGAGATTTAATGGACATCCCTAATTCATGGTTCCTTTTGCCATATATTACCTGGGCATTCATTTTGCATAGATTGAACATGAATCTTCTTTTCTGTTGGGTCCCAGTCATGCTCCCACTCGCACCTGATGGCAAAACTCCCACTAACTTTCCTGAAAGTAGAATTAGGCTCCTTCCAAAGGATTCCTCTCCGCCGCTCCTTTGTCAACAAAACCCCTACGCAGATTCTAAAGTGCCCGCAGAGCGGATGAGCTTTTGTGCTTCTGGGAAATGTTGCAGCTCATGAGAAGAACACTGTACAAGTGCAGCTTTGGAACTGATATTCCTATCAGTCTGTTTTGTCTCTTTCCATTGCTGAAGGCTGAGTAATTGTTTTTTGGATGTAGAGATACTTGGTGAAATGCCTTGGAATACTGAAGAAAAGCCTTAAAGAATATTGAACCATGTCCAAAACTTCTCTTAGCTGCTTGAAGACCTTGAAGAAAGCCCTTGCATTTATTGGGGAGGAGGGAGAAAATTAAGACAAGTGTGTTCATTCCGATTTTTCATATTCTGATGGTGTCTGTTTCATAGTTTCTAGGGTCGGAAGGGACCTGAGCAGATCATCTAGTCCGACCCCCTGCCATGGCAGGAAGAGCACTGCAGTCAAATGACCCCAGTAAGGTGGTCATCAAACCTCCTCTTAAAAACCCCCAGGGTGGGAGCCTGCACCACCTCACTTGAAAGCTGGTTCCAGACCCTAGCCACCCTGACCGTGAAGTAGCACCTCCTAATGTCCAACTTAAACCTTCCCTCCGCCAGCTTGTGACCATTGTTCCTGGTCACTCCTTGCGGCGCTCGGGGGAACAGGGACTCCCCCAGCACCTGCTGATCCCCCCTAACCAGTTTATAACAGGCCACAAGATCCCCCCTCAGCCTTCTCTTTTGAAGGCTGAACAGGTTCAGGTCCCGCAACCTTTCCTCATAGGACCTACCCTGCTGTCCCTTGATCATACGAGTGGCCCTCCTCTGGACCCTCTCGATGCTGTCCACATCCCTCTTAAAGTGCGGCGCCCAGAACTGGACGCAGTACTCCAGCTGCGGCCTGACCAGTGCCGCATAGAGGGGGAGGATCACCTCCTTGGACCTGCTCGAGATGCATCTGTGGATGCACGACAAGGTGCAGTTGGCCTTCCTAGCCGCCTCCCCACACTGCCGACTCATGTTCATCTTGGAGTCAATAATGACTCCCAGATCCTTTTCCACCTCCGTGCTGACAAGAGGGGAGTTCCCCAGCCTGTATGTATGGTGCCGATTGTTCCTCCCCAGGTGCATCACCTTACACTTGTCTGTGTTAAACCCCATCCTGTTCTCCTCCGCCCATCCTTGTAACCTATCTAGGTCCAACTGTAGCCTGTTGCTCCCCTCTATTGTGCCCACATCCCCCCACATCTTAGTGTCATCAGCAAACTTGAACAGGGTGCTTTGCACCCCCTCATCCAAATCACTGATGAAGATGTTGAACAGGGCGGGCCCAAGGACCGAGCCCTGTGGGACCCCACTTCCCACGTCCTTCCAAGTCGAGAAGGACCCATCCACTACCACCCTCTGGGTGCGACACTCTAACCAGTTGGCGACCCATTGGACTGTATGGGTGTCTACCTGTTTCTCAGGTTACTTAATATTAATGGTCTCTTATCATGTTTTCTCTCTACCTTTATTGTGTAAATGCTTACTGTGGACTTTCTGTGCATTTGGTTTCCTGTTTCAGTTGCTTTTTAAAAAAAAAATGGACTCTAGCTGGTTGGCTTTAAAAAAGGGTTTTAGGCTCTGATATTCTAATTTGTGTGTTTGTTGTGGTACCCTTGTTCCATTAGGAACTCTGAGATTCAGACGTAATTTTCTGTTGAGTTTCCCTTGAAAATTTCACTCATACTTAATGCCTCAGATGCTGACTTTAACTTAGCTGACATTTGCTAGTTAGATATATTTACTGGAGCCTAGTTAACATAGGGAAAGGGAATGGTAAAATCTACAGTTCCTTTCAATCCCTGATAAAGGCAATATTTTGCTTTTTCCTTAATCACTAATCAACAAGGATCTGCAGTGCATTACAACATGGGGAACAAATTACATTTACATTTTTAGTTTTTCTTGCATGTTATGAAAGATAGATTTGATTCAGCAGTGCAGTCCATTCTGACACAGCCAGGTTGTCCAAACTTTAGTTTAGAACGAAAATTCTAGCAGCACCATCTGCAGCTTTGTTTTAAGTAATTTAAAATGTTGGGGGGGCAGTTCTTGAGAGAAGGTGAGGTGCTTGGTAAAGTCAGGTCACCTTGGCAAACAGTGTCCTTTATACACATGGAGGGATGGGGTAGGCTATTTGCACCTTTCAGGAGATGCACTTTTAACTGGCTCAGACATGCATAGATTTTAAGAATGTTTACATTTGTACACGTTTTACTGACCTGTCATGGATTTTAATGTGAATTTCATAAAGGTGGTTGCCCTATAAACATTCCAGGGCCACAGAAAGCTGGAGGTGTGGATGGATAATATGTTAGTTGATGAACTCTTCACTCTGATTTGAGAAGCTTTTTCCAAGGATTTCTTGCAGGGATCAGAAATGAGAATTTTCCTGCAACTCATTTTGTGTGATTTTTAAAGTGAATCTGTGTGGTCAAGCTAATATTGTATTAAAGAGTAACTGAAATCGCCTAACTGCTTTCACTTCATTGTATTGCATTGTTTTGTTTGAAATAAAGTATTTTAAGAATCTAAGGAAGAAAAGTTCTCGCTTGTAAATTTTCTGTATTGTATTCTTGGAAAAGTGCCACAGTATCATCAGTTACCACAAATTTGATTTACTGAGCAAGACAACCAACCTGAAGCATCAGTGAGACCCCTTGTGATAATCTGGAAAATCTTTCTAATGCCCGGTGTAAGATTATATTTTATACTGGGAGCCTCTGTGTAAAAACTCAGTTTCAAATGCTGAGCTTATTTGCCTTCTCTCTCATCTCTGTCTTGGGTTGAAATGCCATAAGATGGACATTGGGCTAACAGTGGAGTATAGATAAAATTTGTCAGTCTTTACTTAAATGGTGATACCCTTGGATCCCAAGGGAGGTGACTTAGCTTGACTAAAATACCCCCAGTCTATCTAGGCAGACCTGTTAAGTAAGCAATGGATCATATGATTATAAATTTTGATCACCTGATGAAGCTGCTAGAGGCGGTCACCTTGCTTAGAAAATTGCAGTTCATAGTTTCATAGTTTCTAGGGTCAGAAGGGACCTGAGCAGATCATTGAATCTGACCCCCTGCCATGGCAGGGAAGAGTACTGCATCAAACGACCCCAGCAAAGTGTACATCTAGCCTCCTCTTAAAGACCCCCAGGGTAGGAGCCAGCACCACTTCTCTTTGAAGTTGGTTCCAGAAGTTCTCTTAAGGCTCTTTTCAGTCACTTTAGAGAGAAGAGACCTGAAACAACAAGGCTATTACAGGGCAAGTGGGAGAGCCTGGAAACCTCAAGGGACTCTGATCTAAGCCAAAGAATCCCTGGAGTACTTAGGAAAATGAGGCAGGTCAGATGTCTTTTCCTTTAGCTTATGTTTGTTTGACTCTAGCAAAGAGATGGAGTATCTTGTATTGGTGTTGCATGCTTCCTTTCTCAGGTGGCATTGGTGGAAAGAATGGCCTTCCTGAACTCCTGCAAGGTTGAAGCACTGAGACTGCTTATGTGGTTGGGGTTTCTTGAGAGAATGTGCCATCGTTGCTTAGGGCATTTGGGTCATAAGGTCCTACTTCTTCAGTGGCATACCAGCCTAGAAGTGTGCCAGAGAAATCAAGGAAAGAGTGGCTGTGTCTACACGTGTGCTTTACTGTGGAGTAGACTAATTATCTGAGGAGTAAAGCATCACCATGTACACATGACAGTATTAGGCCACAGTGAACAAATTTATGCTACAGTAAGATAGTACTGTCAGATCTTAGACCAGGGCAATTTACTGTGATTAAATACATATGTAGATGCTAACCACAGGTGGAAATTGCACCAAGGCAGCAGGGAGCCAGACTCCTGCCTGCTGCCTAGCCTCACAGCTCTGCAGTTTTGTTTTGTTTTTTTTAGCACCCTCAAGCCCCAGCCAACCCTTCCACAACCTGACACCACCACCCAGAGCCCAGGGCTGAGCAGTCCTGGTGTAAACTGCTCTGCCCCGGCTTAAATTGCTGCTGTCCCAGATGCACAGGTAGATGCTGTACCTGGGTGTAGTTTACTTTGGCTCAAACTGCTCCAGAGTTTATTGCTTCAAATTAATTGCATGTATAGATGCACCTAGGGCTGCTCTTGAGTGGAGTCAGTGGAAGCAGTTAAAATAGTGATTCTCACTCAGGATGCTCTGAGATCCTTTCAAGGATGCCATGGGGTACCACACAACATTAGCATTGTAGATGTGCAAACATGATTCACAGGGTAAGCCCAAAGATTTCAAATACAAATCCATAGTTGTGATCTTTCCGAGTTCTTTGCAACAGAAAAAAACTATGCTATTTTTCTATAGTGAAAAAAGTGAAAATGTAAGAGCTGGTATTTTCTAAGGACAGCCTAAGTCTATCCAGGGCTGCCTGAGGTCTAAAACAGTTAAGAACTACTCTCAAAAAAGCACACAAGTCCATTATATGGGATCCAAACACAACAATGTGGTGAGTGCCCAGTCAACATGGCATATACCCAGAGGTATGACTCCTAAAGTCATTCTGGGAAAGCTCTGACTCATTGAAGTTTGGAAAGAAATGAGCCAGAGTTATCACGCACCCCGAGACTTTGCATTTGTTCACAATTTAACATCTGACTATTCCCTGGAAGTTCCTTGATAAATGATTACATGGTATGACCCATGTAATTCGAGAGATGACCTGATGCATAGCCAAAGATGAAATGGTGCAATTTCCTACTGTGTACTGCACTCTCTTTTCCAACAGCAATCGCTGCTGCTGATAACATAGACTCTTCCTTTGAGCTGAAATAACCGAGCAGTTAAAGTGGTGACTGGTTCACTTCAAAGACTGAACTATCATTACAAGCAAATGTTTCTCCAGCTGGAAACACTGTTAGAATCAAGTATGTGCAGCTTGTTTCTGCTTATATTTTGTTCTCATCTGCAAAGTAATTGCTGCGCAGGGTAAGAGGGGAAAATTGACCTTAGGAAGTCATACTTCCACTGTTGGGGGAAATTTGGAGGCAGGGAGGTTGTGGAGCCAGGGTGAGTTAGTGGCACTCTTTCATGACCCACTCCAATGAGAGATGATTCACAGAACTGTCGTGCAGGTGTTATCACAGTAGGCCCATATGCACTCTCAGAGCTCTGTTTCCTGTCAGTGGGATATGAATCAGCTTTGGGCTCAGGTTGTGCCTCTTGAGCATGGTGCACCCCCTGTAGGAAATCAGATGTCCCCTCGGGGTTCTGCTTGACTCTGCTACTCTTTTTTATTTTATTCTCTTTATGTGCAACCAAGAGTCCTCCCAGACCCACTCAGTGGTGCTTTCAAAATTGGCTGTTAACTCCTTGTACATTGTGCAGATCTGTGTAATCCAAGCCCCTCTCTTTTCCTTGCCTCCTCTGAAAAGTGAGCAGTGTTGACATCTGCATTATTATGCATGCCCTGATACAACATATCTGAAAGTGAACATTAAGAAAATTATCACAGTTTGTGGTGCTTGGACAGTTGTGCTAATACCTTATGGATGCTGTATCTAGGTTTCCTGTGCATTTTCTTTGAAACAGACATACACCTTTTTTCCATTGTGCAGTTGAATTTTTCTGGTCGCTCACAAGTTCATGATGGCTATGCTGCCTAGAGCAGGAAAGGGCAAAGATCTAGCTTAGTAAAGTAGAATGCATGTCTGTATCAGAAACAAGTTTCCAACTTTATTTTCCTTTTACACAGTAAAAATCAGAATGAGGCTCAAGTTCTCCATTCCTGATGGAAGTTAATGCCTAAAAGGAAAAAAACCCTGGGTTATGGAGAGAGTCCACACTACTGCAATTGCGTGTCAGTGATAAAACTTTCATGTGCAGGATGCACTTGATCATGGATGGTATGTTTAAATACACCCCCAGAGATCAAGTTCTAGTCACAGGATAGTTTATTCATTCAAAAATGGAGGAGACTTTCCTAAAAGACTTTTCTGTGTTTCAGACCTGCTTGAATGTCATCAAAGAAGGTCTGTTTGTCAAAATGGCTTTCTTCTATGGGTAAGTAATGGTTCATACTTCCCCTCCCCTCTCACCCAGCCTCTGTATCTTAGTTTTCTTTGGAACCATTCTGTTGCGTGTTGTCTGAAATGTTAGTATCACGTCTCCAGAGCTCTGAGCTGAAACCACTACAGCAAAGTCTGTGAAATACCTGGCTATTTGCAAATAATACTGAAATCTTAGATGAAGAGTTGGGAATGTGATCAGACACAAGGGACCAAAAGCATACAATATGTTTCCCAGCTTTCCCTCCTCAATCTTTCCCCACTTTCTGAAAAAAAAGCCCCCTTATTTCCTGCCAACAACTCTTCCCTTGGGCTTGAGAAATTAGACTGGTCAACAGCATTGCAACATTGTTCAAATAACTGCCTTCAGCAGTTTCTCCCCTGTGGAAAAAGGAACTGTGGCCAACATGCTTTGCAAAGTGTTCTGCAATCTGGTGTTGTGAAGAAAGAATTTGCTGTTTTATTTGTATGCAAACATCTAGGCTTTAAATATGTTTTAGGGCCCACAGCTGTAAGAACTGGGGAGTGAGGTGCATTGGAAGTCTTTCTTCACTTTTATAAGGAAGAGATATTTTACTCAAAAAAAGAAAAGACTTGGATTCAGAAACCCGGTTCTCCAAGCATGGGTAGATAATCCTTTAGTCACTGAACTTCCATTGCTTTATCTGTGGATTTCCAAGGCACTGCAAGACCTAAGGGCCAAACAGAAAAAGGATGAGGAGCATTATTTAAATTTAGCTGAGAGCATTTTCCTCTCCCTTGTGATGTGCAGAGTTTACAAATAATACTGGATCACTTAGATCCTACCATAGAAGGCCTGCTCACAAGGGCTAGGTAGAGAAGTTACACCTAAACCGGTTTAAGTGACAAGAAACTGGTTAAAATCTGTAACAACAGAAGTTCAGTGCATGTAAGCCAGTTATAAAATGGCTAAAACCTGAGATAAACCTGATTGAATGTAGTATCAGATTTAACTGATTGAGGTCAAACCAGTTTATGAAACTTCTGTCCCAGAATCCTTCCTGGTTTAAGTTAAACCAGAGTCCCCCAGCATCCCAGGGTGCTCTACAGCCCTGAGCTGGGCTATGTCTGCTCCAGTGGAGGAGGGATGGCCCTACCCCTCTGCTTTCTAGCTGGAGCAGAAGTGGGGGTGTGGCTAGACGCTGGCCCCCCTAAAGCAAAGGACAGGGAAAAGGTTTATTCCCCCCTCACTCCCCTGTCCCATCAGGACCCAGCCAGGTGCCAGGCAGGGGCACAGTAGCCCGTCAGGCATTTTGTCCTGCTTGCTGCTTGAGTGGCAGGGGCCATGGCAAGCCCTGGCAGCAGTGTGAAGTGCACAGAGACAGGGGGGTTAATTCCTGCCCCCACCCCGTTCCACTGGCATGGACCTAAGCTGCGGTTTGCCTGGCTGGGATGCAGCAGCCTATGTCAGGGTTGCTCCATGCTCACTGCTGGATTGACGGGGGTGGGGCATGTAATTGCCCCACCGCAATCTTCTGAAGAGAAGGGGCAGGGAAGGGGGTTATTTCCCTCTCCCTACCCAGGGACCACAGGTGGGGTCTGCCAGTCCCAGGAATAAACCCCCTCCCTGCCCCCTTTGCCAAAGGGGCCATGCTGGGCTGGCATCTAGCCACATCCCCATCTCTGCTGCTGCAGCAGTGATCAGGGAGTGACCCTGACATGGGCTGCTCCACCCCAGCCAGGCAGACCCTGGCTCAGGTCTGTACTGGTGGAACAGGGCAGGGAGGGACTCCCCCATCTCTGTTTGCTTCACACTGCTTTTGGGGCTGGCCAAGCCTCCTGACACTCAAGTGGGGATGGGCAGGGATGGGAAATGTCTGGCAAAGGCTGCTTCTCCCTTCCCCCTCCAGGCACACCCTGGTTGGGGTCCCTGCAGGCCAGGGTAAGGCTTTAAACCCCTCCACAATCATACCCAGCCTGCCAGGGCCTGGCCACACCCCCTCTCCCTCCCAGCACAGCTTCTCTGCAGCCAAGGGCTCACTCTAGTTCTCACCCTGCCCAGCTTCTAGCCTGAGCCACTGCAGGCATGTGGGTGCATTTCCAGACTCAAAAGTGAATGTCTATTCACTTGCAAATTGGTTCAATCTATGCAGGTTAGACTAACCTGGAAAGATTGAATCAATTCAGGCTGGGCTTTTTGAATGTCTGTGCTTAGCCATGGAGGTAAATGCTTTGAGTCCAAATTGCAACATAACAGCACTGGCAGTGGGGAGATTTACAACCAAAGGACCGATGCCTCTAGCTCCTAGTAGCTTTCCTAGTAGGTTTTGTGGGCATTATGGTCTTATTTGATTATAGTGGTGTTGAAGAGGTGCAGAGAGAGGTGGTTTTGAAAGTAGTACCTGAGTCCTTATTCACTGACAGCATTCAAATATGACAATGAAAGACTTCGCATTTCCCCACATCTGTCCCTCCATGACAGTTTGCAACTTTATGCTGGTTTTCCCTAAGTCAAACAGGCTGAGAGGTAGCATATCAGTCTGTCAATGATGCATTTAGGTGTCAAATAGTAAGTCACCAGCTGGATTGTCAAACCAGAGCTGTGGAAAATTGTCTGTAAAACTGAACTGTGCAATAAACACAGTGCTGGAATGCTGCTGTCTTTTTTGTTTTATGACATCTCTAGTGACATTTTGTCTGCCAGTGTTTCGGGTGTGGACAAAAATCTGGCATGGAGAATAGGAGAAAAATTTAAATGTAATGATTTTCAAAACCGGTATTTTAAAATGAACACTGAACACCGTCTCTTATGGTCATTGATTATTTGAATTTTTAATTAGAAAATAGCTTTGTCCTGTTCATTTGTGATGGTACTTACAGTATAGTCCAATAATCAGATTGAAATAATATTCCTTAGTAAGAAATATAGGTTTGTCCTTATAAAGTAGGAAAGGTAGGACTACAAGTCCTAGTGTAGGTGAGATAAAAGGTGTCTGCCACCAAAGAAATAATCCAATTTACTCATACCAACTATGCAGAAAGCAGCTTAAATCCATTGAAGGCAAGCATTGAAGTTGACTTGAACACATAGTGCTCATGGTCCGAAGGGCTATTAGTCAACATAAATGCCGCCTAATAGCACCAATAACTTGCATGTTTGGAGACTCTGGCCCTTCTGTTATCCTGGATTTTAGTTTAAACCCTGATCCTGCCGCTTCACACAACAAGACTGTTATTAAATTTGTTAGGGCACAAGGGTTTACTTTCTGCCCATGTAGAACTCCTTGCAGCGTCAGGGCATGTGTGGGGAAATGTCTTCCTTTCCAGAACTAATTGTTTTTAATTGTCTCTCTCTTTCAGAAGAAGAAACATAAAATGGACTCTGCCTTAAAAACTAACCAAATAACAGAACTATCCCTTTTGTTGTTGCTGTGCTCTCTTTCAGTACATGAATCAGCCTTGAAGACTGAATGTTGAGGGGTGTTTGGTGCTTAAATTTATGGATTATTTTTGTGAAAGAAACAGAGCCATTCTTCATGTGTGCTGTTGTCTGTTTGATCTGATATATTTACTTGCATCTGCTTCAAGCCTCATTACAGATATAGAAAACAGCTGACATGCATCTCAAGTTAAAAAACAAAACAAAACACCCTAGTCTTAAACACTGGAAAATTTCAGTATTGGAAATTGGCCTGATGTAGCCAATAATGTGGCCGATAAATGGCCCATGCGTGTGCACAGCTGCAGCCCAGCACATAGGTGGCAAGGAGCACAGCCCGACAGCTTGCAGAGTTTCTTGTAGCTGGTAAGTCTGCTGTGGTGGAGGGGAGGGAAGGGGCATGGGGGGCAGATCAACACCTCCCACAATGAGGGAGGGAGTGGGTGCTTCCCAGCCAGGGTGGGGTATGGGACGGAGCCATGGCTCATCCAGGGGGTGCAAGGAGGG
>NW_017729025.1:81491748-81493258 GCF_001723915.1 Gavialis gangeticus | reverse complement strand
TGTGCAATCCAGATCTGGGTGGGGTGGGGTGGGCTGCTGCTGTGGACTGGGGCCAGGGCTGCGCTAGGCCCTTCTTAGCAGAGGGGACTAGGCCGGGCTGCACTCGGGGCAAGCAGCGGCCGCAACACTGGGAGGGAGGGTTAGGGGAGCAACCCCACCTCCCAGTGCCACCGCTGCCCACCCCAAGTGCAGCCTGGCCCAGCTCCTGCTGGGAAGAGCTTGGTGCCACTCCAGCCCACAGCTGCAGCCCACCCCACCCTGCCCCATACAGATCTGGGGGGCACACATACCCCCATGCCTTCCTGGGGTGCGTGCAGTGGTGGGAGCCACACCCCTCCTGCACCCCCCAGATGAACCACAGCTCCATCCTGTGCCCCACCCTACCTCAGCTGGGCAGCGCCTGCCCCAGCCCCACTCCCTCCCTCACCATGGGGGCCTTGATCTGCCCCTCCCCCAATGCCCCTCCCCTTCTCCCTCCCCTTCCACCACAACAGACTTACCAGCCAGACACTGCTCTTCAAGCTACAGGGCTGCCTGTTGGAAATCGGAACAGTAATCGGCAGATATGCCTCCTTAAAAGTCAGCTATTAGCATCAGACCCAAAGATCTCTATCAGTGTACCCCTAATAACAATAAACAGGATATTTCTGCTGTTATGTGGTTTGTTTTACAGCCTAAGGAAGAGAAAGAGTCTGGCTTCCCTTAGTCTTTTAAAGTTATATCTACATGAGGTTCTGAGTGAGATGAGGCTGTTGGCAGTGGATTTACAACCTTGTCCTGTTACTTGCTCTGGGCAGGCCCAACCTTTCTGAATTTGACTGACCACACCTCAGTTTGATAATAGGAAAACATTATTGATACACAGAGATAGCAGATAAGACTAAATGTGAGCAAATCAAGCAAAATGACTACATGAATAGTCATTTTACCAGTTCTAGGGCTTCACGAGGGGACGGTACATCAGTCCAGTACGCAAATGCCACCCAATAGTTTTTGCTTCAGTGTTGAATGTCAGTAGTCTTGGAGGTTTGGGGCTGATGCCCACTTGCTTCTGTGAAAACCCCTTTTTTTTATTCTTTTTATCCTGATACTCTTCATTTACAGTTACCATTGATGGGTTTCCCTGTGGTCATCATGCTGTCCATGTTCTGCCCTGTCAGCCTAATCCCTTGTTTTCCTAAACCTATCACATGTGTATTATGTTAATCTGGGCATTCCGATTCTACCAATTTGGTCATTCCACCAAAACTGGGGATTTCTGACCAAGTTACAACTGGTCATTGTGACCCGATGCTAAATCTGCATGTTCCCTCTTTGTTATGGGTTTTAAGGGAACATAGTGCTTTAGTTGCTTTTTGTTGCTACATGTTTTCAATTTCCCAGAAGGTATGTGTCTGTTTGTTTAACACAGTCATGAAACTGAATCTTTGCTACAAGCAGGCTTTAGAAACCAATTAACCCTTGTAATTGCTCTAGTTTCATAGTTTCATAGTTTCTAGGGTCGGAAGGG
>NW_017729025.1:81490117-81491735 GCF_001723915.1 Gavialis gangeticus | reverse complement strand
GTCTTCTGCTCAGTATGGACTCCTTTTTACAACATTGCATTGAGAGAGGTTGGCTGGGAAGGGATGGGATCTACCTGATGGAGAGGGAAGAGCATCTTCACAGACCAGCTCTCTAACCTAGTGAAGAGGGCTTTAAACTAGATTTGTAGGGGGATGGAGACCAAAGCCCTGAGGTAAGTGGGGACATTGGTGACCTGGAGGAAGAGAAAACAAGGGGCAACAGGGGAGGTGTTCTTATTTTTCCCAAAAAATCAGAGCAATTGACTCTGCCCCCTGTGCCTGTACATGAATGCACAGAACCTGGGAAACGAACAGGAAGAACTGGAAGTCCTTATGCAATCATGGAACCATGACGTGACTGGAATAACAGAGACTTGGTGGGAGCTCGCATGACTGAAGCACTGTCATGGATGGGTATAAACAGTTCAGGAAAGACAGGCAGGGGCAGGGGCATAGGCAACGCGTGGGGGGGGCACAGAGGGGCATATGCCCCCCCTGAGATTGGCTGCCGGCGGCTTCTGTGGGCAGTTGCCATCCTCCCCTTGCTACCAATGTGACTGCTAGTGGCTGTGGGCAGTCCCTACTTGCCACCACCAACAGCATGGATGGCAGCTATAGGTGGTCCCCGCTCACTGCTCATCACCACCCCGCCCCCAACACCTCTGCGGCCACCTGCGGGTGGTCCCTGCTCAGCCCGCCCTTGCCACAGACATCACTGTGGCTGGCTGTGGGCACTCACCGCTGCCACGGCCCTGTTACTGACACCACCACCACCTGCAGGTGATCACCATGCCCCCCCAGCCTGAGGAGGCACACATTGTTCGTGTGCAGGAGAGGAGGAGGAAGAAGAGTTACACTTTATGTAAAAGAGCTATATGATTGCTCGTAGCTCCAGTATGAAACTGGAGATAGCCCTGTTGGAAGTCTCTGGGTTAGGGGCAGAGGAGAGAGCAACAAGGGTAATGTTGTGGTGGGGGTCTGCTATAGACCACCAGACTAAGAGAAAGTGGTGGATGACACTTTCTTTAAACAGCTAGTGGACATTTCCAGATCACAAGCCCTGGTTCTCATGGGGGATTTCAATCACCCTGACATCTGCTGGGAGGGCAATACAGTGGTGCACAGGAAATTCAGGAAGTTTTGGAGAGTGTTGGGGACAACTTCCTGGTGCAAGTGCTGGAGCAGCCAACTAGGGGCTGTGCTGTTCTTGACCTGCTGCTTACAAACAAGGAAGAATTGGTGGGGAATGTAGTAGTGGATGGCAACTTGGGCAGCAGTGAGCATGAGATGATTGAGTTCAGGATCCTGAGGAAAGGAAGGATGGAAAACAGCAGAATAAGGATCCTGGACTTGAAAAAAGCAGACTTCTACTTGCTAAGGAACTCATGGGCAGGATCCCCTGGGAAGCCAGTCTGAGGGGGAGAAGAGTCCAGGAGAGCTGACTGTATTTTAAAGAAGTCTTACTGAGAGTCCAGGAACGAACTAACCCAATGTGCAGGAAGACTAGCAAGTATGGCAGGAGACCAGCTTGGCTTAGCAGGGAACACTTCAGTAAACTAAATCACAAAAGGGAAGCTTATAAGAAATGGAAACTTGGATAAATAATTGAGGAGGAGTA
>NW_017729025.1:81474680-81485117 GCF_001723915.1 Gavialis gangeticus | reverse complement strand
AAGTAACTAGGGAGGAGTATAAAAACATTGCTCTGGTATGCAGGAATGAAGTCAGGAAGGCCAAAGCACAACTAGAGTTGCAACTAACAAGGGATGTTAAGAGTAACAAGAAGGGTTTCTACAAGTATGTCAGTAGCAAGAGGAGGATCATGGAAAGTGTGGGTCCCTTACTGAATGGCGAGGCAATCTTGTGACAGAGAATGCAGAAAAGGCTGAAATGCTCAATGCCTTTTCATTCTGTCTTCACAGGCAAGGTCAGCTCCCAAACTGCTGCACCTGGCAGCACAGTTTGGGGAGGAGGTGAGCAACCAACAGTGGCGAAAGAACAGGTTAGGGACTATTTAGAAAAATGGGACATATAAAAGTTCATGGGGCTGGATGAGATGCAGACAAGGATGCTGAGGAAGTTGGCTGATGTGATTGCAGAGCCACTGGACATCATCTTTGAAAACTCAGGTCAATCAGAAGAGGTCTCACATGATTGGAAAAGGGCAAATATAGTGCCCATATTAAGAAGCGGGGGGGAGAGTATCCAGGGAACTACAGACCAGCCAGCCTCACCTCAGACCCTGGAAAAATCATGGAGCAGATCCTCAAGGAATCCATTTCTAAGCCCTTGGAGAAGGTGCTTAGGAACAGTCAGTATGGATTCACCAAGGGCAAGTCATGCCTGACCAACCTGATTGCCTTCTATGATGAGATGACTGGCTCTGTGGATGCAGGGAAAACCAGTCAATGTAGTATACCTTCATTTTAGCAAGGCTTTTAATACAGTCTCCCACAACATACTTGCAGGCAAGCTAAGGAAGTACAGACTGGATGAATGGACTGTAAGGTGGATAGAAAACTGGCTGGAGCATCAGGCTTAGAGGGTAGTAATCATTGGCTCAATGTCAGCCGATATCAAGTGGAGTGCCCCAGGGGTTGGTCCTATGGTCAGTTTTGCTCAATGTCTTCATCATGACCTGGATGATGGCACAGAGTGCACCCTCAGCAAGTTTGCAGATGACACCAAGCTGTGGGGAGTAGTAGATACACTGGAGGGTAGGGCTAGGTTTCAGAGTGACCTAGACAAATTGGAGGACTGGGCCAAAAAGAATCTCATGAGGTTCAACAAGGACAAGTGCAAAGTCCTGCACTTGGGATGGAACAATCTTGTGCACCAGTACAGGCTGGGTGCTGAGTAGCTGGGCAGCAGCTCTGCAGAAAAGGACCTGGGGGTTACAGTGGACAATAAGCTGAATATGAGCCAACAGTGTGCCCTTGTTGCCAAGAAGGCTAATGGCATACTGGACTGCATTGATAGGAGTGCAGTGATTGATAGGAGTGTTGACAGCAGGTCAAGGGAAGTGATTTTTCCCCTCTATTCAGCACTGGAACACTGTGTTTAGTTTTGCCCCCCTCCCCCTCCCACACCACTATAGAAAGGATATGGACAAATTGGAGTGTGTCCGGTGGAGGGCAACAAAAATGGTGAGGTGTATGGGGCATGTGACTTCTGAGGAGAGCCTGAGGGAACTGAGCTTATTTAGTCTGGAGAAGAAAAGACAGGGAGAATTTAATAGCAGCCTTCATCTACATAAAGGGGGGGGCGTTAAAAGAGGATGGAGCTAGACTGTTCTCAGTGGTGGCAGATGATAGAACAAGGAGCAACAGTCTCAAGTTACAGCAAGGGAAGTTTAGGTTAGATAGTAAAAAGAATTTTCTCACTAGGAGGGTAGTAAAACACTGGAACAGGTTACTCCAAGAGGTTGTGAAATCTCCATCCTTAGAGGTTTTTAAGACCCAGCTACACAAAGCTTTGGCTGAGATGGTCCTGCTTTGAGCAGGAGGTTGGATTAGATGATCTCCTGAGGTCCCTTCCTACCCTCATTTTCTATGATTTATTCTACCAGCAAGCAAATTTCTAAATATAATTCTCTAGCCATCACAGGCATGCTGCTGAAGGGATAAGCCCTACCTGCTCATGCCTGAGCTTGCAAATTTGCAGTATGAACAATAGGCATAGTCTTGAGAGCATGTCCTGGTACCATGCCCAGGCTCTCTGAGTCCCTTTGCAGTGGGCAAAAATGGTAAGAGTGGTATAAACCTAAAAGCCCCAGGTTCAGCCAGGAGACCATTCCTCTAATGCAAGCAGCAGTCTTCTATTATACAAAGCATACCCCTGTGTATATTCTAATATAAGGGATCTGCTGAGAGGGATATGGAATGGGGCTATGGCATTGCTAAGTTTCTGGACAGTGCTACAGCACAAGGAAAGCTACAGCTACAACCAAAAATCCAATAGTACAAGGAAGTTGCACTAGCTCACTTTGATATGTTCTAATTTACCCTCTTCAGCCCTAGATTTGCTAAGGGTGTGAATAGCATAAAAATGGTTTCATGTCACCTGAGTTGGGCTGGGCAGGAGGGTGTCCTAGAGCTTGGCTCTACTGTATTTCCTTGCTTACCAGTGACATAATAAACACTAGGAGCTGCAATAGGAGGGAGCAACAACCTGTTGCTGCTCCTTTAACCCCCAAGTTGCTGGCTGGCTGCGGACAATTCTTCCTTCAGCAGCAGGGTATATTCCAACACCAGCTTGAGGCATGCTCAGGGTTTCTTCACCTTTTCTCCCTCCATCCCCATCTTATGCTGCTGCAAGAATTTTTTTTTTACTGCCTTCTGAAAACTAGGTTCACGTCTTACACAAGGGTGTGTGTTACATTAGTAAATACAGTAGGCATACTTCCACCAGTGCAATTTAGTGATGCATTTTAAAGTGGTACCAAGAAATCTGTCATAAAGGAGTTAACACAACAGACACAAAACTGATGCTTTATTTACTTGCTCATTGCTTGTGGGATTTTAATTCTTTGTATCAAGGGGGAAGGAACATTTTAAAAAAAGTAAATCACTTTGCCAGATGTAATTAAGAAACTAAATGCTGGGAAGAGAACATAATTGTAAGATCTGTATTCTATAATATTTCCAGTATGGCAGTTGTACAGAAGATTTGAGACTTCAGCAGAGGTTTTCTAAAGTCTTTCTCCAATTGTGCTGAAGGTTTATAAACAAAGAGATAAGTTCTTCTGGGTTATTCCCTCCTTTACTTCCCCGCTTTGAGAGTGTTTCAATACTAAGAAATGGGAGAGATGCAATAAGTCTTTGTGTTGCTAGAAAACCCACCATAGAAATATGTACCCTCTTTGGACCAGGACAGCACGATGAAACAAAAAGGGTGCAAGTTTGAGGATGGCTTTTTTTCTAGGCATCTAATGGCCATCTAATGATGGGTCCAAGAAGATAATACTCATTTCTCTACAGAACCTCACACCTAAGGATCGCAATGTACTTTATCTCTATGTACCTTATTTCCATGTACCACATCACAGGGGTGAGGGGGTGTTATGAATTTACACCATTACCTCTTAGGAATGGTATAGGATGGGTATAGTTGATCCTTCCTGCAGACAGTGGGGAAGAGACTAGATGAGCACTCAGTGTCCTTTCCAGCCCTACTTTCTATCGTTCTATGATAAATAAGCACAGAGATGAAGTGACTTGTAGGTAAACTCATACAGCAAGTTGGTGCTAAAACTGAGAACAAAGTCTAGCACCTAGCCCCATGGAACTTCTTTAAACATTCTCTAGTGCTTGCAAGTGCCAATGTGTTTAAGAACATGAACAAGACGTCTGTTTAAATTTTACAAATAAACCGATGAAGTGTTTTTGATGCATCTGGTAGTTCCCTACAGAATGTGCTTATGTGGTGTGGTATGTTCACCCCGCCACAACAGAATTTAGGAGCTGCAGCCAGCACGTATCCATTGAAATGGTTTCAGCTCTGTGCATTCAGGGCAGATGGTCCCAGTCAGGCTCTAAGCAATTCCACCCTATATCTTCCAATAGGTAAGCCCCTTCAGCTTCATTAAACTTCTGTACGTGTTTTCAAACTGGCTGAGAGAAACTTTTCCCCCAAAGCCTTCACAAAATAACTAGCATTTTGGATAAACAGAACACATCTCTCTAGTGGTGAAAGGGCACAGATGTTCTCTCACGTGTATCTGTATGGGGTTGGCTGAGGAGCTTATTCATGTCTGCAGCTTGTCTAAGTATTGGGAGAATCTGCACCAGTGTGAGGTATCAGTGTCCCATCATAGATTGCTGGCTGTTAAGGAGCATTGGCTGGTTGCTTCCAAATCTGCAAGCTTAACAGGCCATTGCTAAGGTCACGGCAGAGAGAGATTGTACTGCAATTGCTAAGTGCATCTCCTCCAACCTATGCTCTTTCCACCTTGTTGCTAATACCACCCATCTTAAGTTGCTTTCTCTTTGTTACCAAGTGCCATAGCTGTAGCAACTACATGAAGACAAGTAGTTTCCTGCCTCCCCCACAGGCAAGCATAGCTACATTTTGCAGCTGTGTACTGACATGGATAGCAGCAGATAGTTGAAGTACTTTAACTGAGAGAATCCCCTCTGGTGGAGTTGTTATAGCAGGAATTTGTTGCCAGTGGGGGAGGAAGGGTTGTTTTGTTTTTTAAATGGGGAAAAAAATTGTTCCTCAGAACAGTGTCAGCTAGGCCTAGACCAGTGATTCTCAACCAGGAGCAATGGCACTCTGGGATGCCTTGTACTCTTTTCAAGGGTACCGGCCAATGTTAGTACTGTTAGGTGTGCAGACAGGAGATTCGAATAGAAACTTGGTGTTAAAAACATTCTAAGCTACTGTGGGCTTTCTGAGTTCATTGCAACAGAAAGATTGCTCAAAAGAAACAGAAGCCAAGAGCTGGAATTTTTCAGAGGGTACTTTGATGCTAATGAGAGGGGTTCCTTGAGTCTAAAAAGGTGGAGTCCCTGGCATACACTAGAAATCCTCTACTTCTTCCCAGAATGCATTTCTTTGCATTGCCAAGAAGTGCAAGCAGCAGGTGGGTTCAGCAAGGTCCTATTTTATAAATCACTTTTCTGACCAAGTGTGGCAGGTCTAGCCCTGCTAGGAGGTCATAAAGTACCCAAGTAGCTTGTCCCCCCATTCTTCTGTAGTGCTTCTGAACTACTGCCCTACATCTTTCCTGCCCCATGGTGATGGAACTAATTATGCAGGAGGCACCCTGGGACTTAAAGTGAAGCTTCCTTTGGGCCACTTGGCTTAACCTTTTTATATTTGTCCAGGCTCCATCCCTCTTGGTTGGGGTCTGTTTTCCTCTAGCTGATCCCTGCAGCCCTCGTTTCACCCACTTAGTTCAGCTTGGGCTCTTTGTAACAGTGGCACAGCTGAGAATTAGGTTCCACAATAGGGCTGTAGCCCCCCCAGGTTCCCCAGCCTTAGAAGGGGTTAAATCCTCTCTCTCCTGTTCTGCCCCCACATGACCCCTCATCCACAAGGGGTGAATCTCCCAGGGCACTTTAAGGCACCCGTAGTGTGACCTCTGCTTCCCCCTCACAGCCACTAGTCTCCACAAACTAAAACAAAAAAAATGCAAACAGCTGCTTTCAACCATAAGCAAGTACTCCCTGAATAGCAGTCCCCTCTCCCTTCTGGGTCCTGCACAGGGAAAAAGGAAGAAGCTACAAACCAAACCCTCCTCTCAGCACTTACTCACCCGGACTCCCCTTTTTGTTTCCAGGCCTCATTGCAGCCCAGCTAGGGGGTGCTGCCCTTTCCCCAGTCAGGGCTAGACTGCCCCTGCAACTTGAGGGCAAGCCTATTTACCCCTTGAGCCTGGCCTGTTAGCTGGTCTGGGCACAGGGGCTGCTCATTAGTCCCAGCCCTGCCGGCTGCCTTAGCCCAGGCCACAAAAACCTTTCTCTTAAAGGACCCTCAGTGGCTCTACAGGCTTCATAGCTCTCCCCAATAACAGGGTAAGGTTTCCCTGCTACACCAAGACACTTTTTTCCCCCACTTAAATTGCTACTATTTATTCTCCAGCGTTTGTATGAAAAGGAGCTTACATTGTTTTCCCTTGGCTTGTCATAGCCAGAAGTTAAGCAGGCTTTCTTGCAGAGTTGTGATATATTGTACTTCAAATGCTTGCTGGTCCAGGACAGTCTTGGCTATTGCCCTTGGGCACATGTGACTAGGGGAAGGGGAAAGGAAAAGGAGAAAGCAAGAACATCTGCACCAGTTTGATTCTCCTGAAAACATGGAAGTCCTTTGAAGCTGCTTCAAGGGGCTTGGAATGTAAGAATGATGCCAGGTGCAAATAGATCAGTGTGCAAAGGAAATAAAAAATATGTGATAACTATGTATGCTATATGGTTCTGCAGTCTCTCCCTGGCTACATAGGAAGGGGCATGTGCCATTACAGGGATGGAGGGGTTGGCCATGTATCAATTAATTTTATGGTGCCCCTTTAACCTTTAGATTGCTTGACAAAAATCAAATTGTCACAGGTTTCAGGTTTTATTACAACTCAGAAGTAGAATTTCTTTCCCATTATAATACTACCTCAGGATAGACCATAGCCTGCCCTGGGCAAGTGGTTGGTGTAACAACTGCTACAGTGTAGTGAAGTAGGAACACCTGCCTAACTCCAGCCATCAAAAAGTTGAGGTGAAATCTGCAGAATCTCTTTTTGTCTGACAGACTATGGAAGGTTTAAAACATGCATCCTTTCAGAGGGTTCATGTCAGGTCTGTTTCCCCTGCAGCTGTCCCAGGAACAGCTTCTCCTTTGGAACGGCAGACTCTAAGTTTTTCCCTTTCTGCTGCCCCTCCCATCTCTGAACGCCATCCACCTTTTGTGCTTCCCACTCCAGTCTGTTTTCCTGCTGTTCCCGTCTGTCTTGCTCCCCATCATGCATGGATTCTATTTCCCTGCCTCTAGCTCTAGATCTTCTTTTCACCAGCCAGCTCCCTCCGCTGTTTTGCTCCCCTAGTTCTTAAGTTCCTAAATGGAAGATGAGGGCATTTAGTGCTCAGATTTCCTCTCTCCCCTACGTCCCTCTCTCAGCTCTCCTTGTTGCCTGTATCACTGAAGGAGATAATGGTGCCAAAGGCACCGGCAGGGAAAGAGGACTGGTCATCACCACCCATTCTATCCTGGCACTTAAAAAGGATTTGAAGACATCTGCTGGAAATGAGGGGAACTGGAGTCCCCTGGTTAAAGCTGGAATTTGGACAGATCCCTCTGAATAAGAGGTGTCAAACATATGGCCAGATGTGGCACATGGAGCCATTTCACTTGGCTTGCAGGGTTTCCCGAGAGGTTGGGAATTTGGTGGGGGGTGAGGGGCAGGACCTGCCACTGAACACATTGGACACACTGGTTGTAGGGACAGGCAAGTGCTGGCTTAGATTTCTTTTTCTTAAAGACATTATACTGGCCACTTTCATGTCCAGTAAGTGACCAATGTAGACCGATACCTGCAGCTCTGGAATTGCTGGGGTATGCTATACTGCCTGTATGGGCATATTATTTGTTTGTATATCCCTGCTGTCCTGTGGGCTCTAGCAGTCAACCCCTTTGATTATCACAACAGACCCCATGCCCTACAGGCAGCACTCAGCAGTGCCACCAGAGAACTGATACACTGTAGGCCTTAGCATCCATTAGTAAAACACTGTCACTTTAATCCCATAAATGCTCTGGTTAATAGTTCTCCAGAGAACTTAGCTCCCCACACCATAAGCAACATGTTCAGCCTACAGTGATGAGTTCAGCTTGTTTGTTCGGGGGATGAGAGGGCAGGGCAGGGTGTTACCTTATCTCCCACCTTTTATCCTTCCTTCCCTTTTATATGTTATCTTCCATATTACTGCACCTTGATTTTAGAGAAGTCTCTTTCTGATTGTGCATCCAGCAGCCTCTGGTTTCCTTCTGATCCCTCCTTAAAGAAAGCATTTACTGCATGCACCTTGTTAGCGGTGAACCTGTGCCCCAAGCCTTAGCCACATGGAGTGGTAAGAAGTGAGTGCTGCAGTAGGTGCTGTATCACCCGGTTGCTTTGGAAGCATTGCCTCAGTGAACACAGGAGGGCAGGACTTAGACCTCCCTCACCACTGGCCTTTTCACCCACCCCTAAAAACACTGGGAATATCAGGTAATGCCCACAGAAGCCAGATTGTTAAAAGTCATGAAAGGTCAGGAAACACGTCTCCCACCTTTAATATCCTTCTCTCCTGTAACAGCAGTTTCAGGCCAGGAGCTGACATGTACGTTCTTTAAAACACTTCCCTTCCAGATGCCTCTGTAGACAAGTATACAGTATCTTTGCAAAGAACAGGACCTCAGCCCAGGTATAGACTTCCACCTGCCTCCCCACCCTCTGAGAGGAAACCACCACCAGCAGTGCAAACACTTGTCAGAGATTTATTCAGAAAAGGCAAAATAAAAAGGAAATAAAAATGTCACATTTCATTGTGTTGTGAATTCAGACTTAAGCCATTCCCATTACAATAAGAACACAGAAAAGCACTGTAAAAACATGTGTGCGTGCAAAACTTAATAGCAGAGAGAAAAACTGGGGGGTTTTGTCTTTATATCTCCAATGTTGTGTAGGTTAAACTCTCCCCAAGTTCTTGACTTGCCAAGCAGATGTGGGAGCTGCTGGGAAGAGACTGCTACTCCCTTTGACTTCTGGCCCTGGGGGAGAGTGACTCAGGACACAGGAAATCTGTGCTTATTCCCCATGGACAGACAGCAGGGGGAAGAGTCCGGCTCAGAAACAGTGATGCCCCCTTCACCCCATACCTTTGGATTTCATTCCTTAGTAAAGCACTGACTGTTCAAAATGGATCTGCCGCGCTTATTTTGTCTACTGGGAAGCCCTCTTCACTGGAGAGTGAGAATAATGAAGCGAGAGCTGGGAGAAACTGTTTATGTAGGAAAGGGACACCTGAATCTCTGGCTGCACAGGTTGAATGGCAAAGTGCAACTCCTGCTCCCGATTTCTCTGGGTCAGTTTCATTAACCAGTGATTGTCCAGCATCCAGGAACAAGGACCAACTGTCTTGGCTTCAGCAACAGGATCCAGGAGCGGTGCCTGAAGGCACCCTCCTCCAAAGGCTTTGTCTATGTGGGGTTAGCATGAGCAGGGGAGGAGGAGTACCCTCGTGTGCTGCTTTAGTGAAAGGAATAAGGCTATGTCAGCAGATGTCCCTGTGCTGCCCTGCCTGGCTGGATCTGAGCAGGTGCCTTACAATTAGTGCCCTGGATGTAAGGGAGGGACAGCTCTGGGGACCCTGGCAGCGATAGGACAGCTGGAGGACAAGACTCTTCCCAGAGCCAGCAAAAGCTGCTGGAGGCTGAGGAAGGTGCATCAGGGCTGCCAGGGGCTCAGCTCACCTCCAGCTCTCTGCCTGAAGCTGCCGATGTGTCTGCTCTGCCACGCAGGGACGTGGGACTGCTCTCCCTGCACTGCCTTGAGGGGCAGGCTAGAGGCTGTTCAAGAGGAAGGCAGCCCCAGTGTGCCCTGGTCGCAGAGGCAATCTCACCTTGGGCTCTACAGGCAGAGCTACCCTGGGCTAGTTGGCTCCTCACAGGGCACCCCCGGACTCGCCCCTCGGCCTGACAGAGACGGTGAAGGGCTGCGGCTTGAGTGCCAACCCATGGACACAGTCCATGGTGAGGCACTCAGCTGGGTTGGGCTCGAAGGCACACTGATGCAGCAGGATGGCGGTGAAGAGGAAGAGCTGCAGCTTGGCCAGCTGGTCGCCAATGCACCGACGCTTGCCCAGCGAGAAGATCATGACGCTGGCGGCGCGGTCGCGGTCCAGCCGCTGCTCGGCATCCAGGAAGCGCCCCGGGTCGAAGACGTGCGGGTCCTTCCACTTGGCGGGGTCGTAGTTGACCGACCACTGGTTGATGAAGACCACGGTGCCCCGGGGGATGTAGAAGCCATCCAGCTGCACGTCAGCCGTGGTGGCGTGCGGGATGGTGACAGGCACAAAACTGCTGTAGCGCAGAGCCTCGCACAGGAAGGCCTCGAGCTGAGGGAGAGCGGCACGGTCGTCAGCTGTGGGCAGGCGGGTGCGGCCCACCACGCGGTCCAGCTCGGCTTGCAGGCGGCGCTGCAGGGGCAGGTGGCGCAGCAGCAGCAGCAGCACCCAGCACAGTGCCGTCGCGGTGGTGTCCTGCCCAGCCCCAAAGATGTCACTCATGGTGGCCTCAGCGTAGGCGTGGTCCAGCCTGCTGGGGGCCCGCTCGGCACCCGCCAGCACGGCGTCACTGATGTGGCGCGGGGGCCGGCGCGGGTCGTAGCTGCGCCGGTGCTGTGCCACCTTGTCGGCCACGAAAGCGTGCACCTCACGCGTGAGGGCCTGGAAGTCGCGGAAGACGCTGCGCACGGGGTTGGGGAAGGCCTGCAGCCAGGGTAGCACGTCCACCAGGCTGCCGGCGCCCACCGTCTGCCCGAAGCGGTCGTTGCGGCCCAGCAGCGCCTGGAACTCGGCTTCGTCGGGGCCGTAGCGGCGGCCGAAGCAGAGCGCGCAGATGACGTTGGCGCTGGCCAG
>NW_017729025.1:81473758-81474669 GCF_001723915.1 Gavialis gangeticus | reverse complement strand
GGTGACAGCCCCCGCCCCGCCCGCGCCTGCACCGGCCTCTGCGCCGCGGGCTCCTGCGCGCACAAGGTGTGTGTGTGTGGCCGGGGGGGCCGGGTATGGGTGTGCAAATGTGTGCATGCATGTTGGGGGGTATGCAAAGTGCATCTGTGTGCGCTTTGGGGTGGGGGTATGTGCACGTGGTGTGTTGAGGGGGTGCACAGATTGGGTGTGTGGACGATGGGGTGTGGGAGGTGTGCGATGGGGTGTGTGTTGGTGTGTGCAAAGTCAAGGTGTGTGTATGTGTGTGCAGATGTGGATGTGTGCGCGGGTTGGGGAATGCAAATTGTGTGTTGGGATGTGCCATTTGTGTGCATGCACACGGGTGTGTGCAAATGTGTGTGTGTTAGGGATGGGTGCAGGTGTGTTCAAATGTGTGTTGGGTGTGTGCAAACTGTGTGTGTTGGGGGATGTAAATGGGCTGTGCCTGCAAATGTGTGTTTGTTCAAAGGTGTGCATGTGTTGGGGGTGTGTGTAAATGAGCTATGCCTGCAAATGGTGTGGGGGTGTATACAAATGGGGTGTATGCATGGAGGATGTTGGGGGGGTGCTGGGGTGTGTAAATGGTGTATGTGTAAATGGTATGTGCCTGCAAATGGTATGTCTCGGTGTGTGTACACGTATGGCATGTATGCAGGGGGGTGTAAATGTTGTGTGTGGGGATACATTGGGTACTGTGGGGCGGGTGTTGGGGTGTGGGGGGTGTAGAAATGCTGGTGGGGGTGTGGGGGGTGTACAGACTTGCCAGCTTGCTCTTGCTCCCATTCAGATACACTTACTCCCTAGCTGGAAGCAGCGTGGCCAGCTTGGAAGTTCATTACATGCACCAGGAATCTGAGGATTTGTGTTGTCCTCCCTGTTCCATCATACAGCTG
>NW_017729025.1:81453983-81468758 GCF_001723915.1 Gavialis gangeticus | reverse complement strand
TCTACTCTGTGCCATAAGCACTTTATTACAGTCTGTTTGTAGACTGAAGAGAAACAGAAAATAACTCTGGTACTAATGCTAGAGCTCATATAATACACTGCATTTTGATTCACATACAACCTTTCTAACTTACTTTCACAGTCTCTTTCCCTTTTCTATTCGTGACATCAATTCCACATTTTACGTACGAACCCCAACACCCTCTTGCTTAAGCACACTTCTGGTCTTAGTCAAAGTATGCTGTCTCCCTCCCTTCCATAGTCATAACCAGCCAATATTACTATACCATAGCTGCCCCCTGCCAGCTTCCCTTCCTGTAAAATAGGAAGAGCAAGCCGCCCTCCCTTCCCTAGGGCGTCCTGGTGTCTGGGTGAGAAGCCAGTTGCAAGAGCCAGGTGCAGCCAACTCTAAGTGTGCCCCCAGTACCCGTTATATCCAGCTATGGACTATGAGCCCAGCAGACGCCAAGGGATGAGCAGCAGTTCCCCCCACCCAGTGCTGGCATATTTGGAGAAAGATCCTGCTCGCTCCCTCCCTCTGGGTGCTCCACCAGCCCCTCCCGGGCTGGCTGCAGCTGCTTGCAGGGCTGAGGCTGCCTTGGGCATAGGGGCAGCAGAGGGAGGTGTGTGGGGTGGGGGAGAGATGTCTGTGGGCTGCTGAGTGCCAGCCAATGCCTGGCATGCAGCTCAGTGCTGGGGGGTGGGTGGGGGGCAAGGAGGGGAACACTGGCTGCATTAAGCAAGTCATGGTTCTGATTTGGTTCACTTTAAAGAAACCTGGTGGGCTACAGAGTCACTACAGCGCAGGGGGAGGAGAGAGAAGCTGGTGTGGGTACATGGGGAAGGAGGGTGGGAGTGGGAAGGGTTAACTGTAAAATGGAACTGGGAAGAAAGGTGACTCTCCTTTGTATTCAGGTGTCCTGCTGGCCGCTGCTGCAGGAGGAGGGCCAGGCTTTTGACTGCTGGAGCCCTCTCCCCCAGGGAAACCAGGGCAGCACCTTGTCAGGTAAGAGCAGGGCTCCATGGGGTGCATCTGTGTGCAGAAGGGAAGAGAGCAATTGGCTTGAGCTTAGGGCTAGGAAGCAGGCATTCCCGAGTCCTGCCTGGGCTAGGATAGTTTATAGGATCCTGTCTTGAAATGCAGCTTCTCTGGTAAGACACCCTCCACAAAAGTGCCATTATCCAGTGTAGACAAGCAGCCGAAAGTTTTGCTGAGCGAGACTGACAGGTGGATTCAGTTAGCTCCAGTCAGGAGGCAGATGGGGCTGGAGACTTTTCCTGAAGGAGAAGGGGAGGGATCGGCATCTATGGCAACCAGAGTAAGAGCCAGACTTGTGGGAAAAACTTAGGTTAAACGTCATGCTGGGGTTTTAAATCTACTGTATTTGACTTAAAGCCACAAAGGAGGTAAGTTTGGGTTGTCTGAGGAATGTGAGACTTCTGTAAGGGGAACAGCAGTATATAAATGCTAAGTATTAATAGGAGGTTGAAAAAACAAATCTTGTGCACGTGTTCAGCTTGAGCAAATGGGCCCAGCTCCTGGCCTTTGGATCCTAATTGCTTTGTAGGTACCATCATGGGAGCAAGCATTTTAAACAGATGGCTTCATGTGTGTTCTGGACAATCCCCTCCCAAAGACAGAGCCCTTTCTGGTTTCTGTTAGTGAAAAGTTCCAGAGATAGCAGTGCATTAATTTTACAGTTATTATTCAAAGGTGACCTCAGCCAGAGTAGCAGGCTCTTCACCTCTGAAAAGTCAAGTGTTAAGGCTTGGGTCCTCAGCTGTATTTAGGTATCTAACCTGCAATGGGAGTAAAGTTCCTAAATAATTCTGAGGATCTGAGCCTAATAGGTGTCTCGAATGAAGCCACTTCTAAAAATCTGAGGAGGAAGTTATCTTTCACCTTTCCCACCTGTGAAATAGAAATGATGATACCTACTCACCCTTGTGAATTATTTTAATATTTGTGGTTCAAAAGTGCCAAGTATTCTGATTACTTCTATAAAGTGGAGAAAAGAGAGGGAAAGAAAGAAAGAAAGAAAGAAGAAGAATCGGCAGCTAATTTACCTACACCTTGGACTCCCAGGTCCAAGGTGTAGGTAGCAGTAGTTATTCATATATTCCATTAGTTAGAGTAGAATAACTAACAAGCTATTTGCTTATTCACAAACTAAGTAAATAGCTGTCTGTGGCTGTAAGGTCAAAAGGGATGTTAGACTAGCCTGGGTATCTCTATGCTTGCTCATTCACCAGCTAAATGTAAAAAGTTGTCATGCTGTATCCTGCCTTCTAAAGTTGTCCTTGGTTCTACTCAGCTGTGTACAAATTATATGAGTACTAGAAACGTTTGCCCTGTTTCCTGTTGCACCTGCTTTGAACTAGCAACCAGTATGGGATTCTCAGGAATTGCTGGAGACTAGAGACACCAACAAGCAGGGATGCCTTTGCAAAGAAGAAACAGCAGAGAAAAGCAGAGAGAGGAAAAATGGGGCCAGACTGGCCCGGGAGTGTCAAAGCCTGTTGCCCCCTAACATGCATGTAGTGCTTATGGATATCTACTTCAACCACCACATCTTCCTTTACAGTTTTCTAAACATGCCAAACAATTTTTCAGAGCAAAAGCAGAGAAGTTAAAGCGATCTCCTATCACACCTATTAAAAAAAATCTCAACTATTTTATTAGTGCTATGAGCTAAGCACTATTTTGGCATTCTGAAAGCATACCTCAGATCCAGAGTTCCCTAACTTCCAGTATGTGTCCTGTCACATATTATTGTTTACACGTGTTGCATTGCTTTCCCAAATGTGTTCTTAGGTTATAATTAGACATGTCAGACTTGTGATGTCAAGTTTAATGTTACTGTCTTCCATGCTAAAATGCATACTAGATGACTTAAAAAACAGAGACACCTGTTATTTTGTAATTTCCCCATTCAGGCAGAAGTTCTTAGTGCTGCAGTAGGTAAGCACCATAGATGATTGTGCTTTGTTTATCTCAAGTAATAGCACAGCCATGTATAAAGCAGACACCTTCTAGTTATTATCTGTATTACTGTATTGTCTCAGAGCCCCAAGCATGGACCAGGACATCCTTGTATCAGGTGCTGTACAAATGCAGAACAAAAATGGTCCTGAAGTGGTTACTATCTAAGATAAGAGACAACAGATAAAAGGCAGATGGGAGAACATCAGGAAACAAAAAGACAATATTGGGCAGTATTGGAAGAGATTGCACAAATAAATATTTGCAGGGAAGGTTATAGCCAGACATGAAATTGAAAATTAATTTATCTTCTGAAGTCACATCATCAGACTTGTGGTAACTTAACAGAGACGTTGCATGTGACACTTCACTGACCAGCAGTGTCCCATCACAGCCTGCTCTATACAAACCAGACACAGTTAATAGAAATGCAATTTCTCTTTCAAGTGTGATTCATGCTATGTCTGAATGGCTTCCACAGAAAGAAACCAATTCCAATGTAAATGTCCTCTGACTACAAATTGCATATTCCAATATAATCTTGAAGCACATGACCTCAAAACCCCAAAAGTGCTAGTCCTGCCAAGTAAGCCGGTCAGTATTCTCTCACACTAGATAAGGGTGCCAAAACTGTAGGAAATCCATTACATTAGCAGAGCTAATTCCAGGGCTTTTGCCGTCCTAGTCAAAGCTGATCTTGAGCTACACACTTTAAACTCGGTCAACCCCAACTAGGGTTGCTTGTGTCTTCTCATTCTAAGGTTTCTTCAGTCTGTGACAGTTATGCATCCTCATGCTGTGTGATACAGGCTAATAATCACTTATTGTTGCAACACTGTTACAATGTGATGTTACATTTATAGAGTGCAACTGGGATTTTGCCTGGGGGATTTTGTCCATAGGGTATCTGATGAAAACAAGGATTATTCTGCAGATTTCAGTTTACATGGCAACCTTTCTGCAATTGCAGACCTGACTATAGTTTTTGAAAGTTATATTTTATCAGCAGAGAGAAAGAAATAGAACTGCTCTATTGTGGCAAACTTGTGGATGGAAAACAAATGACTTGTCAACAGTCTTAGTGAAGATTTGTATTTGGTTAGTAGCTTTTTTTTTTAGGAAGGACTCCATCAGATAGCAAAAGGAAAGATACTTAAGGTGATAGAGTCTCTGGGTCACTGTTTGGTTGAGCAGTCATTGTTGGGGACCTGTGATGTGGATTATGAAAGTCAAGTAAACCATGCCCCATGCTTGGATGCTTTCCCTGACCCTGCCTTTCGTTGTGGACTGCATATTCTTTGAGGCATAGACACATACAGAACCAAAAGACCAAAATGTACCCGTGGATTTAAAAGAGCTGTTGTAGGCAACAGACCAAAACTAATAATGGGTAAGTTATTGCTTTGTGGCTGTAGTCTTGGGCAGTCCCATATCTGATTCAGAGGTATGAAATACCATAGAAGGCCACCTATGGAGGCCACCAAACTGGGGAATTTTCCTACCTGGGAATCAGGAAGTTGGACTTGATGCTTTGGCTTTTGGCCAAAGACAAGCAGCCATCAGATTTATTGGAGTAAAAAATGTGAATCACCAAAAGAGAACAGTTGTGACCAGCAGAATTAGATACTGAACAGTATTAGGTGTACAATATTTAGTTTTGCCAGCTTTCTCACAGGCTTCAGCTCTGTCCTTGTGCTTTGGAATCATTATGCAGTATTTCACATGTTATAATGGTGTTACATAGTTACAACTGTCAGCACTGCCATTATAAATCCTGATTTTCCAAATTAATTGAATACAAGTTTACTACTGGTCTGACAGAGTGTCCACAAGCACATTTGTAAAAGCAACTTTTCAAGGGAAAATAGAATTTTTGCAGTTATGAGTGCAGAACAATAGAACTTTATACGAGCAGAAAAATATAATATAATCTAATAATGTAAAACGCTTTTGTTTCCCAGTGTACAATGTTGTATGCATTTAGTCTGTAATGCCTTTTGGTATTTATTATAATTAAAAACACCAAAGTTACAAACATCTGAAAATGGACTATTGCACATGTGTAATGACTTTCAAGAAGCTCTTTAGTAGCCTAATGCCAATCGCTTAGCTAAGATCTCTTGGGAGAAAAAGTAGTTTGATGTTGGATGCTAGCTGTCTTGAAATTAACTAAGAAGAAGGTCATTTAACTTACCAGCTATTTTACTGATTTATTTATAATTTATGTGGAAAATTCATTTGGTACTAAGAAAAAAGCAACGTAATTTTTGGGGGATGTACAATATGTTGTGCATTTCAGAGAGGTTTAGTTTGCTTTTAGCACAAAACCCAGCTCAACCTTGATTATGGTGCTCAGTTAACATTCAGTGACTTTATCAATTTTCATAAAGTGATAATTGATAAAGAATTGTAGGATCTGTCAGTCAGACTGATACTGTAAATTGATTGACAAACATGTACCTTCTAGATCAGGGGTAGCCAAACTGCAATGTGTCTGCCAGAAGTGGCATAGGTAGCTTCTGTGTGTGGCACATGGTAGACTATGGAGGGGACAAGCAGCACAGCAGCAGATAAGGCAGGGAGCAGAAAATAGAACAGCAGAGATTGGACAGGCTGCATAAAGCAAAGTGGCAAATCTGGCAGGGTGTAGAAAGCAGAGTGCCTGATTGGGCTGGGAAAGGGGATTGGAGTGTCACCTGGGAAGGGTGTAGGTGTCATTGCTCACTGCTCTAAGCCATAATCATCCCTGGATTCCTGTCCACAAGGACTTGTTAACCACTGTTGGTTCTGATGGTGAGCTAATGGCTTATATTTCTATGTCAAATGCTTCAGGAGAACCCAGACCACATTACTGCAATTAGTAAAACCTTCACCACACTCCTGAGAAGTACATGTTGGGAAAGAAATTACTTCATCACTGGAAGCTGCTTCTATGACTTCTTTTTTTCTAGAAAGCCACAGTAGGTCAGATTTTTGGGGGGGGGGGGTTGTTTGTTTCTTTGTTTTCCCTATTCCATCCTGTGAAGCCAAATACTAGTACCACATGTAGTTGGATACAATGGAGCTCTGTCCATAGTAGAGAGGTAGTCTCAAATTGTTTATTGCCTTAAGGTATGCTAAGAGTGAACCTCTGCTCAGAGTGAAGGTACCTCATGGAGGGGAGCAGGATCTTTCCCACAGACAGCCAGAAGAATGAATCTCTGGTCCTCGTTAGAAGACCATTTATTTTCACAATGACAGTTTAATTAAACCCACTTTGCTATTGCCTGATGGAAGTTGACCATCAGGAGCAGAAGAAAGTTGTAGGCTCTCTCCTTAGGTTTCTTGTGTTGAGCCTTGCAGGTCTATAGCTACAGCGTTAACCCCAGACAGTGGACAGAACATTGTTATCTGTACGCAAGATGCTCAAAGGCCAACTCAAGTCCATTGAAAGGTAAAAATTTGCCGTCCACTAACCAAGAAGGATGATGAGGCTAGACCAGTGGTTCTCAACCTTTTCTGGACGTCTGGCACCCCTCCCTGGACTCAAGGTACCCTTCCAAGACTTAAGAATCAAGTGGCATCCATTTTTTTTAAATGTGCATATTGCAGAAATTGCCTCCTTACACAGGGGTTGGGCAGTAGGGGTGGGGTTCTGTCAGTCAGATTGATACTGTAGATTGATAAGCATTTATCTTCTAGACCAGGGATGGCCAAACTGCAGCATGTCTGCCAGGTGGCATAGGTAGCTTCTGTGTATGACTGTGGCAAAGTGGGGCTCCCCGCCTAGGTTCCCCACTTGCCTTTGGGCATGCCACCCACCTCACTCACCTGCCATGCCTTGTTCTTAATTAATTACGATGTTAATTAAGGTGGGAGGCTGCCCATTCTTGCCCCAATGCCAGGGGGTGCTATCTCCAGCTCTGTACCTTCCCTACACTACAGCCCATGCCTTGCAGGTGGCATCAACTGATGCTAATCTCACCAGCCCCACACTGGGCCCCAGAATCCTCCAGTCAGGGCCCCTCTTAGATCCCTCCATTCAGGCGGCCTACTCCACCTTCATTCAGGCTGCCTAGCTCCCTGAAACTATTTCCCCTCTCGGGCATGGTCCCCCTGGGACCTTTGGTCACACAGGCCATGGCCTCACCTCCAAGGCCAGTCAGAACCCAAGGCCCTCAGCTCTGGGACATCCCTTGTGGTGGGCCCCTGGCCCTTTTGACTGTTCTGGTCCTGGCCCCAGCATTGACCAGTCAAGGGTATTCTACATCAGGCCTCTGAGCCTCTAGCCCCACTCTCACTGCTGGGTCTGCCTTCTGGCCCTACTAGGTATAACCCACCTGGTTGTGGGAGCTGGGGTAACTCACACCATGACAGGTGTTCCAGTGTCTCACAGGGACTCTCACTCCCCCCCGGAGCAGCATGTCATTGTGCTCACTATAGACCTTGCTTTTAACCCACACTCAGCCTCCCAGTGGTGGAGGACTTACTGGGGTCAGGACTCGCACCTTTCTTGGGCCGAGCCCCCTTTACTCTGCCTCTGGCCCAAATTATGGCCTAAGGTGTCTAGAAACATGCCTTGGTCTACTCCCCTTCACTCGGGGCTCCACATCGTCCCATTTCATTTGGGCTCATGAGGCTTCCCTCCCCAGTGGACTCAGGTGGCCACAACCATGCCTGGCCCCCACTCTCCCTCCTCGGGGTCTTGTACCCCACAGGGCTCAGGTGGCTGCAGCCGTGCCTGGCCCCCACTACCTCCAGTGTTACTTAAACCCACCCAAAGGTGAGGGCTAGGGTTAAGGCGCCTCTATCTGCTTTTCACTGGGGTGATAACTGGCCTGGCATTTCCTGGGAGCTCCTGTGCCACTGAGAGCCTCACCAGGCCAACCACTCCCGGCAGGGTTCAGTTTTAGGTTATGCCCAGGACCAGGAGCCTCCTAGCCATCCCCTACAACTCCTCCCTTATCTCCAGGATGATACATGAAGCCTTGCAGCCAGGCAATGTTGCTGCCTAGCAGGCCAGGAGAGAATTGATCTGTTTATATAGGCAGCCGCGGATCTAAAATGGCTGCCTCAGTGCTCAGGACAGGAACTTTCTAAGCATAGATAAAAAATGTTACAAGTCATGATATGGTCTGTATTGATACATAAAGGGACTAGACAAATTCTTGGACCATAGATCTATTTATAGCTGTTGAACAGAATGGTTGAAGATGGTTCTTGTGGCATCACTAAATCCATAATGGTGGGTGCCAGGGAGGGTATTGAACAGAGGATAAGTCAGTCATGTACATCCAGTTAAGTGCTCTCCTTCTGCCATTGTTGGGGACAGGATACTGAGCTAGATGGACCATTGGTCTGACCCAGTATGACATTTTTATGCTATCTTTTTATGTTCTTAAATTACTTTATTTCTTTCTTTTTAGCTCTTTGCAAGTCCACTTGTAACATCTGATGAAGTAGGCTGTAGCCTACAAAAGCTTATGCCTCTCTGAATGAGTTAATCTGTGATATGCCACCATGTCCTCCCTTATGCTTTATGTGTGTTAAGTAATAAAGAACTCAAGCTGAGAAAGTTGCTGGAAGGACCACATCATTGGTGGAGAAGAGAATTCTATCTCTTTTTTTATTCTTTTACATGTATAGTGATGGTAGGATTTGATCCTTTAGACATCTGTAAGTGTTTGTCATTGACTTCAGTAGGTGCAGAACCACGCACTTTCTTAGTGCCTTATCCCACGATGCCTATGAAACTGTGTAGATTTACATCAGCTGAGGATGTGGCCCAGGTGCCATTTAAAATCCTATTTTCAAGATCTTTCTGCCCAGATAGCATGTGTATGTTGTGGGATTATTTTTTTAGTACAGTAATTGTGGAGGTATTGGTGATAGGTTTTATTTCTAAGTTCAAAATCTCTTGGGCATGTTTGAGAACAAAGTGTCAGGAAGTGATGCTGCTGGTGCCTCATGGGAAATATAAGTATCTTATGGATAGACATTTCCCAGAGTGACAGATCATCTTGGCAGGTCTGACTCTTCCTTTAATTCTACATGTGTTGGCAATGATGTTATTATAGTGAGCGTGAAGTAGTTCAAGGCCCACATTTTGAATTTTATTAAATTAAAAAAAGAAAAGGAGTGGAGGGGCAAGGGAACAAAGCCAAAAAATCTAATATTTCCCTTAAATTAAAACAAAGCAAAACAAGAAAACCCATGGAAGCATTTTGTTTCCATTGAAATAATTTCTTGCAGTACTGGAATCCAAATAGAACAGCTCCATAAGTATTTGAGGAGCAAGTGTGAACCTGACTAGCCTCCACTTCCATATAAGCTGAGTGAAATACAAAATTGAAAACAAAGAGCTTGTAGGGTAAAAAATCAATCTGCTTTACAAGACTTAATATAAGTGTGAAAATATATGCAACAATATGTAAAGAATTTTTCTATATGATTATTTTTCTTGCCTCTGTCCCTTTAAATATATTTAAGAACTGAGGTACACTTTTAATAGGACTTAAATGATAGAGAAGCCCACATCCCATTTTCAAAAGTGTCTCCTGAGTGTCTTGTGTCACTTTTGAAAATAGACTAGGGATCCTCAGTGTTTTTGAAAATAATTTTCCTTACTACTCGGGGTAAAAAATCCAAAAAGCTTTAACTGTAGGAATTTAAATAAATCATCTGGCTTTTCAAAAATAACAAGACACTTATTTTAGAGCCTACTATATATCTAATAGATTAATTTTGGACTCCTGGCTTTTAAATGTTTTATTGTTGTAACAAGATTTCTCCTACGTATTCTTATTGGGTAGACATACGGCATGGGTGACAACCTCAGTAAAATGAAGATAGCAGACCTTAATATTTTCTTTTCTGCTGCCCTTCCTGGTTAAGAAGAATTTTCCATACATATCTGCAAAGACAACAAGAGGTGTCTTTGCAACAACTTTTCTATAGTCTATCAGCTTGTCCTCTTTCAAATCCCTCCTTAAAACACCCCTTTTGCTCTGATAAAGATACTTGGCACTGCTCAAGCCAAGACCTGAGACTTCGTCAAGACCACTGCCTTTACGCTGACTGATATTGTTTCCTTGTTTTTCCCTACTTGTTTGTATCGACCAGTTGTTTTTTGTCTTTTACTTAGATCACAAGTTTTTGGGCTGAGGGCTTGTTTGTACAGCACCTAGCGCAATGGAGTCCTCATCCATGAGGGAATCACAGGAGCTAGAGCAATACAGATGAATAATAATAGTATTTGCCTGTCTTCTCAAAGTTGTCTTGGAGCTGGGTTTATTCCTGTAAAGGTATTTGAGAAGAGGTTAGAGAGGCACAGAATTACATCAGGCAGCAGAGGGATCCTAGGCTTTCAGCTGAGAGGGGAGTGACTGAACACACAGGATGCAGTTTCTATTTCAAAACCAGAAATCACTCACTTCAACATCATATAAGCTGCTGCTTTTATGTACAAATATGAACAGTAAAAGAAACCATGGGGAAGTGCCATGGAATTAGATTCTAGCTGAGGAGAAGGGCTTCTGGCTCACTAAGGTCATACCTGGACTAGGACTGAAAGTTGTGTTACAAAATAGTATTAGCTAGCTTGGTTTTGCTAGCATCTTCTAAAACATTAGGCAAGGCAAGTTATACTTTAGAATGTGTTGGGTAAAGACCTGGCATTCCCTCTAGACTTTTCATTAACTGGCAGATAATGTGCAAAAAGGCAACTTGCCCTAACCCAGGATTTTACAAGGTGATGGATCAGGCTGGCCAATAGGGTTTAATTTTGCACCTTTCAATCCTGTTTCTGTAGCAGATGCTCTTTTCCCCATCACGGACCTTGAAGTGTCATTCTTTTTCCTGTAAACTCAGGCTCTTGAGTATAGGATGCACAGCTTTTCACTGCTAACATCAGCCAGGTTTGCAGAGCGCACAACTAGTATGCCCAGTGAAGTCTGGAGAAGATAAGATTGTTTGCAGTGAAACAAGGAAACAATTCTGTTAGAGAGCTGTTGTCTCAAAAAGGGTGGAAGAAAATGGAATGCAAAGTCCATTTTTTAAGCCCAGATAATGGAATGAAAGGAGGCATTCTTCATTCCTATCCTGTCTACTTCTAGGTCCAATCCAAGGTATCTTTATAATACCTATAACCCCAAATAGTTTGGGAGTATATCTATGCAGTGCAGTTTAGTGTTGAGCAGAGAACTTAGAATAAGCTAGCTCAGCACCAAAAGCAGCATAGCCACATTAGCCTGAGTGGAGAGCTGTATTAATAAACCCTGTCATTCAGCCAAGCTAATTAGCTTCAAGGTATTCCACCCAGGCTAACTTGAGCATTGTTCAGCATAAGCATACCCTGGACATGGCCATTTGAGTCACTGCTCTTTTGGGATATAAAAGGAGATTGGTTGGGGCACTTCTGCTGGTGTTTAGAATAAAACATCCTGAGACATGCAGCCAAATGCTCTCGGTAGAGGGCTCTTTGCTACTGAGTTTACTTTTTCTGACAGTTTGCTTAGGCTTGGCCGCCTTCAGGGCGTAATGTAAGGCTTATGTGGTTAGTCAGACTTTTTGGCTGAATATCTGTATGGCAATGAAGCTGGATTAGCTGGGATATGATGACAGGCAATGAGTAGTCACAGAAGCAGTTTACTTGGGTGTTACAGAGGAAAATTATTCATTTATTTTTTAATGAGACTGAGCGGTTGGATAGTACGGCAACTGATGCGACAGCAGCAGTGAAAAGGCTTGAATTGCAACTTATGATTTGGGGTTGGAGATGCTTTCAGAATTTAGATCCAAGTCCAGATTTGGGTTCCAAGCATCTCCTTAGTGTTCAGGATAAATAAATACATAAAATAAATGGCATCTTAGGTATGAGGGTTAATCAAGGCAACTGTTTGGTAGACAAGAAGGACTGAGTGTAAGTCCTGCTGTGAGGTAGTGTTTGTGGTGGGTCCATCTGATTGGAACATGTATTTGAAATTCATATGTATTCAATTTTAAACAATAAATTAGAATGCAGTCTATACCGGGGCTGTCCAGCCTCTAAGCAGCCAGGGCCGCACATGCCATAGGCTGCACTAGTGGAGACCAGACAGAGCCCACACTGCATGTGCCCATGGATGTATGTCTCCCACAGCTGCACCATCCAACCTGTTGCACTCTGTGTATGTGCATGCAGGTGGACAGACACCCCACCTCATCTTCAGCTGCCTGGCCATAGGCTTCCAAACTGCACCATGCCTCAGGGGTGCTTCAGGCCCCAAGCTCCCATAACACTGAAAGGCGGTACCACAACTTCTCATCCTGTCTCTTGGGGCAGGGGCCTGCAGGAGAAGCCAGGGGAAGCCCTGAGCCCCCACTGCTGCTGCAGCTGGAGTGATAAGGGCAGTGGTGGCTAGGCAGGAGTTTGGGGGCTGAGTGTTAACCTCCTGTGGGGCAAATGTGGACACTCCAGGCATCTACCATTTGGTGAATTCTTCAAAACCCATGTACCTAAAAACAGGTTTCCTCTATATTTCTTTTGTTAAAAACACGTCACCAAAAGCAGTCATCCCCTTGGGGATGGGATTCCCACTGCATGGGATTCCTTCCTCCCCTGTGTGTAGGTATGTTTACATCATACCCTAAATTCTCATGGGGTAGGCAGGCTGTTGAGCACTTTCTATTCCTACATACACAAAAAGCTGCTTTCAGGAGTAGCCCCCACCCCACCACCACTCTAACAGAGGACAGAGACAGGGGTTTCAAAAGCACCTTCACTAATGAATTCCTGAGTTTAGTATGAAAGAGCCGTAGAAGCGCAGGGCATGCTGGGAGTGTCAGGGGCACAGTGTATGCATATCGCATAAGGACCTAATTGAAATCTGTGGAAAGACTTACATTAACTTCTGTGGACTTTGGATCAGGCCCTGTGTTTTCTGTCGGTCAATAAATTCTGTGACCAAAATTCAACTTGCTGCAAATTGCCTACCTTGCACCCATTACAAAGCTGTGTTGCATGGCATTGTGTGCAGTGGAACATAAAACAGCAGCATGTTGCTTGTAGATGGGACGGCAAAAGGGACACGTTGAACATCAGCAATGCTGTTGATTTCTCAACCTTCTGCTTTGCCGAAGACTTTAATGCCTTACTTTTGCAATGTGCGCATCCAGCAATATATGACAAATGAAGACTCTTGACCAACAAAAACAGATGGACCTTGGCGGGCCAAAATCTGAGATGTTCTTTATTTGCACTGTGGCCTCCAGCTGCTTGCCAAATGTAGGCGTTTTGTCCTTTACTGGAATTCAGTGTCAAAGGGTCTGATCCTCTGGTCCTTAACATAGAACTCTCAATTGAACAGAATGGGCACTTCCCTACGCAAAAGCTTCAGGGTTGGGTGCAATGATAATAGCTTAGAGAGCTAATTAACTTGGTGAGAGCTGTAACAAATAGTAACTGCTCAGTTTCTAAAGGAGTTCCATTAAATCAAACAGAACAAAGAAGGATAATGCTCAAAATATTCATCACAGTTTCTGTGGTAAGTCCTTAAGCTTCACTTAGCCTAAGTATCTCAAAGCCCCCTGCAAACTGTGTTCATAGAACTGTAGAAAGTGGGGTTGGAAGGAACCTCAGGAGCTAACTTAGTTCAATCCCCTGCTCAAGGCAGGATCATCCTCAGCTAACCATCCCTGCCAAGTGTTTATCTCCCCTGCACTTAGAAACCTTCCATGATGGAGATTCCCCTAAAAGTTTTTATAGCACTTCTCTGAAGAAACTAAGTATTACAGCCAAATCAGGTATGGAGAGGTTAGGTGACCCTCCTAAAGCGCCTTGAAGAATTATAGTTAACGCCGGGAACAGAACCCAGAAGTCCCTATTCCCAGCTCCCTACTGTAACCATGTACAGGGAATGATAACAGCACCACCTTGGAAGATTTATAGCAAATGGTTCCTGAAGCTCCAAGTGTCCAAATAGAAAAGAGCCTTTTGAAGATATTAGCTAAAGGAACCATCCTACTGAAAGAGACTTATGTGTGAGATGCACGAAGAACTCAAGCTAGGCATAACTTGATACAATACATATAATACTTATTTAAAACAAATAGTGAAACTACTTCTGCCACATCCTTTTAACTTCTGTGCAGAAATCATAAGGTAGACTGCATTGTTCAGGTGGGGGTCTTTCCACTAACTTCAAAGGACTCAGTTGTCAGACCCCTGTTCTCTGTAGCTGTATGTACATTTTTGATTTATTTTGTTTCATATTTTGATTTGAAACTCCTTGGGACAGGGACTTTCTCTTCTTGCATGTTTGTATAGTGCTTAGCACAATTTGGTCCTGATCTTGGGTGGTAGTGCTGTAACAAAACCAGTATGTATTAGGATTTTTAGGTAAATTTAATCATTTTTAAGTAATAAAATTCTATTTCCCCCATCTTTCTAAGGTTCAGATGATTGGGTTCATTGCACTAAGGAACATTGGCTTCATATGTAGAAATAGAAGACAAATAGCCATACTCATTTGAAAAAAAAATTTTTTTCTTTCCCCTCTCAACTGTCATGTCTGGAGTGGTCTTGAAGGTTGAGAGCACTGTCACTGAAGGAAAGTGTCCATCCCAAACTCCTGTCAGCAAAACCTTTGTGCCAAGCTATACTGCTCTGTGTAGGTGTAAATAAATTAATTCAGGCTAAGGGAAAAGGCCTGTTAAAAGTACATTCTGTGGTAGGCGCAAGCCAATTTGCCTGACACAATCAGTTTCATAGTTTCATAGTTAGTAGGGTCAGAAGGGACCTGAGCAGATCATCAAGTCCGACCCCCTGCCATGGCA
>NW_017729025.1:81447019-81453798 GCF_001723915.1 Gavialis gangeticus | reverse complement strand
AATGATGACTCCAAGATCCTTTTCTGCCTCTGCACTGACAAGAAGGGAGTTCCCCAGCCTGTAGGTATGGTGCTGGTTCTTCCTCCCCAGGTGCATCACCTGGCACTTGTCAGTGTTAAATCCCATCCTATTCTCATCCGCCCACCCCTGTTACCTGTCTAGGTCTGATTGTAGCCTATTCCTTCCTTCTAATGTGCCCACATCCCCCCACATCTTAGTGTCATCAGCAAATTTGAACAGGGTGCTTTTTACCTCCTTGTCCAAGTCGCTGATGAAGATGTTGAACAGTGCGGGCCCGAGGACTGAGCCCTGGGGGACCCCACTGCCCACATCCCTCCAGGTCGAAAATGACCCATCCACCACCACTCTCTGGGTGCGGCCCTCCAGCCAGTTGGCAACCCAATTGACTGTGTCGGTGTCAACACCACAGTCCCCCAGTTCTACTAGTGTTTTTATTGCTGTGCTGTAATTGATTACGTTGTTCTAACAAGTGTGGTTTCAGAGGAAATTTATAGATCCAATTCTATATTTCCCACTGAATTCCAAGGGTATAATATTGCTGTATTCTGTGGGTGGGCTGTCAGTGTGCTTCCTTTGGGCTCTGTGCAGCTTATTTCTAATAACCGATGGGCTGTGCTGTGCTCAAAGCCTTTCACCTCATATATCTTATTTGAGAGCCACCACACACTGCAGCATGACAGATTTTTAAAAAGAAGTGTTTCCAGATCCCCAGTTCCATAGACTGTGTGGCTATTTCTTTTTAGATTGCTGCTAATTTCATGGTAATTTTATGGGACTAGGAGCTTTCTCTGTGGGGATCACTAGCAGGATGTCTCCTGTGGTCATGCTCATAATATAGTTATCCCTTCACAGTCGAACAGGTAGGAGGTGACAGTCACTCCCAGTGATATACTCCAATGTATTATGAGCCTGATGATTTCTGTCTGTCTCATCAAATACCTGTAATTTAGACAGAGTAAAATTGCCATATGATCTCAGAGCCACAAGTGGTTACTGAGCTTCAGAAGTCCTGGCTTGTCAGACTGGGATCAAGCAGAGACCCAGATGTTGCTAAGCAGACAGTATGCGTTTGAAAGCTGCCAAATGTAAGCTTTTACCTCCAAGAAAAAAGAATGTAGACCATATATACAGGATGGGGGGAGGGGGAGGATGAGGGGGACTTTATTCAAAGAGGCAGTGACTCTGACAAAATCTTGAGGGGTTCTGATGGATAACCAGCTCAGAATGAGCTGCCACAGGGATGCCATGGCCTAATGGGGTCTTGGGATGTATAAGCAGGAGACTATCAAGTAGGAGTAAGGAGGGAAATTTAGCTTCATATTTGGCCCTGGTGTGACTGCTGCCATAAAAATGGTTAAAGGATTGGAAAGCATGCGAGAAAATCCAGGACTTCAGTCAATTTAGTTAACCAAAGAGAAGGTCGTGGAGTTAATTGAGTATGGTCTGTAAGGACCTGTATAGGGAACAGACATTTCACAATAGCTTTTAGTCCAGCAGACAAATGTATAAGAAGAGCCAGTTAGAAACATTCAGACCTGAAGTGAGGTACATATTAGTAGCAGTGCTGGTAATTAACCACTGAAGTTACTTACCAACGGATTCATCACTGGAAAGTTTCAACTCAAGGTTGGCGGCTTTTTTCAGAAGAGATGCTCAAGTTAAGCCAAAACTTTGGACTTGAACCAGGATTTATTCAGAGAAGTCCTATAACCCATGCTATACAGGGAGTCAGAGTAGCTGATTACAATACTCATTCTCATTTTCAGATGTATAAATCTGCACCATTGTGATGTGTGCTTTTTAACAGCAGTATTGTTGTCTGGTTTGTTTGTTTGTGTGTTTGTTTTAAATAAACCTTTGTGTCTGCATGTGATTCTCAGAGCTTCTTTTCTGTCCTGTAGTTTGGGAAATGGAGTCATTTTATTGTTCTGGCTGTGCCATTCTAATAGAATTTTGGCAACTGCTTAAGCTCTCTGAGCTACACCCTACTCCCGGTGCGTCTACGCGTGCCCCTGACTGCACCGTTGTTACTGCCATTCCTGCACAGTCCCAGTGGCACATGGGTTGTTTCTGACCCTACTGCACAGTAGCAATGCATCACGGTTTGTGCCTGCTGACACTGTCACTGTAGTGTCTCATGTAGACATGCCCATGGGTATTTGGAAGTAATCCTGGTGCAGCTAGTTACAGTCTGCAGAGTTACTTTAGACTTGCACAGATTTAAGCGAGAGCAAGATTTAGCCCTCTGTATCTCACTTCCCTTATCTGTAAAATGGGGCTACTTAGGGAGTTGTGAGCATCAACTCTAGTGAATGCTGCCTGTAAAGTGAGTTGTTGGTCTTGAAGGAAAGAGTTATTAAAGTACAGGTGTAATTATGATCTTGGAAACTAGACTACTGCATTTGAAAAACAATGGGTGACCTTATTGCTGCTCTGTAACCCTAAGTGCCTGTCATTTCTGTTCTGCATAGTTACAGTGCAGCTGACAGTGGAAGTGCAGTGTGTATCCATGCTACTGGGGTCAAGATTGAGCAGCCTGTGGCTAGTGCTAGCCTCTTCCAGCAGGTGGCTCTCTACAAAGAAATCTGGTGACATTTGGGTTCCCTGCAATAAGGACAGTGAGGATGGTACAGCTGGGTAATTAACATCAGTCTTTCTTTCCTTGTATTCATTTAAACCCCCCCCCACCTGTGTAGCAGAGACCTATGTTTCAGGGGTTTTTAAAGGGCTGGAGTGCTGATTTAGATATATAGTTGTTAAAACAATGCTTTTTCAAGATAAGATGGATGTAGAGCTCAGTGCAAATTTAAGTGCTTAACAACTATTGATAGTTATAAAGCTACAGGAAAGAGGCAAAAAGATTTTTTTGAGTTTGTACTTTAAAAAATAACTTTAAAAAAAGGAAGTGTTAAGGAAATAAAGACAAAAATTGAATTAGATCATTGACAAATGAAAGAACAAGGGCTTGATTCAGAGCCAGTCAAAGTCAAACTTGAAAGACTCCCATGACTATAGGGGGTCTTAGATCTTGTGTAACTAGAAATTCAATACAAGAGAGTAACACAGGCTCTTTAGGGAAGGGCCACCTACAGTGTTGCTCAAAAAGCAAATTGGGATGAGTTAAAGAGCTACAAAAATAAACAGAATCGGCCAGGGAGGGGAAGGAAGGGTATGAAGAACATGGAAAGCAGGGATGGAAAAGCTGATCTTCTGTTATGTCTGTTTCATGTCCTTGTTTGCTCTGTTTGTTGTCTATTCCGACTATAAACTGTTGAGAGCAGGGCCTGTTTTTTATGCATCTGTACAACAGCTAGTATGTTTGTGGTGGATTGTAAACAGTGGTTATCTGACACACTGAGCCTGGTGCTTCACTCCTGGACACTAATTTTATGTCAAGAGTATGTTCATTGAAAATAGTGCTGTGACACCAGAGTAAAACCAGTTTAATGGGATGGAGAACTGGTTCAAGCAGTAAGTGCGCATGTAAGGATGTGGAACAGCATAACATGATAGTTGTGCCACCAGTCTGTGACTGGTGTAACAAGGGTCGCTTGCTAACATTTTATCAAGCATAATCTGAAGCAGCCTTCAACTCTGTCAGACAGCTGCTGCCAAACAAACAGTGCTGGATAAATAAAAGTTAATCATGTTCTCATAAAGGATGTCACAAGTCATAAGGGTCTTGGAGGTGTTCAGAATCATACACGTCTGAGCCCTACCCAACCAAATATATTGGGCTGTCTCATCAAGCGTGATATTTGCAGGCTGTTGAGCATTAGGGGGCACAGTCTATTCTACTTGTTAGGTCCACCTAAGTGGACTTTGGTATCTAAGCACAATTTTTTCCACCTAGTTTGAGCACTGAAATCCAGTAGTGCACCTACTTTTGTAACATAGAATCACCTTGTCCTTCAGACCAAGTCGCAGAAAAGCAGCAAGGAAGATTCCACTTTCCCCTTTGCTCTTGAATTAACTTTTTAGGGACATAAGCAGGGTAGAAGAGAGTCACACTCCCAGGGACAGGATGAGAGAAACAGATGAATCATATCTCAGAATCATCATGATAAAGACGATGCAGGCGACCGTCTCTGAAAAGGGGCATTCTCAGCACCTCTTGGAGTATTCAGGGGAACTGTTTCAGGGGAGCTGTCCCTGGGAACAGGGGAATTGATGCCCTTCCCCTGTTGTGACCTAGTGCTTACACAGCATCCTTTATCTTCACCATGCTGCACAGAGCGTCCCAGAGCGTCTGCTGTTCTTAGTTTCTATTAATCTCAGCAGAGACTGAAGGGTCATTGGGAAGCTGCTTTATTTTTGTAATGCTGTGGACTACATGTAGACCCTGCATAGATTAGAGTTGTGTGGGTTTTGTTGTAATGTAACCATAGCTGGCTATTGTCCCTGAGACAGCATGCAGCAAAGTGTAGCTGGGATGCAGTGCACTGCAGCCTCTGCTTACCTTGTCCTTGACATGCCCCGTGGAGTGGCACAGCAGCTGGGCGTTCTGCCCCTGTTTAGCTAGGAGCTCCCTAATCCCACGGGAATTCTCAGCCAGCCAGACCCTGTTGCTTTAGTAGTTTCTTTGTAGTGCTTGAGTAACCAAACATACACATACTGTAAGTTTTGGGGAGCACTGACAGGGCTTGTAAGATTCTCCAACAGGCTGATGCACTTAAACAGGTCCCTTGTCCTGTGCAACTCCTGAGGTCCATAGGACATTGGCTGCCTTGGTAAGGACCTGCAGGAGTGTCCATTGCTGATGCTTCTCTCCTGCAAATCTCACAAAAGAGGGGATTCCTTCTTCCAAGTTTCCTTCTCTCCCTAGTCCTGTGTTATAACCATTTTAGAAACCAAGGTGCTTTCCAAACAAAAATCTTTCTTGCAGGGACATTAAAGTTGCACCATCTGTCAATAGTTTGAACGTAGGTTGCTTTTCAGATGAGCTGTCTTGTCTCTCCTCAGCTCCCCAAGCAATACCTTGCTTCAACCCTGAACTTAGTAAGGTTTCTCTTTGGGTTACATGAAGGATTAGAGTCGAGGGTTCATTTACCCTGTAGCCTCTCCGAAGACAACAAGGACATCAGTTAGGGCCAAATACTGGGATTTAGGAATTGCCTGGTTCCTTTGTTCAGCTCTGTGCTGGCATTGGATTATTTAATTATTTAATATATGGACAATAGGACTGAAAATACTTCTCAGGTTTAAAGTGACCAACCAGCCATGCAAGCCTTGGGTTTGATTGGCACTGGCTGCTTCCTCCCTCCTTTCGGCATTCCTTGGCCACCACAGCTTTTCTTCAGTTGTCGTTCTGAAATCAACCTACTCAAAAGGCACGTCTCCAGCCTACTCAAATGGCACGTTCACCACACTGCAAAATAACAGTGTGGTGGGCTTTTATTGACACTGGGAGATTCAGTGTCACAAAACCCCATGCCAGAAAAAAGCAGGATGGCACACGTGGCAGCAGCATGCACCACCCAAAATTGGAGCCTGGCTGGCCATGGTCTGGCTGCCAGCCAGGCTCCACACACCCAGATTGCTGTTGCTGAAGCCCCAGAAGTCCCCCAGGACCACAGGTAGGGCTGCTGGGGCCAGCCCAGGTGCTGGCCCCAGCTGCCCCTATCCCACCCAGAGCAACTTGCCACACACCAGAGTGCATGTGCACAGGTATTCCCCAGGAACAAGTAGCAACAGCACAAATATGTGCCACAGTTATTTGTCCCCAGGGAACACACATTGCCATTCATGGGGACATGCCCAAAATGTCTAAGGTTTGACAATTGTTGGAGTTTTTCTGAGATTGTTGGACTTTCTTGGAGCTATCCTGCTATCTCTTCTCTCCAGAGGGAACAGTATGAAGGCCTAGCACCAGTGTTAGAAAATTTAGACTTCAGGTGCCTTTAAAGTGCTCCAGAAGGTGAGAAGACAGATGTTAACTTCCAGTGAAGTGCTGCATGTCAGCCTAATGTGCCTCACAAATTACACGGGATGAAAGAGGAATATTAGTTTCATAGTTTCATGGTGCTTAGGGTTGGAAGGGACCTAAACAGATCATCAGGTCTGACCCCCTCCTCTGAGCAGGAATGAGTGCAGGGTCATAACACCCCATCCAAATATCTGTCCAGCCTCCTCTTGAAGACCTCCAAGGTAGGAGAGAGCACCACCTCACCTGGGAGCCCATTCCAGAGCCTGGCAGCCCTAACTGTAAAGTTATGTCTCCTGATGTCCGTCCTGAACCTGCTCTCTAACAATTTGTGGCCATTATTCCTAGTAACCTCAGGTGGTGCCTGGGGAAACAGAGCCTCCTCCAATTCCTGCTGGTCCCCCCTGGTGAGTTTGGAAATGGCCACCAGATCCCCTCTCAGCCTTCTCTTGTGGAGGCTGAATAGGTTCAGGCCCTTTGGCCTCTCCTTGCAGGGCCTGCCCTGCTTCCCCTTCACCATGCAAGTGGCCCTCCTTTGGACCCTTTCAATGCTAGCCACATCCTTCTTGAAGTGTGGCGCCCAGAACTGGACGCAGTACTCCAACTGTGGCCTGATGCTGCATAGAGGGGAAGGATCACCACTCTGGACCTGCTTGTGATGCATCTGTAGATGCATGACAAGGTGTGGTTAGCCTTCCTGACTGCTTCCTCACATTGGCAGCTCACGTTCATCCTGGAGTCAGCAATGACTCCAAGATCCCTTTCTGTCACCGTGTTGACAAGAAGGGTGTTCCCCAGCCTCTAGGTGTGTTGCTGGTTCCTTCTCCCCAGGTGC
>NW_017729025.1:81439794-81442019 GCF_001723915.1 Gavialis gangeticus | reverse complement strand
TTCCTCCCCAGGTGCATCACCTTGCACTTGTCTGCATTGAACTCCATCCTATTCTCATCCGCCCACCCCTGTAACCTGTCTAGATCTAGATGGATTCTGCACCTCCCCTCCAGCGTGCCTACCTGGCCCCACATCTTGGTGCCATCAGCGAATTTGGACAGTGTACTTTCTTGCACCCACATCCAGATCACTGATAAAGATATTGAACAGTACAGGCCCCAGGACAGAGCCCTGGGGGATTTCACTGCCCACATCCCTCCAGGTCAAAAATGACCCATCCACCACCACTCTCTGGGTGTGACCATCTAGCCAATTTCCCACCCATCTGACTGTGTAGGCATCAGTGCCACAGTTACCTAGTTTTTTTTTAAAGAATGTGTTGGGAAACAGTGTCAAAGGCCTTCTTAAAGTCCAGGAAGACAACATCCACCTCGACACCCTCGTCCAGGGACTTTGTGACCTGATCATTAAAGGACACCAGGTTAGTCAGGCAGGATCTGCCCTCAGTGAACCCAAGTTGGTTGCCCCTGAGCATTATCTCCCCTGCTGGGCCCTTGCAGATGTGCTCCTTGATAGTTTTCTCAAAGGTCTTTCCAAGGACCAAGGTGAGACTAACTGACCTATAGTTACCCGGGTCCTCCTTTCTCCCCAGTGGGGACCAGACTGGCCCTTTTCCAGTCCTCTTGTACCTGGCCAGAGCTCCACGAGTGCTCATAAAGCCATGCCAGGAGCCCCACTATGACCCCCACCAATTCCCTCAGCACTCTTGGGTGAGGAGCATCTGGACTTACTGATTTAAACACATCCAGCCCCTCCAACAATTCCTTAACTAGGTCATCCCTGACCCTAGGCATGGTGATGCCTACCCTGGGACTGTCCATAATCCTAGTTCAGGAATATGGAGGCAAAGGATTTGTTAAAGAGGTCAGCTTTTTCTTAGCTGCAATCACCAGATTGCCAAGCCTATCCTGTGGGGGCTCCACTTTCCCCAGTGCCTTCTTCTTAGTCCCTATGTATTTGAAAAAGGACTTTTTGTTATCCCTAATTCTGGTCACTAGCCCTAGCTCCATCTCTGCCTTGGCCTTCCTAACATCCTCCCCACAGTCACAAGCAAAGGAGATGATAGCCTCTTGCTTCCACTGTTTGTATGCCTCCTTTTTTGTCCTCAGGTATTCCTGGATGCTTTTGCCGAGCCATGGGGGCTTTTTAGCACTTCTGCCCCCTTGGTGCGCATTGGGACTGACTCCCTTTGAGCTTGGAGGATCGTCTCCTTGACGAGCAACCACGCGTCTTGGACTCCCATCTCATTGAAGCCCCCAATGCCTCTCCTACTAATCTTCTTAGCTCATTGAAGTTGGCCCTCCTGAAGTTGAGGACTTTTGCCTTACTGCTTGCTTTTATCACCCTGCGCTGGATAGTAAATTCCAGCAGGTGATGATCACTGTCGCCCAGGTGGTCGAGTACCCACAGACCCCTCTCCAGGTCATCGCCTGTGGCAAGGTCCAAGTCCAGCAAGGCATTTCCCCAGGTGGGACTATGCACCTTCTGGGTTAGGTGGAGGTCCTGTATCCTGGCTAGGAACCTATGTGAGTGGTCAGACCTGGCTGACTGCTCCTCCCAGCAGATGTTTGGGTAGTTTAGGTCACCCATGACAATAACCTCCCTTGCCTTTACTGCCTCCATGAGCTTACCGGAGAATTCCAGGTCCAGCTTGTCCCCCTGGTGAGGTGGTCTGTAGTAGACAGCCACTGTCAAGTCCCTTTCCCCACACACCCCCTTGCATTTTAACCCAGAGCCCCTCAGTTAGCTCTTCTGAACCCATCCTGATAATTGAGGACGTGAATTGATCTTTGACATAGAGTGCTACCCCCCCCCCCACTTTTTCCCCCTGCTATATTGTGAAAGACTTCATATGACATGTGCACTCACCCTCAGAAGTACTGGGGTGAATCTTGGAAATAGTGACTCAGCTCTTTCACCAAATGCTTTGCAGGTAATAGGGCTGTACAAAATTTCTGCAGCCATTTTATTTCAGAGGTGTTTCAGCCTGTTTTGGCACCCAAAACACCAAATCTGAAACGAAATGAAGGGCTCCAAAACATCCAAAACAAAACCATGCAAAACATTTTGGAAATATTCTTAATGTTTCAGAATGTTTCAAAGGCACCCCAGGGAATAGTCCAGCCCTGCAACCCTCCCTTTAAAGTGCTAGGGGGCTGGGAGTG
>NW_017729025.1:81434125-81434794 GCF_001723915.1 Gavialis gangeticus | reverse complement strand
CTCAGTGAACCCAAGTTGGTTGCCCCTGAGCATTATCTCCCCTGCTGGGCCCTTGCAGATGTGCTCCTTGATAGTTTTCTCAAAGGTCTTTCCAAGGACCAAGGTGAGACTAACTGACCTATAGTTACCCGGGTCCTCCTTTCTCCCCAGTGGGGACCAGACTGGCCCTTTTCCAGTCCTCTTGTACCTGGCCAGAGCTCCACGAGTGCTCATAAAGCCATGCCAGGAGCCCCACTATGACCCCCACCAATTCCCTCAGCACTCTTGGGTGAGGAGCATCTGGACTTACTGATTTAAACACATCCAGCCCCTCCAACAATTCCTTAACTAGGTCATCCCTGACCCTAGGCATGGTGATGCCTACCCTGGGACTGTCCATAATCCTAGTTCAGGAATATGGAGGCAAAGGATTTGTTAAAGAGGTCAGCTTTTTCTTAGCTGCAATCACCAGATTGCCAAGCCTATCCTGTGGGGGCTCCACTTTCCCCAGTGCCTTCTTCTTAGTCCCTATGTATTTGAAAAAGGACTTTTTGTTATCCCTAATTCTGGTCACTAGCCCTAGCTCCATCTCTGCCTTGGCCTTCCTAACATCCTCCCCACAGTCACAAGCAAAGGAGATGATAGCCTCTTGCTTCCACTGTTTGTATGCCTCCTTTTTTGTCCTCAGGT
>NW_017729025.1:81404586-81429125 GCF_001723915.1 Gavialis gangeticus | reverse complement strand
AACCTGTTAGACTCCACCCATATTTTACACAAGAAATAATTTTCTCCTCCATTTCAGTCGGTTTCTTTGGCTTCCTTACCCTTTTCTCTGGCTTTTAGTTGTCTTTTATTTTTCTGCTGCTCTACCCCATTCCCTGCCCGGCCCCAGCCTCCCAGGACTTTAAAAAAAAACAAACAAACCCCTGCACTCACTGGTTGCAGCAGCAGCAATCAGGACCTCTGAGGGCTCATGGCAGAGCCCTCCTGTGCAGTGCAGGGCAGTGGGGATTGCCCACCCCCCACCTGGCACCCACATGGCAGCTGCCCCATGGCGCAGGACCAGTGTGGCTTAGCAGGGTGCTGCACACTGTCTGAGAACTGGGGCTGCTGGGGCTGAGTGCTGGAGCCACCCTAGCTCCCAGACAGAGCACGGCGCCCTGCTGAGACATACTGCACCCATGTGATGCGACAGCTGCTGCATGGGTGCCAAATGCAGTGGTGGGGATCCCTGCTGCCCCCCACTGCCCCACATTGTGCATGGGGGCTTTTTTTTTTAAAGTGCTGGGAGCCTGGGGCTGGGCCTGGAGTGGGGCCAGGCAGGGCAGCCATGGGGGTTTCTCCTGTGGCTCCCCCCCACCAGGGCACAGGCAGGCACAGCCAGAGGAGCCGTGGGAGAACCTGCAGCTGCCCAGCTGTGCCTGCCTGTCCCCAGCTGATCTGAATCTCCAAATCAGTGCTGAAACTCCAAAACAGATTCGGCCAAATCAATACAGAACAGTGATCTGAAACACTGAAATGAATCACTGTCCGCAGCCGAATCCAAAACTGAAATGAAACATAGCTGTTTTGCACAGCCCTACTGGTTATGAGGGATGTGGTCTTTCACTTCAAAATCTCCCTTGGACAGGGACTCAACCAGTCTAATTTTGTATAGGTACTGATGGCTTGTATCTCTCTCTGACTGCATCTGGAGTTGAAAATTGGCCTGTGCACATGTTGTGACACATCTCTTAAGTAAGACTTTTCCTGTGAGCTATAAGCTAAACTTTCTCTTCTCTCTAATGTTGTGCAAAATGCTGTGGGTTGCTTAATTATCACTTTCCCATTCTTGGTGTAGGGAGGGCTGAGTTTCAGCACTGCCATATGGGTACCAAATTGTGTCCTCAGTTACACCACTGAACTTGCAAACTCTGGCTTGCAACTGATGTAGAAGAGCAAGCACAGTGTGCCCCCTAATTGATAAACCACTTTGCACCGAGCTGGGCAGGAAATGGTTCTCCTCTCCTGAAGGTTATTTTTTGGATTTCCAAAAATATTCTTGCTCTGTATTGGGGGAAACCTGTGACCTCCTTAAGCTTAAGAGATGGGGCTACTCCCTTTACCATCCTGGACCACAAATTCTTCCTAAGAACATTTTTGTCAAAACAGACACATTCCCATCAAATTCATCTGGTTTTGATGAACTGGCATTTACTGCAAACCTGATTCACTGGAACCTTCTTGTTCAGCTTTATGTCTAAGAGTCTTGTGAAGACCTGTGAGGTGTCACTGCAGTTGTAGGGAATGGTCGTTAGTTTGAATTGGGCAATGGGAACAATCCCAACCTGTTCAGAAACAGGAAGCTGGATTGCCCTGTGGAGCTCACAGATGTGAGTCAGCATCCCTGGTTTTCCAGCAGCACTGCAGCTTGCAAACTGTCCATCCATCTGTGTGCAATTCAATCTGTTCCAGTCCGCAAAACATTGCCATTCATAATTATTCCCAGCTCTGCTGGTGCAAGCTGGGGAGCAGGGAAGGCAGGGAACGAAAGTGTGTTTTGGATCACAGCCTCTGGCATCTGTGTGGTGGAGACGGCATAGTCATTTTGGGAGCCCCCCCTCCCCCTTTCCAAACATTACATGCAGAGCTGGCTGTGAAAAGGGGACCTGACCCAGGGGCAGCTCCAGCTGAAATTTGCGTGTGAAAAAATTGGCCGTTGAGAAGCTGGGGGCCGCAGTCACGAAGGCCAGGGCAGTAAATTCTGGATCCAATCACTGTTTACTGCTTTTGTTTCCCTTTCCTCCCAGCTTCTGTCACGCACTCCCAGGGTGGCAGAGGAGGGGAGGGGAGTGAGGGAGCTGGAGATGGAGGGGAAAGGTTTGAGAGAGCAGATGGAATGCAGTTGCATATTTTTCTTATTACAGTCAGGAGAAGAGTAGGTATTTATAGCTGAACATAGTATAGGCAGAAAGGCCATGAGCCCAGGACTTTGGAATGGTGTTGCCTGTAAAGGTATATGCTTGTGGCTATAGGGGAGTGTGCACAGTATGTGTATAACTTTGTGTATAGTTAGGATTGGGAGTCTGAACATGGGACTTTAGAGTAGCATTGCTCAGAGAGGGAACTGAGGTGAAAAAGAAAAGTAAAGGGGAAAAGACAGGTTGGGTGGGATTGGGAAGAAAAAGGAGAAGAAAACTAGGGAGAGAAGTTAAAAGGGAGACAGATGTGATGGCCACTGTGAGTGAATTGGAGGAGGCCAGGGAAGAAACAAAGGAAAGGGCAGAGCAGGATAACTTGCTATGCTTGCTTTCCTCTGTAGATGCAAGGGCAAACCTGACTATTGAAAACGAATGAGGAGGCCACTTCCACTACAGTGCCCTAGGCTGAGCAGAAGTCAGGATGCTCCAGTGCCTTGCAGTGCTTGTCCTCTGGGTCAGACTCATTCATTTATCCCTTTGTTTATTATTAGCCACGGTTCTTAATAAAACAGCTTGTGGTTTGGGTGATTTACACCCTTTATAAATACGTGTAGGCAGCTCACACAGCTGCCTGTACTTCCTGTTCCACTGACTCCAGAAGATGCAGGCATAAACTCTGCCTTTTTCCCCATCCATTTCCCTTCCAACCACTTGGCCCCACCTAACCAAGCCATATGCTATCATTCAGGCCACCAAAAATCTTGTGTAGGCCCTTACAGATCCCCCAGCAACTCTTGGCTCTTTTCCTATGTAAAAACTTCATATAGTTATGCTGAGTACTTATATTCTTCAAATGATAGGAAGAATTTCATGTGTAAAGAGATTATGGAGAAAAGCTAAATCAAATGAGTTGTTCGTTAATGCTGAACAGCGTAGTGTTAAAGACTATATGCATAATTGGCAGTATAGCCCTCTGGGAATAAGTTTTCTGAAAATGAGAATTAAATGCAGCCTTCCCTCTTAGTTCAATGGCTGGCTGCTTAAAGGCTTTAAGGTTTGTCTCTAGGAAGAGTTCCTTCAAACTGAAAACTGATCTCATATCTAAGATTTGGAGTGCTGTTCACAGGAGGTTTTCAAGAAGAGGTTGGACAGGCATCTGTCTGAGCTGGTTTAGGAACAACAAATTCTGCATTTGCAGGGGGCTGGCTAGATGACTTGTGACATCCTTTCCAGTCCTGGGATTCTATGATGCTCTCCTCAAGAAATTAGTTTCAGGCTCTTGGGCCTTTTTGGCTCTTTGTACAGATTCTGTGAGGAGCTGAGCTCTTCTTCTGAGGTTATAAAGGCCCTGGACTTCCACTGAGCTTGGCAAGAACTGAAAGATCTCAGAACTTTGCCTGGCCTGACTTTAGAAAGCAGTTAAAAGGACTGTGTAAAACCTGGCAGCACAGCAGTCTCAAAAGGTATTTATACATGTGCTTCAGGAGTGGCAGGGAGGGGAGAAGCACTTTAATTGAAGTGCCTGTAGTGTCTTGTGTATCAGCGTCCCTGTGTTTCAAATGGTGGCGGTGGCGCTTTATCTAAAGCTTGTTGAAAGTGCTGAAATACTCAGAACAGTTGGTGAGCTTTAGGGAAAGTTTGTTTCCTTCCTCTTTGAGGTCACAATCTTACTTTTGTAGCACAGCTGTTCCAAGCTGTGAATTCCATACAGTTGCTTGAGTACTTCAACATTACTTAGCATTTGTGATCTTTATCCAGAGAGAGGAGGTGGAGCTGGGCCAGATCTGCTCTTACCAGATGCAAATTATATGTTCAGAAAGGAAATACTTTTTTTTATGCTTGGTGTGTTACCTAGACCCCACTTCACAAAGAGTGATAGGCTGGTGTGGTCCTGATGTATTATGTCCATAACAAAAATCCCAATTATTTTGGTGACTGTTGAGGAAGAGTGAGATAGAGGTAATTGCAGAATGATGATGCTTGTACATGGGTAGCCTCTGTGTCACTTAAAGTTGTTCTTTCTCAGTGATTTTACAACTGAGTCATGGTATTGGTAATAAGTTAGCAAGCCTTCTGGTTCAAGGTCACTCATTTAAATTGAGCACAGGCTGGAAATGACCAAAAGTGGTTTCATTTTTATGGTGATTCAGTGGCTGATGTCAAAGTAGATAACTGACTCTGTACTTCCTTGTAAAAATGTGTAGACATCACAAAGAAACTCCATGGTGACTTGCATCAATTGACTTTGCTGAATGGTGATCTCTGGGTAGCAAGATTAAGGACCGAGTAGGAACTGAATTATCTTCCTGCTAAATGAAGCTCTTGCATTACTGCTGCCTGTTTAGACAAACAGAGTGCTCCCTCTCGCCCCTGACTGTGAGGCTGGCTGGCCTGTTTCAGCAGTGGTGAGCACCTAATGATGATGATTCTGGACTCTTGAGCATGGATTCCTGGTAATGTGCTAGTTCTAGGTCATATCCAGCAATGGGCCTTTCAGATTTCAGTTTTGCCAGCACAGTTCAAATGGCCCTAATTTGGCCTCTAATTATTTTGGGGGAGGGAGGGTCTCATATATCGTACAGAAACCTGTGCCATGTGTTACACTCAGACTACTGAAATGTTTATATCATAGTAGGCTTTGAGTCCATTTTTAATTCCCCAAAGGAACTCTCACATTTCTCTCCCTAAGAGACTCTGCTGTTGGCTTTACCTGATGCATGTGAAATTAAAGATTCAATTTAGGTTAGAGGTTAAAAAAAAACAACGTTGCTTAACAGCAGGATCAATTAGGTGTAATGGTTATCTTCTGGCACTGCCTCAAGAGGTGTCTAGAGTAGATATCAATATCCAGATGCTCAGGCCCAGCTCTGATGGCTTTACACCACTTTGTGTGCATCAAGCCCTCAAGTTTTTTCTAACTCATTGAGAATAGAAATGTTTTCATTCTTTCCATAAATCTTAATGAGAACAGCTTAAATAAAACCCCTTTTGTTTAAACAATCTCCTGCAGGTTTGTAAAATAAAACACAAAAGTTTTAAGCAGGACACTGGAACCTGGGTGTGAAATGATTGAATGGAAACGTTGAAAGCCAGCTTCCAAAAGACCTGTCCAAGCTAAGGAAAATGCAGGAAGTAAGCAAATCGCATAAATGGTGAAAAGGAAGTAAGTAAATAAATATATATATAGGCAATGGTCAATACACTTGGTCATGGTGTACGTGTAAGAGGTCTAATCAAGTGCCTGATGAATCTGCTTGTTCTCTACCCAATTTGAGAACAACACAGCTTGTGACAAGTTTCACAGATCCATGCATTGTGTTAGAGCTTGGGTCCAAATTTACAGCACACTGGGCGCATCTACACGTTCATTAATGCACTGAAGTTACTGTACATTAAGTTTAGTACTTGTATAACCAGGTACTACATCAATGTGCAGTAATTGGCACTACTGTGCAGTAAAACCAGCACATGGCTTTTTAGTGACACTAACTAAGCAGTAGCCTAATACTACTGTGCAGTAGTGTATTAGCATGGTTTTTACCCTGCACGCTACTGCGCTGTAGAATTAAGCTACTGAGCAGTTAGCACCTCATTAGACATGCCCACTGCTTCCTTCTTTCTTGCTTTGCTCCATCCTCTGGATCAAAACCACTTCATGTTGAACTGTACCCAATGCCAGATGTTCCCTCCAGTTTGGACAGGATTCTGTACACTCCTCCACACTTTACTCCACTCCTCCACTCTACATTGATGTTGAACAACTTCATATCATTTTTGCATGTGTCATGATATCGCCATAGAGGGCTTCCAATGTCCTGTAAGTTTTAATACTGTAGCTTTGGAAGTATTGGTTAGGAACTTTTTTGTTTTAATATAATTTTTTTTCTCATGAGAATGTTGTTTTAAAGACAAACTAGATAACGTACTTGAGTGATTAAAGTGTTGAGGAAATTCTACTCTGCATTGATTTTGGAAGTAGATGGCTTAGGAGTCCTTTTTCATCTCTTATTACTGCCTGTTTTAGGTAGATAATGCTTTTCTAAATGAAACAGGATAGTTACAACTGACAGGCAAGAAGCTAATAGAGCAGCCTTGAATTGTTAGATGGGAACATTAGGGGATTTGAAAGTAGGCAGATAGATAGGCTCCTTAGAAGAAATGTTACAGTTAGCAGCCATTGGCTAGACATGGTCCAGGGACAGTAATGGAAGGGGCAGTGGTAGAGATCATGGAGACAGAACTTGTAGCCCTAGCAGACTCATTCTCATTGCAGCTTTAGGTGATAGAGTAATAAAGAGGTTGGACCTGATTTACCCCAGTGCCCTTATTGTTAATGCAAGAGTACCTGTGGAAGTGTGCTCATGGGAGATTTCCAGGACATTGCCTCTTTAGATGCAGTTTCTGATTCATAAATCATGCAGGATGGAATGGCTTGCACTTCCCTACAAAGCAGTGCTGGTTCTGCCATAGCAGTTATGTACAAATACTGATGCTGCACCCATACCTAGGGTCTCTGAACAGCCACTCTCAGTATACTTCTGGGATCAGCTGGAAGGAAGGTAAGCAGGACTAGAGGTGGGCAAGAAGGGCACCTGGCCCAAGCACCGAATTAGGAGGGGCACCAGAACTGCCCCCCACTCCCACATCATCCATGCCCCATAGTAGGAGTACTTTCATGGCTTGCCCATACCAGGAACTGAAAACAGTCCCTGCTGCCTGAAGAGCAGCAGCCAGGGCAAATAGAGCATGCAGCAGCAGTAGCAGCAGCAGCAGCTCAGTCAGAATATTTAGGAGTACCTGGCATGGGTAAGATTGTTGCCCCCACAACTCCCTGCTCTTGGAATCCATGAACACCCCTCATGCCCATCAGGATTTACCCAGGGTGCCAACTTTGCTTGTTACATCCCCTGTAGGCAGAGTCATTTGAGGGTCAGGGGGAACGAAACCTTTGAATTTTTCCTGACCCAAAATATAAGTGGAATACTTTGCAGATAAAATGTGAAGTAATGAAGAACTTATGGGCACAGCTGGGTTGGGGGATTGGTGATGGAATATGGCAACATTCTGAAAGGTCGTCACTCTGAAACCAGCTCAGCCCCAATGTTTGACTGACTGCTGTTACCACCCACTGTCTCTTTTGGGGCTTAGTATGGAATGAATTGTTGGCCCTAGTCTTTTTGGTGGGCAAGTGTCATGAAACCATCATTCCAAGTAGCACGTACTGAGAAAGTTTGACGAGAGGTCAAAGACTGAATGAGCTGAACCTGTAGTAATGCCATTCATGCTGCTGCCTCTGTTCAATAGATAGGATAGTGACTGGAGAAGAACAGGATTCTATTACTGACTCTGGGTAACTCATTTTCCATCTCAGTAAAATGAGATTCTAGCACTTATTCAACTTTGCAACAGTGCTTCGTGGCTCAGAAATGCTAAACACTCAATGATAAAACACTAGCATCACTATTATGCTGTGATGGAGGACTTTCACTTTATAAGGTTCCTAGACTACTGTTTTTATGCACAGATGTGAAAAAGAAATTAATAAAACCCTGTAACAGTTAAAAACTACTGCATTTGCTATATTATGGACATGTGGCTATGGGAAGCTGGGGGAAAAAAAGAAAGGTGAATACTGAGCAGATTGTGTTCCTTCTCCCTGGCTCTGTCATTTATCACTGAGGACAATGTCATTATCTGGCCTGTCACTCAGGCCAAAAATTTGAACCTCTCCCTAGATCCTCTCTTCCAGGCTTCGCTTATGTTTTGAAGACTTTCTGGATAAACAGACCTCCGTGACATGGTCTCTTGGGCCTCTGCCCTTTTCACCCTTTTCTTTGCAACGCTTTAGTGGCTTCTTCTTTATGACATTAACCATAAGCTACTTCTCTTCTCTTTCTTCTCGTCATCTTCTCTTACTTTCATAGTTTCATAGTTTCTAGTGTCGGAAGGGACCTGAGTAGATCATCTAGTCCGACCCCCTGCCATGGCAGGAAAGAGCACTGGGGTCAAACGACCCCAGCAAGGTGTACATCAAGCCTCCTCTTAAAGACCCCCAGGGTAGGAGCCAGCACCACTTCTCTTGGAAGTTGGTTCCAGATCCTAGCCACCCTGACCGTGAAGTAGCGCCTCCTCTTTCAAGATGCTGATTCCCATCTCTGATCAGACCATGATATCAGTCTCCTGGTCCATGAATACGGCAGCTGGACACTAAGATAATACAAATAATAAACTGAACTAACAGGTAATTGCTGTACATGATATTGAATATGATCAGTTGTGATCATGTGTCACCATATGCATCATACAGCCATAAAACAGCTTGTGTCTGTGGCATAAACCCCCTTGGTCCTGTTTGAAGCATTAAAACCTATTCTGTCCCTTTCTGCTTTGCACTGCTGCTTTATAGACTCCACAGACACATTCTCAGTCCATATTTGCCTGCCACCCTCAGCTTGCTGAACAGGCAGCCTGACCACTGAAAATTGGTATGGCCTGTAAGCCAGATGGCAGTCCTGGTCTATACAGATCCTGTGACTTGGTGCGGTGTAAGTGGTCATTGTGCTGACAGAAGGCCTGAGATTTGATTGAAGTGTAAAGTCAAGGCCCTTGTTGTCATTCAAGACTGGGCCATGATACCTTGATAAAAGGGAATAGCACTTTGCACTGTGAAAAATTCCTCTGAATGAAATAGAGCTACTTGGGGAGTCCACTTTGAATTGGTGTAACTGGCTGTGGGGGATGTAGGGCGTACATCAGGCTATTGACTTTGAAAGAACTTCAGAGGTCCTATGTCTCTGAAGGAGGAAATATGGCCACCATTGACCTGCGATACTATATTTTGCTTTAATTATTAAACTGGGGGTCTATTTTCTGCCATGCTCACACCAAAGAACCTGAATGTAATTATTCTTTGGCTGGCTGCTGCTGCATATTAGTCAGTCTGAAAACAAATTATACTTCCAAAGAAGGCCTTGGAATCATTTATTAGCTGACAGAAGTCCCCAGTGATGTCTCTGTGGAGCTGCAGCATGGTCAGCATAATCGGATACAGGTTTTATTAAAATGAGGAGCAGGGGAAATAGTAATATTTCTAGCCATTTTCTTTCCCAAGCAGGCACTCTCCCTCTTGTGGTCAATCCCTCACATATGCTCAAACTGGTTTCAAGGGGCCTGGAAGGAATTTTTTTAGTCTTCTACATTTACTGCCCTCAGATGCCCTTATATGTTCGTGGTATCCAGATGTCTATCAGTTCGGTGCTCAGTGCACTAGTCACACAAGTGCCAGGGGCAGGGTTTTCTCCCTGGCCACAGACACTGTGCATGTGGCCTTCTTGGTGGTCCCAGGGCCAGCCCTGTCAGTGAAAGTGTTCTGAATCTAAACTGGAGCCCCACATGTTGAGGTGCATTGAGCCTGGTATGACCACACCAGTAGAATAGGCCCTGCCCTGCTGAATAGGCAGAAGGTGAAATTCTTTCATTCTGAGATGTTTCTTTAGAAGCTGGCAGCTAGATTCTCTAAAGATGACATGTGCACTGAACATGCCCCAGATAAGACAGTGCTGTAAGGCTGAGCAGGACTTTCCTTCCAGTTCTTCCTTCTGGTGCAAAGGGCCATTTTGGCACTGGAATTTGGAGCAGAGGGATTATCTCCTGGGTTTTCAATGGTGCTCCTGCCCAAGCTGCATGTAGCAGCCTTCCAGCAGCTTTTGGAACCAACAGGATGAACTGGTTTTAAGATGGAGCTCAATAAATGTATGAACAAGATTATACAATGTGGTTACCTTTATTAGCACGTGACCAGGGATGTTCTTTCAAGTCCTGTGTTCCTGTGACCATAGAAAGATGGAAAGCAGAAGGTGGGGGAGCAACCAAATAGGGCAAGGATGTGCTTGGGGGATGGTCAGAGTTTGAGGGAGGTAAGATGATAGGGTCTGTGCTCACTAAACATGCTCCCTTCTGAGGATGGCATGAAATCCAGTTTCCTGAGCCTGCCTGCTGCTTTGTGTTTAACAGGTATGTGTGAAACCCATTGGTGTGCTGTGTATTTTATCCCCTCATGATCTGGTACACATAGAGGGTAGCAGCTGGCTGCTGCTTTCAGGTACTCTATTAGGTAAAGGGGCAGGGGTCTGTGGTGGATCTCAAGGTTCCAGTACCAGTGTGACCCACATGAAAAGAATATCTGTTTTTCTTCAGCTTGCTTGTTTTTTTTCCCTTAACAAAGGAATTTATGTACATGCACCCACACAAACATATGCACACAGGAGCGCACATGCACATACATCTGCACATATGTGTGCACACTCATACATGCCCACTCATGCATGCACAAACACACTTCGCTTGCAAAGTCAAATTCTCAGGAGTTCATAAATGCTGGAATTAATTCAGTTCTTTGCATGTATGCACTATGATGTAGTCTCTCCTGTCCCCTCCCCTCCTTCACCTCATCCAGGCTCCTGCCTCTTACAGTGTACAGGATGGATCTGTTCTAGGAAAAAATCAGGGTGATACGGAAATCTGAACATAAGCAGTGCCATACTGGGTTAGACCAGTCGTCCATCTAGCCCAATATCCTATCTCCAACAGTGGCAAGGAATGGATATTGTAGAGCAGTGGCTGGCAACCTTCTTCAAGCCATGGCCCAGAACAACCAGTCCAGCTCGGGCCAGGGGTCTTCAGCAGTGGTAGGGAGGCTTTCCCTGTGCCCCCTACCAGAACCACATATCTGGGAGGTACACTTACACCACCACTGATTCTCACGGCCCCCTGCTCCCTGTTTGTGGTGCCAACGCAGCTCTCAGACAGAGTAGGGCTGAGGGTAGTGCAGGAAGGAATGGTAGCAGCATGGAAGCAGCTTTCAGCTCCCTGGCCCTGGCCCAGCTGCCCTCTGACTGGAAGCTGTGCCCATGGCACTGATGCTTCTCCCAACCCCTCTCTTGATGGCTGCAGTACAAGTGCAGATTCAAGCTGGAGGTTAGCTGTGCTGGGGCCGGGGAGCTGGAAGATGCTTTCACACTGCTGCTGCTTTTCCCTGCCCCTATCCCTCCACCCAGCCTCCACCTAGTCTATCCCTCCACTCAGCCTCCACCTAGCCCTCCCCTCCCTTCTCCCCCTCCCCTTTGTGTAGCTCTGCTCTGTGCTCTCATCACAGTCTTGGGGAGGGGAGAGTGGGGAAGGCAGGGTGGGAAGAAGTGGCAACAGCGAAGAGAAAGCTTCCAGCTCCCTGGCCCCAATGTAGCAACCCCCTGACTGGAAGCTGCACCCCTGCTGCAGCCTTGGGAAAGGGGGAGGTGAGGGTGGAGTGAAGTGACAGTGGCACAGGCATAAATTCCAGCTCGTGGCCCTAGCACAGCTCATTGCTCAGGCATGGGCATGGGCATAGGCACAGGATCCAGTGGCTCCATGGACTGTATGTTGTCAACCCCTGCTTTAGAGGGAGAGCATTAAGCCAGGTATATCTAGAGTGATCTATCTGTCCCATTTAGGACCCTCCTTGACATCCACCATCATTGGTTTAGAGATACCAAAGGAAACCTCTCCAACTACTCTGTTTAATAGCTATTAATAGATTTATTGTCCATGAATTTGTCTAGTCCCTTTTGAACATGGCTCTGCTCTCTGCCTCCACCTCATGTGGCAGTGAGTTCCACAAGTTAACTGTGCATTACATTAAAAATATTCTTCTCCTGTTAATTTTAAACCTGTCACCTACTGATTTCAGTGAGTGCCCCCCTAGTTGTAGTATTTGGGGATTTAGTGAATAACAGTTCCCTGTTCTCTTGGTCTATAACCTTCATGATTTTATAGACCTCTATCTTACCCCTTCTCAGCTTCCTTCTTCCTATACTGAAGAGCTATAGGTTTTTCTTCTTTCCTGATATGGCAACTGCTCCAGGCCCCTGATTATTTTGGTTGCCCTTTTCTGTACCGTTTCTAAGTCTACTACATCCATTCTGAGATGTGGAGACTAGATCTGCACATAGTGTTCAAGGTATGAGTGCACCATGGCTTTGTATAGTGGCATAATAATGTTCTGTTTTTTAATTCCCTTCTTAATGATGCCCAACATTTTATTGGCTTTTTGCTGCTGCACACTATGCACTCCCATTTTGAGGTCACTGATGAAAATGTGAAACAGATCTTGGTCCAGCACAGATCCCTGCAGGACCCCACTTTTGATCTCCTTCCATCCTGAAAAGTGACCATTTAGCCCTGTCCTTTGCTGCTTATCTTTTAACCTGCTCTCAGTCTTTGAAATGATCTTTCCTCCAATTCTTTGGCCAGCTTTTTTAAGGCCTTTGGTGAAGGGCCTTGTTGAAAGATTTTTGAAAATCCAAATATGTTATGTTAGCTGGATGCCCCATGTCCACCTGCTTGTTAACACCCCCAAAGAACTTCATATCGGTGAGGCAAAATAAAATAAAATAAAATGGAAAGCTGTCTGTAGGACCCTTGCTTTGTATGGCAGAGATAGGAAAATGTGTACTAAATTGGGCAGAGGGGTGCAGGAAGAGAAAGCTTGTGGTTTAGGCACTTGAATGCTGCCTCTACTACAGAGATCCTGTTGTTTGTATTAGTCTAGCAAACCACAGGCATGAATGGGGATATGGTTAAATACAACAGGGGTCAACACAAAGGAGAGAAAAGAACTGTTTGAGTGAAAAGACAATGTTGGCACAAAAATAAATTGATATAAACTGGCCATGAATAAATGTATGCTGGGAATTAAGAGAGAGTTTCTTGCCATCCCAGGAGTGAGATTCTGGAACAGCCTCCCAAAAGGATTAGAGGAGGTGAGGATCCTAACTCCTTTTAAAACGGAGCTTGATCAGTTTCTGAATGGGATTGTATGATGTGATATTTGGGAAGGCAGGGCCCTGGACTCAGTGACCCAGGAGGTCCATTCCTGTATTATGTTTCTATTTGCAGGTTGTCGTTAACTATGCTCTTCTCATTTTCTGAGAGCTCAGCTTGGACACCTGGGGGCTGATTTGCCCAAATGTGCAGAACTCACGGCTGCAACTGAAGTCCCCAGGCTGTGTCCTCAGACAGCACAGCACTAACAGTTCAGAAAATCAGGGCTGGGACATTTCAGGTTCCAGAATTGGTGGAATTACTTTGACAATTTTGATTTTATCCTTTTGTGTTTTTGCTCCCTATCTGGGGTAGTTAACAATTCTACGTTCAGTGTAGGATTAAGTCAATGTATTAAATCTGGTATGTGTCCAAGCACTGACTGATGAAGGTAAAATGTAATACTGACTAGCTCTCTATTCAGTGGACACCATTTATCCTATATGGAGAATGTGGTGGGGGGGGTCCTATGTTAAAAATGGTATAGCGGCATGTAATTCATGACTATAAGAATGTATGCCTATCAAGGTGGGCAACCTTAATTCTGGCATTTCCTCAGTTCTAAAAGCTTGATTTTTCAAGCCTAATGTTTTTAATATAGGTTTCTTATATGTGAGTTAACTGTCTGTCTGCTAGACTGATATTTAGGTAAACAGGAAATTAAAATCTGCAAATAGACACAGAATCCTAAACCTGCAATCTGTACAAACCCTAATGCAGTCCAAGGAGAGGTGTCTGCCTTAACAAATATAAAATAAGCAAAAGTTCTGGCACCAGCAAAAAGATGCATCACATACACATTCTTCTCTGGAAACACATGCACTTTTTACTTGCCCCCTAACTGTACAAAAAACAAACCAAAACATTGTGGTTATAACTAAATTTAAACATGTACTCCTCTAGGGTACCAGGAACTAACACACAAGGAATGACTGAGAATGAAGTTGTTTTTACGCCCTGTAACTCAGGGTGTCAAACTTACTGCGGCAGCAATAGCACAGGGTCCAGTGGCGATGGCGGCAGTGCTGGTTCTGGGGGTGGCAGCAGCTACTAAGGGTCTGGCAGTGGTGATCCAGGGTCCAGAGGGTGTGGCAGGATCACCGCGTCTGGCCACAGTGAGCCAGCTCACCACCAGTAGCCATGCCCAGCAAGACCTAAGGGCCCAACTTCCAGTGTCCTTCAGGTGACTTTATACACTCCTGCTATAGAAAACCCTCTCAGCAGATAATTTAACTTAAATATAAAATTATAATGCTAAACAATTATAATTCCAGTAATCGTATCATTCCACATTTCAGTAATTATAAATAATTACTGGAAAACCTTTAAGATGCAATATGGAATACTTGGAGATTACACTGAGACAAAGTACATAATGTGTTTATAAAATTGTGTCTTGGGATGTATCAGGGTTATACAATTGCATGTATTTCATCGCCATATGCAGCACAAGCCTTATTCTCTTCTCTCACTGCTGTAAATCAAGGACAAGTTCTTCGAAGTTAGTGGAAGTAGAAGTGTGTAAAACAGAGTAGTAAGTGATCTTCCACAGCACAGCCCAGCTCCTGTCCATGCAACAAGGTTTATTTTTATCAGCTGAAGACCTGGCCTTTTATTTCTGGTAAATCTCCATTCAGGATTCTATCCCTCATTGCTTTACATCTGCAGTCAGTCACCATCTGGGCTGCATGAGGTATACAAAAACAGTATAAATTGGTCTCTATCTGGCAGACCAATTCATAGCAGCATGAATAGAAGCATTATCCTATCTATTCAGCCTGTGTCTCCTCTCTAATTTTGTTACTGATCTCACAATGTTTGTAGCATCACATCAGTGTGAATACAATGGGATTTCACAAATGTGGCTTATTCAGGAATCTGAATAAATGAGGCAGAACAGGAAATGCTTCTCTGTACTACATCTATTGGTGCTCAGCAAGATGGAAAATGAAATGCAGAAAAAAAAATCTGTCAGGCATTGCAGGAATTGACAAATATACATGTTATTAGTATGTGATGCTTAAACTATACATGAGCAAATGATAAGTGTATTCTAACAGTCATTTCAGTACTTCTAGAGCTTGCTCTGTTGTAAACAACAATCTAGTAAAAGATTGGTGAAATTAGTCACAGATGGGCCTCACAGTATAAAATGCAATAAGCAAAATGTTTGATTGTGATCCAGGTTTGCAGTTTACATTGTAAATGGAACTGATAAAAGTTTTATTTTAAGTGCTAAATTCTGTAAGGCTCATACAAACCACACTGACGGATCTGTACCCTGGATGTATAGCCTTGCCACAGGTCTCTCAGCCAGAAGAAACTTCGCATTAACTGATGGGACTAATGTGCAGAAAATTGAAATTGGTGCAAAACTGTCTGATGTTAACTTGGTAAGTTTATTTTATGTATTATTATAAATAACTTGAGAGAGGCAAGGATTTCTTAGGGGGGATATCTTTTATTGATTCAACTATACAGTTGAGCTAAGGATAGACAAGCTTTTAAATGCAAGATCTTCTTTGTCTGGTCTCTAATAAAAGAGCTCGCCCTAAGAAATCCTTGCCTCTTGCATAATTTCTGGACCATCACAGCAAAAACATCACTCTTACACTACTATAAATACCTTGCATTTTATATTGAATAGGGATCTATAAGTCAAATGATCATCACTGTTGTTTCCACACAGCTCTTGACAATACCTGTGAGGGGGCCTTGGGAATTCTGGCAATGGCACCTTCCCTCTTCCACACTTCTGCGGAGTCCTTTTGGAGAGATTGTCCCTTGTGTTCTTCAGAAGATCAAGAATATGTAGAACACCAGGCTCTTTGTGCCCTATTCTTATGACCCAGGAGTCCACTTACAACTATCTTTGTGCTCCAGGCTGCACCTGAGTAAATCTCTATGTGCTTTAGGTAGATGCCAACCTTCAAGACTTTTGCTCTGGACAACATCCGTGCACCTTAGAGGGCTATTACGGAGGCTTTCTTAATTGACTGAGTGAGTAACACTGATTATTCTAAATGTATTGCATCCTGAGAAATCTGAAATGTGAGTGATCTATAATGTCAGAGCACCTCCAGATGGCAAGTGGTGGAAGCCCTGTTGCTTGTGGTGTTAATCAATCACTAGATTGATTAAAATGTTGGTAAAAGTACAATGTGGAGCATTCCTGCACTAGAGGGGAGATGCACTGGCTCTCTTTCTCTTTTGTATGGCGTCAGATGCCAACTTCCAAATCTATAAGCCATTGTCTGGTATTGTCACTCAGTGTGTGGATTCCATCTGCCCCATCTGGGCGTTTGTAAGGATTGCAGCTTTTGATTAAGTACTGTGCTGTTTTTTGGACACCCCATTCACACAAGGGGCTGTCCAGGATGTTCATCTTGTATTGTTCTGAAGCATCCATATCCAGATCTGTCTGTTCAGCTTGACCCATACTCCTCTGTCATGCCCAATGTGGGGGGACTCTTTCAGTATTGGTATAAAACACTGTAGGGATATATTTGACCTTTCCCAGTGGTCAGCCTACAATATTGCTGCCCATAGGTTTGGTTCAATATTCCCAATCTTTTCCAGGAGCTTGTGGACTTCATATGCAAATGGCTTACAACTTTTAAGCCTCTTAAGCCTCCATCTATTTGGGTTTTCAGTTAACAGTATCTACTGTATTGCCAGTAATGATGTTAGGGTCTGTCTTCTTATGTCACTTGGTCTAATGCACAAGAGTACAGGGAATACCTCTGTGTGTAAGTTGTACAGCTTGTTATGAATCTCAGCACACTGTAAAGTACAGTTTTGAGCTTTTTAGCATGACAACTTCTAGACTATATTGGAGCACAATATGCTGCTGTGACATGTACCATTGCAAATGTGGTGGTTCTGAGGACTTTGAAATCAGCACACCATGCCATGCTGACTGAACATCTTAAAGCAGTGACCTGTGTAGAGACTTTACTGCTGCCCTTCTGAACGTGATGTTGATAGGTGGGAGAATGGTCTAATGTGACTCTGTGGTAGGTTGGGGTATGCTCATGGGGAAGGATGTGGTTGCCTGTTCTGATATTCAGCATGCTCTTGGCTTGACGATTGTCCAAGCGGAAGAGTAGTGATACTGATTTATTGATGCTCAACTTGGAGCACCACTTGTGGAGAAAATCAGTGGTGGGTTCCATGTGAAGACTCAGTATCTTTTCCAGTTCTGTCATGTCAGTTCCTTGGGCTACTACGGTGACATCGCCAGTGGACATGTATCGCTTAGATGTTGTATGTGGGAAGTCTGAGATATATAGGTTGAAAAGTACTGGTGCTAGCACTGACCCTTGGGGGACTCCATTCTTCACAGTTCATACTGTGTTTTTTTATTATTGGCTAGCAGCAAGTTTGAATGGTCTGTTAGAGATCATGTTCATGATGAAAGTGCATAGTTTGCAGTCAGGTATCACAGAGTGCAATTTATATTTGAGGCCTTAGTGCTATACAGTATCATAGATGGCTGTAAGGTTGAAAAAGACCGTGTCTGTTTTCAGCTTCATTTCAAATCCATTTTCTATGTCAGATGTAAGTAATGTACTTTGTACATGTAATTGGTCAGTGGTACACCTCTTTTTCCAAAAGCCAGCTTGTTCTTTTGGGAGCTGGGAATCAATGGTATTCTCTGTTCTATTCAGGATTATGTGCTCCATGAGTTTGTATGAAATGCAGAGTAGCGAGATGGGTTGGTAGCTTCTTTTGGATACTCTAGTGGTTTGTTGGATTTCAGGACAGCAACGACATTAGCTTTTCTCCAGTTTTTTGGAAGTCTGTTATACATGAATTTCTGAAGCCACCTGTTCATTATGGTTCTGAGCTTGGTAACAGATTCTAGAAACATATTATCTGGTCCAGTAGGGTTGTAAGTCTTGATAGCTTTAATAGCTGTCTCAAACTCATTGTTAGAGATGGGAGTGGTTAAATAAATGTTGAGGTTGGGTGGTATAAGTTGTTCATGAGTCAGGTGTCTAATAATTTCTGTGTTGCTTACTTGGGTTACTGTACTGTACTTGCTATTGTACCTTCAGTGCATTGGCTGACCTACTAGTAGTTTGCTGTCTGTAGGCTCCATAGTCCTGCCATTAGGAGTCAGTGCAAGAGAGAGTACTGAAGCTCTTGGGAGTTCTGGCAGTGCACTTGGGTGTGTGTCTATCTGGCTTTCTGTTGTTCTCTCCCCTTAGGTCTCTCTTTCTACCTTCCTGTTGCATCAAGTGCTCTGTCATCCAGCCAGGATCATAACTAACTGTGTAATTGAATGGATATTTTTTCTGAATCCTTCCTCCCCCACATGTACAGATTTTCTGCTTCATCAAAGATGCAAAGAGCAGCTGACATTTAAGTTGAGAAACAGATTGTTCAGGTAGAGTTTGGGTTTTTTTTTTTACCTCTTTGCTGTCAGCGTACGCAGCAGTGCTGAGTGAGGCAGGCATCCCTTTCTGCAAGTAAGCAGAAAGTGAGGGTGGCAGTGAGGACCCTCTCCCCTCCAGTCATTTGTTAACCAAAAACATTACCTTCTGTGTCCCTTCCTTTAAACCGGTTGTTCAATTGAAGTCTTCTGTTATCCTGCGCTTTCCCCACTTTCCTCAGTTTTGTTTGCTTCTCTCACTTACTTGGATACCTTGGGTCAAATTCATTGCCAGTGTAAGCCTAGGCAGTGAAAATAGGCAGATTACCTCAGGAGGGAAAGTCACTGGTGGGGTAGGTAGGAATTTATTTTGGTTATGTGATACATGTAGGGTCTAAAGGAAAAGGAGAACTGGTCACTGCTCCCAAGTGCTGCAGCCCACAGAGATGGATTTGATGAATTTATATGAATCCATCTTAAGCCATTTTAAGAAGAGAGGTCAGCATGCATGCAGGTGAGTGGAAAGGATGGAAAGCAGAAAATTGGAGGTTTAACAAGTTTTTTGGGGGCTTCCTGAGATGGCATAGCTGAGCAGGTCAGGAAAGAGAAAGTGAGGAACCAGCTGAGCATTAGAGAAAGCATCATAAGAGAAACAGCTGTTGGGTTCTAGTTTTTCCCCCAGCAAGCCTGGCTAGTTCCTACTATGCATTTTCTGGTGCTTGTTGCTGTGCAAGATTGAGTGCTCAGAATGGTATGGTTGCCAGTTTCCTTTAGGAAGCTAATCCCTAACTTTATCATCTCACCCTCCGGCTTTCATGATTTCCAGCTGGGCTGATGCAGGCACCTATCTTGGAGATCTTCAAAAGGAGACTGGGCGCACACCTTGCTAGGGTTATTTGACTCCAGCAGTCTTTTCTTCCTGGAGCAGGGGGGTGGACTGGATTATCTCAAGAGGTCCCTTCCAGCCCTAAACTTCTGTGAATCTAGGCACCTGAAGGGGAAAGTTCAGAATCCAGACTTTTACCCCTCCCTCTACTATGTGTTTAGCCCAGTCTCTAAGAGGAGGTCAAGTTCTTTGGATTTATGGAAAAAGCTGTGCTGTGAAACAGCAGGGAAGGACCCAGGGACTGCTTTTGGAGTGGTGCAACATTCCCTCTTGCAAAATGAAAGACCACAGACTTGGCATAGAAACAGGGGTAAGCTCTGAGAGCACCATTATAATGGTCTAGGGTCTGTGAGACCCACATGAACCCACCAGGCCATGCTGTAAACCAGTGTAGCCAGAACAATCTTGAAATAAAATTTCCAGACCCAGATTATAGTCTTGGCTTACAGGGCCTGTGTTTCATCTGTAAAGCTGAGAATGCCCCAGCCCCCTCCCAGAGATTGTGAACTTCCTCCTATTTCTAGATTCTCTGGAGTTTCATGGGAATGAATTTACCTCTGTGATCCTGAATCACTGGTCCGAAATGTCCTGGAGTAATATAGACAGGCTGGTGCGCCCAGGGATACTGCCTGTGGGCTGATGGGCTTTCTTTTCCAATAATTAAAACCCATCAGTGGGGTGTTTGTGTGCTGGCAGGGAAAGGGAGCTGTCAGTGTGTCCTGCCAGTGAAAAGAAGGGATTGAAATGAAAAAGTTCCTTCTGGTATGTGTAATTGAGAAATAATCACTGCTCTTTATAACTAGCTGTTGTTTTTGTACGAGTGTGAGCCAGAGGAGTGCAGGCTGCTTGGCAAAAGAACAGACTCCAGCTCTCCCGGTTGCTATCGCACTCTTGGGAGAGAAGTGTGTAAGTGCGTGGGGGGGAGATTAATCCACTGTCACTGTGGATTAATGCTGACAGGAGGGCTGGACCGTGACAAGATAAATGACAGGGTTACACGGCAATGCGTGAGAACCCTGCTCCTTTCAAGCTAGCACTGTTTTCATTGCGTGACTGCTTTCCTTCTTTCCTCCAGCCAGCTTCCACCTTGTGACAGGCTCCTTAACTCCTTCCTTTCCATCTGTTGGAGGGTGTGCATGCATGCAGAGAGGAAGAGTCACGGGGCAGGACGAGGAAGCCTGGCGCAGAGTTCAGAAGTAGAACACAATGCCCAGCCCTGCTTTGTTTGGAGGCGAGTTCCTTTTGCCAGAGCAGTCTGGTATGTCAGCACTGCCCTGAGCACATTGCACAAAGTTCATTGGGAGCCTAAAAGGCCCTAGACTTGAATTCTCCATGTGTGCACACCACTCAGGCAGAGCTCCCAGCAGTCACTTTTCTACAGATAACTGCATGAACAAATGCACTGCTTATGGCAGGAACTTGATGCTCAAACTTTGATTTATTGTTACCATAAATGCAGAACCACCACACAAGATATGCCCTACTGCTGCTTATGGCTTTGCTAAGGCCATCTGCTTGCAAATCCCAGCATACTCTTGACCCACCCTGAGCCCACTGGTGCCACTGACTCGAGCATTTCTGTGCAGTGATCCTCGGGCTTCCCCCTTCCACCACAGCCAGCTGTAGGGAGTAGTAGCTTTTTCCTGAAGCAAGGTGACAGTGGCTTCTGTGGGTAAAGATATCAACTGTGTTTGGTTCACCTAGTGTAAGAAAATAGCTATTGGCATAAGTAGGCATTTTCCCTTACAATCAAAGGAGGGAAGTAATACATTCCCAGCAGATAAACAGTCCTGCAGAAAACTTCACCTGACTTCTAAAAGCCCAGGACCAATGCAACATGCATACAGAGTGGCAATAACCACAACGTGCTATCCCTGCTTGGTGCAGGGGGCTGGACCTGATCATCTTCTGAGGTCCCTTCTGGCCTTACAATCTATGAATCAACTGAAAGGTGGCTGGGGGCTTGCCCTGTGTCAATTGCCAATCTACATGAAGGATGGAGTGGAGCAAGGCAATAACAGCCTTCAACAACCTGCTAGCTTTCAAATAATAGTAATTTCACTTCTGTTTTTCAGATTAGATTATACCTAGAGAGCCTTATAATTACCACTTACAGGAGAATCTTCAACGTAGTCCAGAGGACTTTCGGTAATGACAAAACTTGTGTGTTCACAAAATGGAATTGATGTGAACTTGTAGTAGATAGGAAAAAAATGTTTCACCTTGTTAACCCTTGCAACCATCAAGTTTCCAAGATTCAAGTTCAAATTTGAGATAAAGGGATCTGATTTTTTGAGATACCAAGCAAAAGCAGCAGCTTGTTTGGAAATAAGTGGGAGTTGTGTCTGTGTAACACTAGCTAATTCCTGTCTATCCAACATTAACTTGCATTTACATCCATTATGCTAAATACAGTCCCTTTATTTCCTGAAAATGGTCCCTTTAATGCCAGTCGAGGCCAAACGGATCTCCAACCCAAAAAGGTGTTATCTATAGTTATAGGAGAAGTCTTAGACATTACCTCACTGTGAAATAAGGGAAGTAGATCTAGTCATCATCAGACAGTGGCAGGCAGCGAGGACGATAAACAGGAATTTCAGTATTGATGGCAAAATGCAATTGGAATCATGGTGTTCCAAAACTCCTCAAGCAGTGCAGCAGTTTCCAGCATGATCGTAGACATGTGATCATTACGGAAGAAGCCTGGACCTTGTATGAGGCAAGTAAGAGCTTGTCTGGGTAGTGGAAAACATAATGCTAAAGAGAATAACATCCATAATGTCAACACTGGGCTGTCAGCCAAATGAATGGTTAAGATGATATGTAAATAAAAACTCCAAAAGGCTCATCTTTTTAACAGTACTATCTGAGGAGTATAGGTCAAGGCAGAGAATATTCTTGGCAATAGCATAAACCCAGATAAACTAGTTTTGCCATAGTTTGTTATAAATTAAGACTTCAAACCAGTTGCCTTTTCTTTGCAGCCATTTCAACTGTTGATATTTTTGTTTGCTTTCAAAATACAAATTTGAGATTAACTTCAGTTTAAGTGTTATTTCAACAACTTGGCTCCTTCCTTGAGTTTTTTTGTACCATCTGAAAAGAGGTTTTGAATAAAGCTCAGCCTGGAGGGGTATTAGATAGTAGCTACTTGGTATTACAGTTTACATTCCACATTTGAGGATCCAGAAGAGTGCTCCAAGGATTAAGCATTAAAATCTCACATCCCAGTTGGGGTATATAGGAACACCTTGACCTTCCTGACAGCTGCAGGCAGTGTGTAGGAATAAACATGGACCCACATGAAGATAGCAACATTATATAACAGTGCGGGGGGGGGAGGGGGAAGAAAACAAGGTATCCAGTTAGCCATATGAGGAAGCTTAGTTTCATAGTTGCTAGGGTCAGGAGGGACCTGAACAGATCATCTAGGCCAGGGCTGTCCAACCTTTTTGAATGTGGGGCCGGATCACAAACTTTTTATCACCCAGTGGGCCGGCGAGCCATATTCAAAGACCTCACAGGAAGTGGTATCACATCAGGAAGTGATGTCATGTGACCGTTGACAGCAATGAAGTTGCAGGAAGTGACAATGAAATGGGTCTGGAAACGTGGTTTAAAATCCCAAATAAAAACAATATAAAAGAAAGAATGAAATAAACACTTGACTAAAATAAACACTTTCGCTTCTACTCACTTCTCAGTGAATGAAAAAGGCATAATGCAAGTCAAATCAAGATCAAATGTGGAAAAGGTATCAGCCAGAGTGGGAACTAATCAAAGCAACAAAATATGGGCATTTTTGAGAATAATCTTCAAGAAGATTTACTTTTATTGAATTAATAACTTGTTAGTAACACATCTTTAACAAGTAGTAACAAGTTGAACCCCCAATCCCGCACAAAGAGAAACAGAAGCAAACACAATCCAAACACTAGACAGTATTTTACAGACCTGGTGCCCGGCCAGCCTGGTGCCATGCCCGGGTTGACATGGTGCTGCAGGACCTGCCTGGCCAGAACCAGGTTGGCACCGGCCAAGGAAAGCAGCATGCAGCTGAAGCTGGCTTCCTATGTGCTGCTGGGGACTGGAGGAGCCCAGCCAGGTCTGCACCGGCCAGTAGAAGCGGCAGCAGAGCTGTGTGCTGCTCGGGACTGACCAGTGCAGGCTGGTCCTGTCCTGAGTGGCACACAGCTCCGCTGCCGCTTCTGCTGGCCGGTGCAGACCTGGCCGGGCTCCTTCCGTCCCCAGCAGCACATGGGAAGCGGCCCCCTCAGGCCCTCATGTGTGGGTAGCACCCAGGGGGAGACTGGCTGGGGGAGCAGGTGCTGCCTTGCTGTGTGGCAGGGCAGGGCAGCGGGGCTGGCTTGAAGCCGGTGGGCGAGGAGGCAGCTGCTGGCACTGCCGGCCTGTGCCTGCTGCTTGGCCTCCTGCGCAGGGCTGCTCTGGCAGTGCAGGGCACAGGCCCGGGCTTGTGTTGGGGCAGGGAGACGGGGGCAGGAGCACGGGTGCTCCCAGACGTGCATCCTCCCCACCAGCGACTGGTGTGTCCTGGGCCCGCGAATGGAGCCGCTCCTCCGCCACCTGGCGGCAAAGTTCTCGCGTGAAAGCTCCGTCCTGAGCCTGCGGCACTGGCTGCGGCCGCCCGGGCGGGCACTGGCTCCTTGGAGCAGGCAGGCAGGGCCGTTCATCAGCTGCAGCCAGCGCCACCCTGAGACGGGGAGGAGTCCAACCCCGTGAGGGACCCAGCTGGGCCGGGCCACGCTGATGTGGTGCATGTGGGAACCTTGTTCCTTCCCCAGCCCTTCGGCAGCCATTAGGAAGCCATTAGGACAAGGGGTGGGAATGAAAGTAAACTGTGTTTACTTTTGTTTCCCATTGCAGCACCGCAGGCCACAGAAAATGCCTGTGGGCCGCATGGTGGCCCACGGGCCGTATGTTGGACAAGCCTGAGCCCCTGCCAGAGGCAGGAATGAATGCTGGATTCACAAGACCCCAGACAGGTGATCATCCAACCTCCTCTTGAATTTGCCCAAGGTAGGGGCGAGGACCACTTCCCTGGGAAGTTGCTTCCAGATTTTGGCCACCCTAACTGTAAAAAATTGCCTTCTGATCTCTAACCTAAACCTATTCTCCATCAGCTTATTACCACTGTTCCTCGTCACCCCAGGTAGTGCTGGGGAGAAAAGGGCTCTACCTATTTGCTGTTGATCTCCCCTGATGAGTTTGTAGGCAGCCACCAGGTCCCCCCTCAGCCTCCTCTT
>NW_017729025.1:81394471-81403473 GCF_001723915.1 Gavialis gangeticus | reverse complement strand
GTCAAAGGCCTTCTTAAAGTCTAGAAAGACTACGTCCACAGCAACACCATCATCCAAGGATTTAGTCACCTGGTCATAAAAGGCAATCAGGTTGGTCAGGCAGGACCTGCCTTTGATGAACCCATGCTGATTGCCCCTGAGCAGGATCTCCCCTGCTGGCCCCCACAGGTGTGCTCCTTGATGATTCTCTCCAAAATCTTCCTGACCACCGAGGTGAGGCTTACGGGCCTATAGTTACTTGGGTCCTCCTTCCTCCCTTTCTTGAAAATTGGGACCACGTGAGCAGTTTCCAACCCCCCGCACCTGGCCAGATGAACATGAATGCTCATACAGCTGGGCCAAGGGCTTCGCGATGACGCCTGCCAGCTCCCTCAACACCCTTGGGTGTAGGGCATCTGGACCTGCAAATTTAAAAATGTCTAGCTCTGCCAGAAGATCCCTAACTACATCTGCGCTGACCCAAGGCCTGACAGAGCTATCCCTGAGACTGTCCCTACCTCTGGTAGGTGGGATGTCGTGGTCCCCGTTCAAGAAAACAGAGGCAAAGAAACTGTTAAAAATATCAGCTTTCTTGTCTGGCGTAGCCACAAGAACACTGTTTGTGTCTTGCAGAGTCCCTACATTGCCTGGTGCCCTCTTCTTGCTCCCAATGTACTCAAAGGACTTTTTGCTGTCCTTAATCCTGGACGCTAGCCTGAATTCCATCTCTACCCTGGCCTTCCTAATAGCCCTCCTACACTCACGGGCCGAGGAGTACTCCTCCTTGGTGATAGCTCCTCCCTTCCACTGGCTGTATGCCCCCCTTTTAGTCTTCAGGCATTGCTGAATGCCCTTGCTGAGCCAAGGGGGTTTCTGAGCACTCTTACCCCCTTTGCTTCTCTCAGGGAATGTTATCCTTTGGGCCTGGAGCATTGTCCCCTTAACATACGACCATCCCCTCTGCCTTCTGGGCCCTCAGTGCCTCCCCCACTAATCTCCTAAGCTCAGTGAAGTTGGCCCTTCTGAAGTCAAGGGCTTTAGTCTTGCTATAAGCCCCTGACACCCTGCATTGGATAGTGAAATCCAGCAACTTAGGTTTGATTTGGCTTATCTTGCTACACACTCTTTCTTATGCAAGTGATACCTACTTCATTATCTAAAAAAAGGCAAAGGGTGGTGGCTACTTTGGGAGCTTTGAAATCCAAAGCTCACCATAAAAAAGGAAACAGCTTTTCTTACTTCAATAAATAAAGAGGACTCCAGCAAAGCTGTAGTTAGTAATGTAATACACAATCTTCTTGGCTGCTGGTAGTGTCCACAGTTGCGCGTTAGTCTTGTTCCAGCCCCAGAGTGCTCAGCAATGGACTCTACCTGCCAGCACTGTTCAGATCAGTGTGCAGAGGAACAGACAAACAGCAGTTTTAACATTGGAACCACCACAGCCACGGTTGTTGTTATGCTGCTCTGATTTTGATTAGTCAGGGGCATTAAAACTGAACTACACGCATTTGTAATTCAGTTAGCTAAAGCTAGATAGTGAAAATGAACCAGCAAGTTAGATTTAACTCCAGATACTTTAATGTAAGTCATTACTGACCTCTAAACCTAAAGTAGCACAGGTCATTTGTTCCTCCTTTCCTTCATTGTTAAGGCTTCATTGTTAAAGCTCTTTCAAGCTTAGGTTCTGGTAAGAGAACCTAAGCCCTGGTAGTATTGGAGTGAGGTAACACCAACCAATGCAGCAATCCTACTGTTTTCAATCTAAATTCTGACCTCTAACAAAGATTCCTATGCATAATTGAAAACATACCCAAGGGCAAGCTCTGGTGTCCCGCAGTGGGTTTGTGTATTTGCAGAACTAACAAACAGGGATCACTGGAGTCCTTGAGTAGCGCTTTCTCCACACTTGCACTAGTAGGTCTGCATCTGGAAAAGTTTAGCGTATGCTTCTGAAGCTGGGTGCTTAGGAAAACTTTGCTGACCACACACAATGACATAAACCTGGTTGGCTGTAGGCCCAGAAAACAAAATGCAGCGAGTTGTGAGGCACAGCTATTTTTTCTAGGAAAGAACATGCGACTGTTTCTCAACAACATGACACCATGCCTGTGTTCTTCCATCTGCAAGTCAAACAGTTCCTTGGGCCTTGTGGGTTTTGCATTCCACATTTGTAGCATGAGGCTTTTAATTTGCGTACAAAATGCAAATTGCAAAACTGATGGTGTTGCCAAATGTTCCTGGGGCTGCAAAGCAGATGTGTCAGCCCTCAGAGGACTGGGAGCAAGATATTCGTGACTGGTACCTACCCAGCGTTGAAACAACAGCAAGATACATTACCATTTACCAGACAGCTGTCACTAGCCTGAGGGAGGGACAGGAAAAGCAAACCACAACCATGCCAGTATAGCTCTTCCTTTTTTCCTTAGCCCAGGCACTCCAACCTATCATTTCCCCTCCCAAACTCTAGTAATGCTACTTACCATTACTTCTAAATATACAAGATAGCTTCAGTGGTTTGCAATTTCTGTTCAACAGTAATCCTTTACAATTAATTATCACATCTAGAGCCCAATTTAGGCTTTTAAGCAATGTTGTCTTGAACACTGCTCCCTGCCCCTACACACATACTGTCACCGTAGGAATTTATGACCAACACTGTCAACTGATCGCATCCCAGTGCCTCCAGGACTCCCTGACCTTTCAAAAAGGTAAGTACTACAAGGAGAGCATAGGAAAAATCATGTGCTGTACAGAAGGAATGTCAGTTTTGTTTTAAGGATGAAAGAAAGGTTGACAACAGGCTTATTTAAGTATTTAACATCTCTTAAGGAGGATTATTACTTTTTAAAAAAGTTAAATAGCCTGTTTAACAAGCAACATAGACCTTGGTGGGGAAGTGCTCAGCTGTACAGATTACACACACATGCCCACCCCTATAAATTAGGAGCCTAAATCCCCCTGACTTTTGCTTGGGTACTTTTGAAAACCTCTTTCTACTTCCACTCTCTCCGAGTGCTTAAAACTGACAGGTTTTACAGCTAGATGTAAAAGTTTGTTTCCGACTGTTAGGAAACCAGAGGTCTGCAGGTCAGCAATTTCATACCACTGGAGGTAAGAATTTCAGGAGCATATCATATCTAAAGTTAGGTTTAGAAACAGGAAGATTTGCATTTAGGGTGAATTTAATCATACAGTGCAAACAGACAAGGAGGTACAAATAATTGATATTCTATGATGATAAACATTTTTAAAAAACACATAAGAGGAAAGAATAAAATACTTAACAAGAGACTGGGTGGGGGGGAAGATGACATTTTACCTTTTGGTGAAGTTGAAGCGACATAATAAAGCTAAGTAGTTATCTACTGGGAAATGAAGAGCCAGCATCACCACCCATCTTCATAAAGTCGCCTTTTCTTGAAGTACATTCTCTCATATCAAACCAAAGTCAAACTGCAAGCTTATGAAGTCTCAGAAGCTGAACAGAGTCACTAGCTGGTTCTTAGGAGATTTCTATGGGAAGATGCATTGTCAAAAGCAGTTTTGCCAATTCTGAAAACCCCATTGGTCTTAACTGATATCTTGCTGAGACCACTAATATAAATCAGTATTTTTCACAACTCTTTATTAAAAGAAGGATTCTCATACAGTTCTGAGATAAAAGAAAAAAATAGCTACTTACAAAAAACAGTGTATTTGCAGTATCCATAACAAATGAATAGTAGAAGAAATTTAGATTGTGATCAATCTGAAACACCATTATTATACTTTTAAATCTGCAGCACTGTTTTGCTTTTTTGTCACTAATCATTAAACTGGGAAAATGTTGAAGTTACTACTCTTTGCACTTGACAAACCTATGAACCTTGCAAAATTATGAATTGTTGCGAAGTGCAGTCACAACACTAGTGCATTATATCCACCTCAGGATCCAACTTCGCAGCAGTTATTGTTGAATGATGCCTATGGAGGCCAGAAGTCCCGTGCATATTCTGAAGAAACCATGTTAGAGTGTTATGCAACTGCAGCCCCAAGAAAATATTCCACCAACCAGTTAGCTGCACCTGATGCGTCCCAGATGTATCTGCTAAGCTGTGACAGTTTCCTCAGACAGCCTTTTCATGGTGACTGCAAGGGAGCAACTAAGAGTTGAGATCATAAAGAGAATGCAGCCTCCTTTGGCCAGAAGACTCAAGTTACAAATGAAATGGAATGGGTTTCTCAGTCTTTAGCATCTCCAACACCATCAGCATTAATAGCAAACATGGCTTCAGCCTCAGGAAGGCAAGGAGAGTCATAAATCTTGCATATTCTGGTTTCACCTCGACCTTTCCTCAGATACAGCCTAACAGAGAAAAAAAATGTGTTAACATTAAGCTTTTGATGGCACAAGATCCAACTTACTGGGGGATCTGCAAAGCTTTATGAGTACTGTACAATACTACACAAATGTTTTTGCATTAAAGAAAAATAAAAGCCAGTTGTCAGTGTTCAAAGATTTCCATGGCTTTTGAAAAAGCAGACAAGAAATTATATCAACTCTGTATTAAAAAATTGCAAGTGTCAAGTCAGTAATTCCAAAAGGCCTATGCACAGTAATACAAGGGAAAAGTGGTGCTGTAGTCTTTTACCTGGTGGTTGAGGCATGTGCTATGATGTTCCCTCCAATAGGTTTTTTAGGGTCTGCAGCAAACATGGCTGCTCCATCCACTTGTGCTACCACCTGGTTTGTGATCACAACTGCCACACCAAACTAGCAGGAAAGAGGTACAAAAGTCAAGTTCTTTTCTACCAAGTGTACAAGAAAAAGATACTCTCCAATATCCAGATCTCCTTTCTAGACAGTCCTCTGCATATCTAGAGCTGATGAGATCTACTCAACCCTCCCCCACAAAGCAACTGGAAATAGCTGTAACAACAAGCAGATAATCCTTTCACGAAGAAAGATCAGTAAGAAGAAATCCATGGAAAATGTCAGGAGGTAATGGAGTTACACGGAGAATGAAGAGAGACAGAGCCCACAGAGAGTTTACCTCATCTGCAAGTCGAAGCAACATCCGCAGAAATCTAGCCAGGTGCATCTGCCTGGCTGACAGCTCACCCCGGCCAGAGTAATCAGTTCTGTAAAGGGCTGTGGCACTGTCCACTATCAGCAGTGCATACCTAGAGGATATCATATATACATATTTATGATTCAAACATTTCAAGGCAAGAACCAGGTCTTCGGTTTGTAGAGTGCCCAGCACATCATGGTTAGAACTGGAAAGATAGGTCAATACAAGTCCCCCTTCCAACTATGAGGAATCTTGCTAAAGTAGTATACCTTGTATTGTGGGAGTGTCTTTTAAAAAGTAATCTAAATGTCTTGCGTAGCATCGTTTTAGTTTTAGGGACAATCCAGCTGTCCTCTACTGCTTTCATTTATTTTAACAGTGAGAGCGCTACTAGCAAAAGTCACTATTACTTGGCGCTTAGATCAGTTTTTGCCTTAAGGGTGGCATTATGAACTGATCAGGTCTAGCAAGTGGAGAGAACTGGCACCAGCCCAATACATTTTCAAGTGGGGCTGTACTTATTAACCCAATTTATTGATCAATCTCCATAATACAATTAAGGTCAGTGGGGTCCACTCCCATTCTGTGACATACGAGGAAGCTGAAGTAGTACACGAACTGAACAACAATTAAGGGCTCAGAACTGATGGAGCAGGATGGAGGCTGTGGATTTTGCACCACTAAAACATGATCCTGTGAGCTGTTGAGTACTGACCAATCCAGTTAAGAACATGTAGAGTCCCTGAGAGTCCAAAACATTTTTCATATGGTTAGAAAATAAGCATATACTTAAGTGCTCCAATAAATCCACCTAGATTTAATAAATCATATCAGCAACTTTGAGGATCAAGCCTTTAATGAAGTTTCCCATTCCAATTGGTCTCTCTCTCCAATTGAAACTCATGATTTTAATTATAAACCAAAGCCATCACAATCCACTGGTTGTACTGCAAGCTTTTTTCTTTAAAAAAAACCAAAACCAAAACAAAACCAACTCCCCCCCCCAAAACCCACCATTCCATACATTTGAATTTAACAAATACTGCTAAAAATGATTCTGAACTAGTCTTTACAAATCATTCTATGGTTGTAGCAAGTTACAGAGAAAAGGTGCTAATCTAAGCTACCACTGCTTTAGCCAGAAGCTCTAGCTAGATTCTTATGAGAATCATCCAGAATTTGACTAGAGACAGAATACCAATTAAGAAGCATTTACAGCTGAATGCAATACTGACTGGCTTGATCCCACCTGCTGTGGAATGACTAGACTTTAATAGCTGCCCCTGTCTGGCAATTAAGAAAGCAAATGCATCTAGTAAAGTTCACTTAATTTTTTTCAGCAGTTACGACAGCTTTTACAGTGTTATCATTTAAAGTGTATAAATAAGTTCTGCTTATGTCAACTGTTACCTTGATTCTGCCATCATAGCAGATGCCTGATACAGGAGCTGGGTCTGATGGTCTGTGTTAAACCCTCGAGCATATGCTACATTATCGAGAACATCACTGCCAGATAAGCCATACCTAGGGAAGCATATCAGATGAAAAAAATTCAGATACTGCATATCTCCTGATAGGGACTACCAAGTAGATGCACCTGAAGGCAAGAGTGAACTGCCTCGGAAGACAGAGAGATTACAGATAAATAAAAGCTAGTCACTAAAAGAAAAAAAAAAAAGGATCAAAAAACAGAAAACAATGCAATGAGGAGATAGCAGTCTTGGAGTGATGCTGTAGCGGTGAAGGTCCAGGAAATATGTAAGCAGCAAGGATTTTTGTGGGCAGCTATTTTATTGGACCAACTGCATGGCTGGGATAGATTTAGACAAGCTGTTGAATGAAATGCTTACAGGCTCACCTTCAACCGTGCTGCACTGCCCCTCAGAGAAAGCCAGAGTGCGGGGGAGCCTGAAGATTCCAGATGCTGTTGCAGCCAAAGCAATGGGGCGGGGAGCAGTAGTCAGGCAGGAGCCCAGGGGCCACAGCTTAACCCTTCAGGGGCTGCATGTGGCAGTTGGACAGCCCTGACCTAGACAGTCACTAGGGATGTCAGAATGGCCTCAGTTTCCAAGAGTGGACTATTACTGCTTGCTTAGTCTGACATATTTCAAAATCCAGGTATGTGACTTTCCACTCTCTGGTCCAAAACTAGGAATTTAACCAGGAAAGTCACACTGACACTGAGTAAATAAAGGATCTGGGCTCAAGTTCTGGTGCTCTTACAGAAAAGGCAGATACTTACCCTATTAAGATAATTCTGATTTTCACAGCTAAATGAATTCAACTTCCCCTTAATTTCTGTAAAAAAAACCCAACAACACACCACACACACAAAAAAAAAACCTACAAAAAAACCCTGACTCCTTAGCTAACTATAGCTTTGGATGACGCACATTGAGAATTTTGGCTACCGTTCTGTCTGCCATTTCTAACTCTCAGTCAGCTATGAGCAGTAGTAATAATCTGTGCCACTTTATGATTATTAGTTGATATGCCAACTACAAAGTAATTAACTCCTATCTACCACGTGAAAAGTCTTCTGTGCTCCAAGTAAAAAAAACTCAAAAAACAGTGCTGTTACAGTTCAGCAAGAAAACTTCACGTCCAGAGTGCTGTTCTTTTTATGCTCGCTTCACTCCATGAATGCAAGGAGGCCAACTTACTAGCCTTCCTTCTTCCTTAAAATGGACTGTGTGGGTCAGGAAGCAGACAGTTATACTAGTTTGCTGCCTTTAAGAACACTTGATTTGCCAAGCAGTCATGCAAAGGCCTGTGAACACAAGTTTATGCTACATAGAAACTGGTAGATTTGTTGTGTGATATTATACACCAAACATGCTATGAAGTTGGCTATAGCATGGTGGAAGAAGCTACAGCTACTTCATTTAATGCAGCCCATGTGGGGTCTTGACGGAGAACCCACCTCTACAAGAAGTTAGCTGAGGAATGGGAATAACTAAAATAAAGCTGGGGTTAAAGAAATCTCTCCGACAGGAGGGCCTCTGGAAGTAAACGCCCTTTGGCTGCTTGAAAGGGAAACAATTAGTTGCAGATTGTTAAACTGTAGCTTTTTGTAAGACAAGCAAGGAGGACTTTACTTTTTTAAGGCAGAGAAATGGATGCATGGAAATTTGTTTTGTTTTCTAGAAAAAGCAGCAGACACAGCATTCTGATGAACCACAAACTTGAATCAGACTAGCCAAAGTGCAGCAGAAAACACTATAAACAGTTTTATGCTGGGTCTCTGTAGAACATCCTAGCCATTGACTTCAAATCAAATCAGCCTTTTGGCAAGATACAGCATACTTCAGGCCAGAAACAGTGCTCATTTTATTGGAAGTTCCAGCTAGTATGGCATCTGGTTTGCTCTGATGCCATGATTTCAGTCACTTACAAGGTGAAGTAATGACTACATCATTTATGACAAGTTTAGAGGTTAGGTTTATGACCAAAGGTGAGAAAGTATATTTTGTGGCTGAAAAAGCCTCTGCCATTTTAGTTGGCTAAGGTATGTTTTGTTTCCTGTCCTAAAAACTCTGGTATTTCTCTACTCTTTTAAAGTTGCTTCATTCCAACAGTTGGTGAAATGCTAGAAGACAACAGTTTCTTTGCCTGTTTTCTTGAACAGGGACTGGGACATCCCACCTACCAGAGGTAGGGACAATCTCAGGGATAGCTCTGTCAAGCCTTCAGTCAGTGCAGATGTAGTTAGGAATCTTTTGGAAGAGCTAGACATTTTTAGATCTGCAGGTCCAGATGCCCTACACCCAAGGGTGTTGAGGGAGCTGGCAAGGGTCATCGCGGAAACCTTGGCCCAGCTGTATGAGCATTCGTGGTCATTTGGCCAAGTGCTGGGGGATTGGAAACTGGCTAACATGGTTCCAATTTTCAAGAAAGGGAGGAAGGAGGACCCAAGTAACTATAGGCCCATAAGCCTCACCTCAGTGGTCAGGAAGATTTTGGAGAGAA
>NW_017729025.1:81380265-81389471 GCF_001723915.1 Gavialis gangeticus | reverse complement strand
AGGACCCAGGTAACTATAGGCCTGTAAGTCTCATCTCGGTCCTGGGGAAGATCTTGAAGAGAATCATCAAGGAGCACATCTGTGGGGACCTGCAGGGGAGATCTTGCTCAGGGGAAGTCAGCATGGATTCAAAGGCAGGTCCTGCCTGACCAACCTGATTGCCTTTTATGACCAGGTGACTAAATCCTTGGATGATGGTGTCACCGTGGATGTAGTCTTTCTAGACTTTAAGAAGGCCTTTGACACTGTCTCTCACCCCATCCTCATCAATAAATTAAGCGACTGTGGCATTGGTGCCTACACAGTTGGATGGGTAAAAAATTGGCTGATGGGATGCACCCAGACAGTAGTGGTGGACGGGTTATACTCAACTTGGTGAGATGTGAGCAGCGGGGTCCCCCAGGGCTCGGTCCTCAAGCCCGCACTGTTTAACATCTTCATCAGCGACTTGGATGAGGGGGTGGAAAGCACGCTGTCCAAGTTTGCTGATGACACTAAGATGTGCAGCGAGGTGGACACACTTGAAGGGAGAGAGAGTCTGCAACTAGATTTAGACAGACTACAAAAGTGGGCAGATGGGAATAGGATGGGGTTCAATGTGGACAAGTGCAGGGTGCTGCACCTTGGGAGAAGGAATCCACAGTAGACATAGGCTGGGGAGTTCCCCTCTTGAAAGCACAGAGGCGGAACGGGATCTCAGAGTCATTATCGACTCCAAGATGAACATGAGCCGCCAATGCCAGACTGCAGCCAGCAAGGCCCGCCATACCTTGCCATGCATCCAAAGATGCATCTCAAACCAGTCCAGAGAGGCGATACTCCCCCTCTATGCGACTTTGGTCAGGCCACAGTTGGAGTACTGCGTCCAGTACTGGGCGCTGCACTTCCAGGGGGATGTGGCCAGCCTGAGAGGGTTCAGAGGAGGGCCACTCACTTGGTGAGGGCAGCAGGACAGGCCCTATGAGGAGAGCCTGAGGGTCCTGAACCTATTCAGCCTCAGCAAGAAGAGGCTGAGGGGGGACTTGGTGGCTGCCTACAAACTCATCAGGGGAGATCACTAGCAAACAGGTAGAGCCCTTTTCTCCCTGGCGCCACCTGGGGTGACAAGGAACAATGGTAATAAGCTGATGGAGAATCGGTTTTTGTTGGAGATCAGAAGGCATTTTTTTACAGTTAGGGTGGCCAAAAATCTGGAAGCAACTTCCCAGGGGTCCTTGCCCCTACCTTGGGAAAATTCAAGAGGAGGTTGGATGATCACCTGTCCGGGGTCTTGTGAACCCAGCACTCATTCCCCCCTGTGGCAGGGGGTCAGGCTAGATGATCTGTTCAGGTCCCTGACTCTAGCTACCATGAAACTGAAATATTTAAACCCAAGTTAATTAAATGTAAGGGCCAATCTAAACATCACTTCAAATATAGTCACAAGTGCTGCTTGCAGAATGTTAAACAAAAAACAAAACAAAACAAAACTGCACTTCACTGGAAGAACCAGAGTGTTACTTTGCAGCGTCTGTAAGGATAGGGTTCTTCAGCAGGGCTTTTTAGCGCTGTTAGCTAAAGCTGATTCAATCAATCAGTTATTAGATAAAAGCGCTAGAAAAGCTCCACTAAAGCACCTGATCTTTATGGCTGTTGGGCACGCTGGGTTGAAGTAACACGCTCTCTCTTTTGCGCATGCGCAGGGCTCGGCACAGGAACGCAATGAGTTTAAAGTAAAGCACTGTTTTGGGGGTTGTTGTTTTCATTTTGTTTTTTAAGTGTCTGCAAGCCCCCATGGAGTCCTAAGCACCACAGAAAGGTGCTTTAGCTCAGAACAGCTCTAAAGTTCCACAGGAAAAACTTCCTTGCTGTCCATCTCATCAATGGAACCAGCTATACAGGCTTTAAAAGAATCAGGATTTTTACAGAAAATATTTTGGTTGCCTCTACAGCTAGGTAATTGCAGTGATATTATAGCACAAGTGTGTAAGCTCATGATAATCCTTTAAGAGGGATGTAACAGCACGATCAGACTGCTTGCCTGAAAAGAATAGGATTAACTGTTTTTCAAGCATACTGAAGAAAGTGCTTTGCCATCTTTCTTGACAGGGACCTGTTCCTAATGAGCCCCATGAAAAAGATGTATATGGGATCCTTTATGTTTCTAAGATAACAGCGTAAGCCAAGGCTGTCTTGGAAGCCTGCAAGGGGTTAGCATACAGTCCACAGACTCCCCCAGTAGCAGAGGTCTATGGGGTCCCTCTCCCTTCCCCATTCACTGGGGGCAGGGCAGGGGGAGGTGCCCCAGGAAGGAGGGGTGGGCTGTCTGCTTTGCCTAAACAGTGCACACAACAAGGAAGAACTGGGCTGCGTGTCCTGTTCACATTAGAGGGGCCTGGCTGCCACCAGGCAAGACATCAGGGCATGAGGGAGGCTGCAGGTGGCCTCCCATCATTCAGATGTTGGGCAGCCCTGAGGAAGGCTCAAGACAAAAGTCTTTCAAACACACAGCACTTAAGGAAAAACTGGATTTCCAAGGGGACAGCTAATAAAAAATAAATTACCATCAACTGCTCTTACAAGGGCTATTTATGGGAAAAAAACAAAGAACCTAACATTTGAGAGAGAAGTTCTGTCTGCCAAAAACAATTATAGCTACACTTGTTTCAACAATGCACGTATGTTGCTAGACAGCTGGAGCGCAGGAAGATCTCTTAAGAAGAGTTCTTACTGCAGTATTCCAGTGGAATGTATTTAAGGAGTTAAGCTGATGCACAAGGCGATGACTGGACAATCTAATAAATCAATAATGTCACACATTTATTTTAACAAGATCTAGGGAATTTTTAAGTGGGAAGTACAGACCTTTCAGCCACAGCAAGCAGACGTTCAGGACGGAACGTGCCTTCTGTGTCAATGTACATAGCCTTTCCTTCACCACCGCCTCGGTCAATGGGAAGCTAAAGGGAATAGCAAACAAATGTCACCATATTTAGCCTTTTCATTTGAGAAATGAAACCCAATTACTTAACAGTTCTACACTTTGATAGATCATATGCATTATCATTACTCTAAAGTCAGACTTCTGCCGAGATAATGACACTGGAAAGTACAAAACTTCCAAGGACAGAAAGAACCATACTTTTCAAATCAGGGCATTTCAGTGTTCAAAAAAGCATTTAGGCTCCTAAAATTTGAAAGCCTTCTTGTTACTTCAAACACCAAAAAGCTCATGTGGGCCATATCCAAAATATGAACTTTAGCATCTAATGCAAAACTTAACTCTAGATGTAGGCACCTAAACTCTCTCTCATTCAAAAGAACCCAACCAGCAACTGCGTAATCCCAGAGACCCTTGAATTGACAGCATGTCTCCCTCTTTGACCTAAAGTTCCCTAGATGCTCACATCACTGGTTCTGCACATGCCCAGACATAGTTCTGCCTGAGCAGGAAGACTACCAGATTGTACTCCACCTATCAAATCTCACAGATGTGCCTAATACCACCCTGCCTCTGTCTCTGAAAATCTGTAATACATCTACTTTGTAACAACCCCTTACCCTTAAGACTGAGTAAAAAAAAAAACAGCAAGAAGGACCCACCCATGTGTTGCTTTAATAGTTTTTCAGGGACTCTAGCAGTGAGAAACAGAATCATACATCGGTGTCAAAGCCCACTTACACACCTACTAGGAGAAATAGAATTTGGGCATTATCTCCCACCTAAGCCTCACTGGAATCCAGACTCTAGGCGGAGGGGCATCTAAATCTTCTGAGACATCCGATTCAGAACAACTTAACATAAGCACCAATAGGATCGGAGCCTTCACAAAAATACAACTGCACCCGCTTTTTTTTTTTTTTTTGTAAATGCAGCTAGAGGTGGTGATGCTGGCACCACTCACTATTATATTTAATGGTCAGTGTAACTCCTCTTTAGCAAGGCAAGTGGTAGACTTGAACTCAAATCTTCCTCCTTCCAGAAGCATTCCCAAACCACCAGGCTAAAGAGGTGGCTAGGGGCACTTTTCACTCCTGCTGAAACTCTGCCATGATGCAAAGAATGCAAAATTCATGTTACATGAAAGCAAGCACAAGTAAGAACCAGCCTCTGCAGCCTATGCTAGAGCACTCATTTAGAATGGAGGAGTCCTGCCTTGTAGCCCCAGCTCCCAGTTTTCTTTATCCAACAACTGTTTAATGTAAAACTATTATTAAAAAAAACAGTAATCCTGGCAGCAGGGAATGAAATTTAGGATTACCTCCTACTGTAGACAAATACTCTTGTGGTCACTCTTTGAGCCCATGGCCCTTGCATTCTCTGCCTAGGCACCAAACACATGGTTTTGGATTCCATGCTGGGGTCCAAGCACCTAATTTGTAGGTACCCAAGTCTTTTATTACATCCTACCCTTGGTAACCCTAATTTAAGTGGTCAAGTTGAGCATTCTGCCCTTAATATTTTATGGTACAGTAGCCATTAAAAAGTAACATGTCAAAGAACCTATTTAAATAACCTTTTTACTCTGTCTGAAGTTACTGTATCTACCCATATTGATCTAGTCTCAGATAATAAGGAACAACTGAAGCTCCCCCCCTCAAGGAAGTTAACTAAGCTTGGATATGTAAAATACAATTAGAAAGGAAATGAGCTGAGCACAGTATGAACAGCTTCATCTCTTTTTCTCTGTTGTTGGCAAAGACAGAACTTCTCTGCAGTTGAGAGAGAAACAAAAGTTTATCTTCAAACCCCCCAAGGAACCAGAATGAGGCAAGATGGATGCTTCTTATTTCTGTCATCAGAACATATTTTGTTTTTTTATTTCCATACCAGATGTATCATGTTACTTTCTTCCTATTTAAATATATTCAGGCTCTACTCAGATTATCCCCAGAGGCAAAGTAAAAAAGTGCAGTGAGATGCTGAAAGTTGCCAGTTCAACCCATGGGGTCACAGTTTTGATGGCAACTACTGTACAGATTACAGGTATACACTTTTTTCGACTACTTTTGTAGCTGCGTTCATGTGGATGACTGGAACTGTGCCTTGATTAGGTAGAGTTTAGACGCAACATATAGTTTAATAAAATGAAATACTCACTTGACAGGTTACTGCCAGTGTATGACACAGCTGTGTCTTCCCAGTGCGGAATTCCCCAAACAGCTCCGTTATGGACCCTGTCTCTATTCCCCCTTGAGGAGAAACAAAATGGAGTCACACTGTCACAGGCTCCAAATAAGTCATGAGTATAAGCAAGTAAGAATTTCAGACTTTGAGGCTCAGGCGTCACATGGTATCTATATTGGGAAACTATTTTAGAATTGATCATCTATATTTCAGAATTCTTCCTTGCAACCACTCTCTTGAATACCCAAGATTGATAATGCTGTGGAATAGAGCCCCAGGCAAGACTGTTCTGATGAAGGGAAGTAAGCTACGTTATAGGGATGACCTTTTGTTTTGGTTTTATTTTGGGAGGAGAAAGGGAGATGATAGGAGCTAATTTTCCCATTATTAAAAAAAAAACATTAAAATCAGTAATATTCAACGCTAGCATTAAAATGTCTTAACAGTGGCATTATACTCTATACAAGTGTTTTCCAACCAATGTTCCATGGCACAAAAGTTTGCCGTCAGCAACAAACAGGTATGCTGCGGAATTTTGCCATGGCAATGAGCTACAATAGGTATGAGGATGGGGAATGCCTTAACAGGTGTGCCACAGAAAATTTTTATTAATGCAAGTGTGCCCTGGGCTGGAAAAGGTTGGGAAACACTGCTCTATGTGAGCAGTGGAGTTTCTTTCCCTTTTTGATCTACTTCTGTAACTTTCTCTGAAGAGGTGCCAGCTGAATGGAACTGATCATGAGGAAGCATTATGAAAGGATATTCAAGTTAAACCAACAGAAAGCCCCTTATACCACACATGGGTGTGGGAGGCTTACATTTTCTGGAAACAATATAGTGGTACCTGAGAATAAATTCAAAAAGTGGGTAAGTAGATTTATCACCTTGAAGCAGTTTATCGAGTTCTTTGGACCCAGTGGTGATCTGGATGATCTCTGACCTCCGCTGATGGAATGCTGTTGCTGTGGTAAAACCCATCGGAACTAGTTTAGCTGCTTCTGCCTAGAGACAAGGGTAGCGAAACCAAGCTAGGTATGGGGAAAGAAATGCATACCAAGGATTCATCAGTTGTTTTAACCCCTCCTATAGTTAATACAGGAATTTTCTTCTGCCATGTCCAAGAGAAATATTTATATGTGCTAAAATTGAAATACTTGTTAGTTTATTTTCTTGAGAAACTATATGTTCTTCTTTGTACCTCATATAATGCCATTCAAAGAAATAACCTGAGCACCACTTCTGCCTATTTTATAGCAATAGAAGTTTTCACAAAACATTAACCATCTTATTCTACAGGTATGAAGCCAGGAATTTTTAGCAGGTAGATCAAATCAGAGAAAAAAAGATTGAGTTGAAATATTTTCTCAGCTTGTATTTTGATAAATGTGAAGTAGATGTTTCTTAGGTTATTATGCAGTATAAGATGTTATGCAGTATAAGAAATCAGAGTTCACCTGCAATCACAAAAGAACAGATACCAAACTGCATTCTTGTCTATTGTACCTAGCCCACAGATTCAGAGGCAAGCAAGTGCCACAACATGAACCAATAAGGCAAACTCAAAGATCTAATGCTTCCAAGTAACAACATCCGTATGCAGGAAATTACCCACATTTTTTATTCAATTGTCATGACTGCTTCATGGCTCATTTGGCATTATAGCACAGACATCTTAAGATAAAGAACCACAAAACAATGTTTTCACTACAGCTGGACCAACACTGCCGTTGTATGGGTTTAGCAATACTGGCTAGAGAAATAGTCTATTAAGGGTGTTTATTTGCCATTGCCATTATTTTCATGGGGAAATAATTATTTGCCTCTTCCAACTCCCCACAAAAAGGTTTTGTGGTTTTAGTAACCCCAGCCTGCTCGGGAACTCTTCCATAAGTTTTTTAAAAAATTGGCATTATAATAGATGAATGCATCCTAGTGATGCAAAAGTACCTGAATATTTAGCTTAATAAACAAACACTTTAGAGTACTGTTAAAAATGACTTCAATTTAGCAATAAACACATTTTGACAGTGTGCCTTTTTAGTACATTTTTATTCTCCAAGTTATAGACTTCATCATTTTTCCATGACAACAATCTTACTAGTTAGTGATAATGCTAACTCCCCACCACTTGAGGAACCAATCAGATTCTACTTCAGTATCAATAAATCTGCATAATTCTTCTCTTGCCTCCACCCATCTTTCTGAATAGGTATAAAATGATCCAAGGTTTTGAAAAAGCAGCTAGCACTCATGGATGTACAACTAGTGATGTTTTAAAGGGGCCTCGTTTCAGAAAAAGCTGGATATCCAAAACACAGCCTCTCAAAGCTTGCTAGTCACTTTATAAAATTGTGGTAAGTAGTTGTACAGTTCTGAAATTCTTTACAGGTACATAAACCTTTCATTCAAATGTAATTACCAAGATTTTGTCAGCTTTTGCTTCACTGATGCCTTTAATATTAAGTAGCTCCTTCTTCGGTGCATAAGCAACAGCCTCAACTGTGTGAAATCCAGCTTCTTCTAACTTCTTCACATCGTTTGCATTTATACCACATTGCTGAAAGGAATAAAAAACAATTATGGTAGGTACAGTGTTTTGAAAGAGACACTGAAGACCTAGAAACCCTCCAACTGTCTTCTGTAAGGACTGGATTGAGGAAAAGAATACTGAATTCCTCATTCAGTTACACCCAAAAATAGCTGAATAGACTGTTCTCCCCCTATAAATTCTCCTTTACACTATGCACTGTTTGTGTAGGTCATTATCAGTACCAAAAATAACATAGAATAGGAAGCATACATGATTCTCTTTTTGGCTATCTAGACACAGAAGGAGTAGTAATACAAAGCCATGTAAATAACTATAATTTTTAATTTTTACTAAATGAAGTTTTAAATAAGTTCAAGAAAAGGAGACCATCTTCAGACAGGATATTCAGCAAGTTAGTTGCACAGTGTGGTACAGAATGTAACCTCTTTGCTAACAGTTGCTGATTTACTTTTGTTTTGATGTACTTTATATAAACCACAGATCAGCATTTGTCCACCTTTCACATTAAATACACCTCAAGTTAAGCTTTGATGCTTTCTGTAACACTTTGGGACTGGAATTTTTTTTGACAAAAATTAGCTAGGCAAAACTAGTGGCCACTCCTAAATACAATTCTCATTGAAGAATTGTTTCGCTGCTTGCGTGGCAGCTTGTTCCTCACATAGCAACTCATTCCATACCTCTAGCCTAGATATCAGCTGGGGACCAAAGCTCTCTTCCTCTGCTGATGTATCTGCATTTGCTTCATATTGCATTTGCATGGCCATTACACCAGGTCTTCAATAAATCCTTCCTAAGGAAAAAGACACATGTGACACATTCACATGAAAAAAGAAATGTTCAAATAAGTCTCTCTTCTGTCAATGCCACCACCAAACACTTCTTTAACAGCTTCTTCATAATAGCATACAATAGGTCTCTCCCACCCCACACAGCTCATACTAATTATTTGCATCTTTGAAGGAATAAATCATTCATTTATGGGCACTCTTCTCTCCACACAGCAGCTTACCAAAAAACATACAGGTCTTCTAATAAGAAATAATAGGGGATTAAACATAGGATTCTAAAGTACTTTTTAAATCTACACGAGCCACATGATATCAAAAATTTCTTTATAGGATTACTTAGCAATACAGAGTACTATTTGAGCCTCCATGTAGCATGAAGTTTCCTTGTCACATTAAAAGATTACTTCGAAGATTTGAATCAAGACTGTACTTCAACATCATACTTGACATTGGCAGTCTTCATGCAACTAACTTAACTGCCAAACTGCACGGTATCAATACCAGTTCTTTACAGTGAAGCTATAAAGCTAGAATGGTGATTTCCCCCTAGCTGCACCTCCCCCCTGCCATTTCTTCTGAGGCTTCATAGATCTAGATTGACATGTTAAATATCAAGCAGAGGCACGGTACAGAAATCTGCAGCAGGTAAGGACACAAGGACTTGTAATGGAAAACAGATCACTCCATGAATGACATGGCTGGTATCATCAGTTCATCTTACTGATGGCAGCAGAATGACAGTTTGGGGGGGGGGGGG
>NW_017729025.1:81372335-81380020 GCF_001723915.1 Gavialis gangeticus | reverse complement strand
GTTTGGGGGGGGGGGTGCAGGTGCTACGTGTGCATCTCCACACTGACTACCTCACCTGAAGTCAGAGATGTGCCTGCAGGAATGTGAGAACTACCACATGCTAGTTCAGAGGCGACGTCCACTAGATACAGGAACAGGCACTTCCGAGGAAGGTGGAAGAGCCTCTTGCCACCACTTGCTTGCTGATCCACCTCCTACCTCCGAGCTGGAACCTAGCCATGACATCACAGGACTGTAGCAAAGGAGGTGGGGGCAGGGATCTCCCCAGTCACCTGGCCTAGCCCCTTTTCAGGGGGCCCATCCAGCATGACTGAAGAGCCTGTCCCAGGTCCTGCCTGCCCTGCACCGCTGGGCCCACCCAGCAGCTGCCCCGCTCACAGCCTTTTCTGCCTGCCCTGCACCAAGGTCCCTACCCAGTGGGGACGAGGCATTCCCTGGGCCCCGGGGATAAGGACAGGGGCTGCGGGGAGGCAGGAGGAGCTGACACCCCCCAGCACAGGGGGCGCGACCCCCTCTCTCCTCCCGGTGTTTCCACCCCTCCCTGGACCCCCCAGCCTGCAGCGGCCCATTGGACCCCAAGCGAGGCCCAGGCACGCGACATGAGTTTACTTATTGACATCAAAGCGCCGCCGTGACATAACGCCACCTCATTAGGCTTGTAGACACCGTTCACACCAGGCCCAGTAGCCCCGGGTGGGGCCCAGCAGCGGTTCGCGCACAGCTGGCTCCCCTAGGGGCTCCGCACGTGGGCCGAGCCAGTCTCTCCCCCCGCGGTCGCTCCCCTCACCTCACCTCACCCCACCCGCGCGCGCTCAGGCCCGTTGGCGGCCGCCGCCCGGTTCGGAGGAGCCCGCCACTACGTCACGTGACGTGACGCGTGTGGGCGGGACCCCTGCTCGCGCAGCCCGGGCTTCATTCCTCGCCCTGCGCATGCGCAACGGGAGGGGCGGGGCCTGGCTGCGTGGCTCCTCCCCCCGCCTGTGTGGCCTCCGGCGAGCTGCAGGTCGCACGTCGAGTCCTGGAGATGGCAGTGCCCCTCCTGCCCGAGCTGGACCGGCGCTTCTGGCTGGGGAGCCGTGCCAGGCGGAGGCTGAGGGAAGCCTCCCGGGGATCAACTTGAGCAAGCCGGGAAGCCTTACGGATGCCCAGAGCGTTGAAGTGATTAACCAGCCTAGAGCTGAAGGTTGTGAAGACGAGGGAGGGCATTAGGATTGGGGCAGGGAAATGGCTGAATTCAAGTAAAACCACTGACCAAGGTAGAGGCACGCTCTCTTATTAGACCACCTAGACGGTTGCAGAAAAGTGTCTTTATTTGCACGGTTCCAGGCTCATGCAGCCTCCTCGGGCAGAGGAGAATGCAAAGACAGTCACATTTCTCCCAAGTGGAAATGAAAATGAATACTGCACAGGAGAGCTGGAGGGTGACTAAAGCATCCATGTGGGATGGGACAGCTTAAGCCTCCTCCCCGTGACTGTCCTGCGCACAGCTAATACCTAATTTTTCTGCAGGAATGTAGAGAAGTCCATCAAAATGAACCAGTTAAAGGGCCCTCTACTTGGCTCCTGCAGTAACCAAATCATATCCACATCTGGTAAAATGCTCAAACTATTTCATACTTTTTACATAAAATAAGTTTCATGAAAGAAGCAAGACAGACACATCAGGGTGCAGTTCAACAGGAATACCCATGTCATTGATGTATAGATTCATAGATGCTAGGGTTAGAAGGGACCTCATCAGATCATCGAATCCTACCCCCTGCCTACGCAGGAAATAGTACTGGGGTCAGATGACCCCAGCCAGATGCCTATCCAGCCTTCTCTTAAAGACCCCCAAGGTAGGGGAGAGCACCACCTCCCTTAGAAGCCCATTCCAAATACTGGCCCCACTTACCGTGAAGTTCTTCCTGATGTATGTTTTAGGATGAACAAGATTTATGTGATAGTGTTGGAGCAACGTAGTCACAATGGTCCAGGAGCTATAGGAGAGGCAAGGATTTTTGTGGCGATATCTTTTATTGAACCAGCTTCCTGTTTGGGATACACTTAGACAAGCTTTCACATGCAAGGTATTCTTCATCTGATGACTGGTAAACACCAATAATTAGAATACAACGTTCCACAAGGGGAAGTTCCCTGCTTGATCATGGTAGTCTTGGATTGTGGTGCATCCCAGCAGTCACTGGTCTGAGATAGGAATGCCTTTAGAAGTCTAGCTGTGAGCATGTTGTTCGATTTCGTACATTATAATTTGGTGAAGCAGTAGAAGCTTTATCTTCTGTGACTTGAGAGAATCTAGTCAGCCACTAGGATCAAATTCCATCAGATAACTAGGTTATCTGCAAGGCATTCTAAAGTTTGTATGGGCATGTCCACACGTGTGTACATTTGGTTCCCACCTTGCATGGCAGGTTGCCCCAGGTGGGGTAGGGGTGGCTGAGGCCAACACAGTGCTGGCCCCAGCAGCCTTACCTGCGGTCTTGGGGACCTCCAGGGGCTACAGCCATGGCAATTCTGCTGCATGGGATCTGTCCGGCAGCTGCAGCACAGCTCCAGGCAGCCTGTCTCCATTTTTCAGCAGCACTTGCTGCCCAAGTGTGTGCTGCTCTGGGTTTGGGTTTTTTTTTTGGCCACGTTTTTTTGTGACCCCTGGATATCCAGGGCTCAAAAAAAAACAAAACAAACCCACAGAAAAAGAGACTGGCGCAGTGTGCCCTTGTAGTATAGAGAACATGTTTGCAGCACCGTATACTGCTGGAAATCTTCAAGAGGAGACTGGATAGGCACCTGGCTGGGGTCTTATGACCCCTCCCACCCCCAGTGCTCATTCCTGCCCATGGCGGCGGGTCGGACTCGATGATCTGTCTAGGTCCTTTCCGACTCAGTGATTCTGTGATACTGCACAGCTGCAGTCATCTGGATGAACCCTACAAGTCTATCCCAGCCATGCAGTTGGTCACATAAAACCCACATAATCACCCACAGAAATCCTTGCCTCTTCCAAGATTTACATGGCTTCTTCATCTGCTGCTGATAAGCAAGATATTAGGACAAAATATAATGGCACCACATTACTCAAGATACCAACAGGAAGTTGTCTCAACACAGACAAAGCACTGCCTAATTGGGGTAGGATTGTTAGAAAAATCAACACAGCTTTTAGGTTTTCTGTTAAAATGTTTGTTTAATCTATTTTGGTACTGGCAGTCTGCCGGGCGTGGAGACGTGTTATAGTAAGAGCTATACAGATAGAGGATTTAAAAGATTTTAAGGAAGGCCAGTCTCATTTTAAGTAGTAAAAACTGAAGAAATCAAACTAGAATTTAATATATTCAAACAGCACACACATGTACCCTAACAACTAGGCTTTAAAAGTTTTAAAATGTCATAAGGTTTTCTCTCAAAAATTCCTAATGGTATTGAATTAGGACTGAAAGACGTTGCTCTCTACTTGAGATTTACCCTATTCCTGCCTGCCTTCATCTCATCATTTATTTGTATTATACCACTGCACTTTAGCACCTGAACAACTGAAGGGAGAAATCTTTAACTTGTTTGTAACGTAGCGCCTACACTTATGTGACACTGAAAAGGTAATAACCTGATCTACTATAATTCTGAGGCCTTAAGTCATCTTGCTTAACATAACTGTCTGCTGTGCATTTGGCAGGAGTCATCTTAAAATGGTAACTGCCCGATTTCATAAGTGCCGATGCTTGCAGGGCCTGCTTATTGATCATCACCCACTCATATTAAAACATGTATAAACAAAAGCACCATTTCCACAGTAAATTTTTGATCATGAGGCCTTACCTATCTCATACTATTCTTGGTATAGGGTTGGAGGTAAGGCAAGAAGCAAATGTATTTATTTACAAAACTCTGCAACACAGAAAACAGATCTTTAGCTTGAGGAAATGGGCTGCAAGCAGGGAAGACAGGAAAGAAAGGAGGAGCTAGTTATCTTTCTCACTCAAAAAATAAGCCTGTTTTCCTTTTATATCTGAGCAATTCCTAACCCAAGAAAAAGGTCAATCCCCAATTCAAGAAAAGGGTCTCTTGGATGCATGAGACTCATTATTGAACTTTGCTGACCCCATGGCTAGAAGCTGAGAGAACAGTACATTTGTGGCAACTGTTACCCGACACCTAAGCCATTCATCCTAGCAGCTTTCACTGGGCTGGAAAGGTTAAGAGCAGTTTATTGCTGGAAGCAGCTACTCTAGACAGGCTGGAGAGCTTCAAGTGGCTTAGAGCTATAAACCAGTTTAAGTGATCAGAAACTGGTTTAAACCTGTAACAGAACAGATATTCAGTGCACATAAACCTGGGTGAATGTAGTATCAGACTTAACTGATTTGGCTCAAACCGGTTTATGCAATGTCTGTCCCTGACCTATTTCTTCAAACTCTTCTTAAATAGCTTACTGGCTGACCTGTTGATTAACTCCAAATAGCCCTAAGCAGTCACTGTGCTGTCTGCCTGCCCCAGTGAAGTTGGAGAGAGATGCACAGAGACACCTCTCAGCATTATCTAGCATACTACATGCCTAGGGTCCATGGGGCTGGGGTCCCTGCTGTGGGAAATGGGAGGGAGGGGGGAGAATCCCTGCTTGAACACCAAGCAGTGGGGGAAGGAGGCATAGGGCAGGGGGAAGCCAGGCAGACTCTGCTGTGTCTGCAGTCTCTGTGGGAGCTCCAGCCAGGGAGCAGAGGGGAGGGGTTAGCTCTGCTGTGGAGCAGAGAGCCCTGCCCAGCCCAGACAGCATGCCAGGATGCTGGGGGAGTCTGGTTTATTTTAAACCAGCAAGGATAGAGTGTGGTTGGGAATTTGGAAGTACATTTAGAAACAGAAGGCAGGGCAGGGCAGCACCTTGGAAGTTAACTGGTTTAAAGACAAGGTTCTTTGGGTAAATGTGATCTCTTTTATTTGACCAACTAAATAGTTGGAAAAATTGTTCTTTGTAAACTTTCAGGCACAAACATTCTTCTTCAGGCATAGGGAATGCTGTTTTGTGTTCTTCTGGGTGGGACAGAAGGCAATATTCAAAATGCAGGTCAGTGAAAAATGCAAATGCATGGCAGTGAGGATCAGAGGCCATGGGCAACTGGTGCCTTCTGAGTTGGGGGGGGGGGGCACTTGTCCCCCCAGCAGCCAGTCACCAACTGGGCCAGCTAGTCAGTCCCCTGCAACTGATCCTGCCGACCTGCAAGTGGCAGCAACGTGCCGCCGGCACTTCCAGGTGAGCACAATTGGCTGCGGGGGGACCGCTTCTCCCAGTTCCTCCACTCCCCAGTTGGTGCCCTCAGGGGGTACACGAGTGCTCTTGCCTGCCCCACCTCCCTACCCAGGAACACTGGCTGTGAGGGGGTGCACCAGTGCTCTCACAGCTGTATGTGCACCCCCTACGTGTCGCCACTGTCAGAGGCCGTGGAAGACAATAGGTGAGAGACAGGTGGCTATGGGGGGGAAAGGAGGGAATGCTGGTCTGGTGTTAGAATGTAGCTAGTAAAATGTAGAGAGATTATGTGGCATTACCAGATGGCAGGCAGGCAGGTTGGTTACAATGTGCCATAAGCTCTTGTAAGACAACAGCCTACTTCATCAGATGCTGTTGCTTACAAAAGTTTATGCCTCTGAATTAGTCTTTAAAGGTGCTGCCTTACCCTGCCTTCTGCCTGACTTCAGACTAACACGGCTAACCACCTCTCTCAACTGAAAAATGGTAGCATTCACTGAATAGAGGGATTGCAAAATGCTTTTAAGGGCTTTGGGACTTTGATTGAGAAGGTGCCACATACAATTTAGTTTATACGAATAAATCAGTTTTAAGAATATTAAGTGAGCTGTGTGCCTTAAGTACAGAAACTTAAATAATTGGATATACTTGAGAATTTGATATCAAGCAGGTTATTTGTTCAGAGATAACTGCAGTATCCCCTTATGAGGGGAGGCTTTTTCCTTCCACACTTCCTATGAATTATTAATTTGATTTATATTGAAGAAAAATATTAGTAGCTTCCATAGCTACAGGTGAAATTAAAATAAGCAAGGTGGGAGCTGCAAGGAGAGAGATTACAGTGCATTTTATGAAGATGAGGTTCTGAAAAAAATGTAGTGAGCAACATAGCAGCTGAGAAACCAGGTGCCTGAGGCACTGGACCCAAATGAATAGAGGCACAGGCAAGTTTAGGCTTTTTAGTCTAGCTCAGTGGTTCTCAACCTATTTTATACTCGAGGCACCCCTCCATACCTTTTGCAAATTGAGCAGCACCCCATTTGAAAACTAGTTTATTACAGACAGTTTATTAATGACACTGAGCATGTGCTTATCTCCTCACAACCAGTGGTATTCCTTAAGGATCTCACAGCCCTGGTTAAAATGTGCTGCTAACTTCTATTCAGGACAGATGTATATCCAATACCAAAGCAGGTTGTCTTTGTTTTGTCAGTAATTTAGATCAGTATGCTTGTTGCTTGCTCTATTGCAAGAGTGCTCAACCTTCTGGCATGTGGGCCACATGAAGTGGTAAGTGGCCAGTCCATGGGTTGGATATGGCATGCAGGGTCAGTCCATGGGTATGATCTAGGTTTCTGGCCCAGCTGCACCTACTGGCCTGACACCACATGCTGGTCCAACATCACACACCAGCTCTGGCTGTGGGTTGGTGTTATCTAGTGCACAGGGCCATGCTGTCTGGCCTGTGGGGCTCTGCATGGGTCTGGAAGTTTCGCAGCAAGAGAGCTAAAATTAATGCTGCCACTGCTCTCCTGCTGTCATAGTTTCTGGACCTGTAGGGAGACTCAGGGGCCAGATGACATGGTCTTACAGGCCTGAGGTCGAGCACCCCTGTTCTATTATGTTAGGGTTTCATTTGGCACTCATGTAAATGACCAAAGGCAAAAACATAACACAGGAGCAGCAATACACAGCACCAACAGTGCTTCTATCCTATGATCAGATTTTCAGAAGCTTCCAGTGACAATTAAGGGTAGGGACATGAAAGCCAGAGAATTTGTAAGAGAGCACGAAAGGGGTCTTAATCATATGCAGTCCTTCCCAGCTAGTTAGATAATTTAATCCAGTATGAATTTGATTCACTTGGGGTGTAAAGACTGGAAACGGAATGGATAGGAGTTAAATGTTTTCTGCATTTACCTATACAGAGAAATTACTCCCAAGCTGGCAGAGGCTTATAATTTTCTCAGATACTTTATAGCAGGGGCTGGCAACCTTTTCTAAGCCATAAGCCAGACCAACAAGGTCCCAGTCTGGGTTGCTCTGCACACCTCAGCAGTGGGGTGCTTGCCCTGCATCCCTGCCAGAGCCACATGTTGCTTCTTGAAATTGGGCCCACATTGATGCTTCTCCCAGCCTCCATTCACGAGCTGCAGTGTGAGCACAGCTTCCAGCTGGAGAAGCTGCACCAGGGCCAAGGAGCTGGAAGTTACTTCCATGCTGCTGCTCCTCCTCACTGCCCACTCCTCTCACCCCCATGCAGTCCTGGTTTGGCTAGAAGCTGTGCTCAACAAGGTAGCTTTGTGGAGGGGGAGGAGCAGTAGTGGCATGGGCAGCTTCCAGCATTCCAGCCCCAGCACAGCTCCCTTCTGGCTGGAAGCTGTGCCTGTACTGCAGCCTTGGTGGCTGGGGGAGGGGAAAGAGTGGCGGGTAGCAAGGGAGTGCA
>NW_017729025.1:81352819-81367335 GCF_001723915.1 Gavialis gangeticus | reverse complement strand
GCAGTAGTGGCATGGGCAGCTTCCAGCATTCCAGCCCCAGCACAGCTCCCTTCTGGCTGGAAGCTGTGCCTGTACTGCAGCCTTGGTGGCTGGGGGAGGGGAAAGAGTGGCGGGGAGCAAGGGGGGGCAGAGAAAAGCAGCAGCAGCAAGGGCACAGCTTCCAGCTCCCCAGGCCTAGTACAACTGATTACTCAGCCCCAGCACAGGCATGGTCCGGAACCCTTATTTTGTAGAATTGTGCACGCAATGCCATGACTAAACAATGGACCTAAGAAGTGCAACTGCGTGTGTGAAAATCTTTGGAAAATGGGTTCTAATTGAATGTATCCTTGAAAATGAACATAATTCTACTAAGTATAAGGGCTATTCAAAAAGTATTAAGACTGATGTTGTAGGAAATAAAATATTTTATTTACAGGGGTTTCAGCTTAATCTGCTTCAAAGTATGCTCCTTCTGCAGCCACACTTCTCCCAACGTTTCTGCCATTGGTGGAAGCACCTTTGATAAGCAATTTGTGCAATCGCTAAAAACTGCTCAGTCACATTTTTTTTCTAGTTTCCATATCACAAAATCTTCTTCCTTTCAAGGTTTTCTTGAGTTGACAGAAGAGAAAAAAAGTCACATTGGGCCATATCAGGTGAATATGCAGGCTGCAGCACTAGTGGGATACAGTGTTTGGCTAAAATTTAGCTAAAAATTGCTTCACAAGCTGTGCTGAGTGGGCAGGTGCGTTGTCATGGGAAAACATCCAAGCGTCAGACACTCACTTTTCTGGTAATTTCATTCCCAAATCACCAGTTAGAATTGAATGACATGAACCAACAAAAAATTTCAACTTCTTCTGCCATCTCTCGGACAGTCAATCACCTATCATTTTGAACCAAACTGCAAACTGCTGCCACAATTTCAGAATTTCATGATATTGAAGGGCGTCTGGAATGCTCACCACTTTTGACCAATGATTGGCCTTCTCTAAATCGAGAGAAGGACACCACCATTCAAAAAATCTTGCACATCTCACAGCGTCATCACCAAATGCTATTTTAAGTCATTCAAATGTTTCACTTGCCATTTTCCCTGATTTTCATGCAAAATGTAATGCCCATACATTGTTCTGGATACTCTGACATAACAAAAGGGGATGCGAGACACAAACGATCTTACTTCAACCACTGGCCACAGAAAACTGGGGAAACACTATGAGCTGCAAACCAGTTCAGAGGAGTCCCAACATGACCAGACATGCAACAAAGCCACGCCCCCCCCCCAATACTTTGCACCACAAATACACATTCAGTCTCAATACTTTTTGAACAGACCTTGTATATTATCTCAATGGAGGTCATTAATTCTTTGCGATCTTGAGAGGTATAGTCTGAAATCTTGTAGAAATCTAAAAATTACCTTTGAATGATAAATGCTGTGAACACCAGCTCCTAAAATACTGGAGGAGTTGACGTAAGTGTGCCCATTATGAATAACATTTACATTTAAAAACTGGTACTGCTTTACTTACACCATACTTGCATTCAGTTTTCTGTAGATGCATGTTTTCTCTAACGCCAAGTCACACATCCACAGCAGACAATGACAGCTCTTCTCCAGAAATACAGAATGCATGATCTGAGATCTGGCAGTCTTCTGAGATTATTAGTCTGTCATCTCCAACAATTGTTTACTGTCATACAACATAATGCTTTATGAAGTATTGCAACAGCACTCTCTGCTGGTTAAAAAAAGGAGACATCAATTTGAAACCTTCAGGTGCTACATCTGAATCCTTTGCCAATTTGTGGTTTTGAAGTCTTTTTTCTGCTTTTCAAATATTTATTCTCCTATAAAAGTCTTCTATAAGGAACAGAGGTGATTAAGAACATATGTAGGAGAAACGAAAGTGTCATCAGATATTATTGCTCTATTTTTTTAGATCACCAACAATTATTCCAATGTTAGTAGGTATTTTTTCAGACAAATCAAATTCAATACCCGGAATGTCTGTTAGTCATCTTCTTTTTTCGTTTGAAAAACATTAGAAAATATCAATTATTAAACTTTTAATTAATTTTTACCTTATAGAAGGAAAATTGAAAAACCCAAATAACTTTATAAAAAACTTCAATGTTTAAACTTCTGAAAGCACTTCTTAAAATTCTTATATTTTACAAACATATAGAAACTGTCAGGCACCTAGAGTGGAGAGTTGAGAAATGCTAGATCCTTCAACACCATACAAACAGGCCACAACCACAACAGCTCCCAACAACTTGAAGGCTGCTACATTGCAAAGTTAGATTACATTGAAACATTCTAGGGTATACAGAAAGTATTCCAGAAATTTGCTAACTTGACACTGGAGAATTTAGTCTCCATGTACAAGTTTGCTACAATACTCATTCTGTGCTCTAGTCCATTTACAAGAACATTGGAGGCAGAAAAGATTTCAGACAGCAATTTCTGGAAATTTATGTATCAACTTCTACACAGCATTCAACAGATAAATTAGAGCTAAAAGAAGCAACCATGTTTTGCTAAGCAAAGGCTATATTTCTTTATTCTGCTAAAGGTTTGGAAAAAAAAGAAGAGGAGGTAAACAATACTGTACCTGGAAGAAATCTAAATGGATGATGTTTTTTTTAAAACAGTAATTGCTATAAAGTAGCCTTAAAGGGAAGAAGGCTATGGGTAGGAATTTCATTACAATTACTAAAAGGATTATTAGGAAGTTAATGAAAGAATTAAGAACACATGATTAAATTTGACTGAAATATATTTAAAGGAGCTGCTTGGTTTAGAGACATCAGTGCATATCACAGTACTTTAAGTGGGATGGAGTACATTTAATTGGATTTGCTGGATCTACTATAGCCATTTCTACCAATATTGCAGCTAAAAAGAACAAACTCAGTTTGGGATTCTGTTTAAGCAGAAGAAGATTTATCTATTTAATGAAAGGCGACATGGAGTTTTTCTCCAAGGGAAAGGTGTTTTTCAAGCAAGAAGCAACAGAATGACCAATAGTAGAAGCCTGCCTGATAGATCTAACATTTTTCAACATCTCCTTATATCAGGTAACCTGCTGAACATACAAAACAAAAACATATTATTTACATCTATAGTCCTCCTGTCCCTTTGTGGTATACCAAACTTAGCCTTAGTAAGTGCCTCACAACATTGCATTTTACAAGGGTTTATATACAGAATAATTAGAATACTGAGATCCACAAGGGCAAGTTCCCAGTTTGAACCTGGTGGCCTTGGATTGTGCTACATTACAGAAATGGATGGTTAGAGACAGGGAGCTTCTAAAGGTAATTCCTAGCTGTGTGCATGTTGTTTAATTTTATATGTTATAATTTCGTGAATCAGTGGAACGTTTCGTTTCTGTGACTTGGGAGGCAGTCTAGTCAGTTAATGTGATTAAACTAGCTGTATTATCTTGGGGTTAACAAAGCTAACATTAGTGGCAGTAACTTCCTGTCTTGTAAACCTTGGAAGATGCAGATAGCTGCAGTACATAAGCCCTTACAAGAGCCAAAGCAAAATTAAAGGGGTTACATGAGCTTGCCTGTGACAGAATGTAATGAAAGGAACCACAGTTAGCAGTGACTGGAAGAACCAGGGGAAAAAAAGGAGAAAAGCAGGACAGATTTATGAAAGCCATGTGAAATCCTTCCTCCCTGGCTCTCCAGAGCCTTCTCCATTTCGTCAGGATGCTTTGACATACAAGAGGAGTTTGGCATCTCAACTGGAGTCTTATTCCAGTGTTTGAAATATTGGACAACATCAAAATCAATTGCTAAATTGGATTCTCAAAGCACTAAAGGAAGCTATAAAACACCGAAATTCTGTTTCACAGTTAACAATATTGAAATTAATCAGCTGGAAATTCCTGTAAGGCTGAGAGCAAGGACATCCAGTTTGACTAGAGTTGTGAGTGTGAAGACAGTAAATCATCAGAAGCCCCGGTTACGGGAACAGTTTATGGTGAATCAGCTTGACCATTCTCCGAAGGTAGTTGGTGCCCAGTGGCACACTAGATACAACAGCAGAAATTTCATCTTGGCTGGAAAAAAGAAAAATATATTAGGGGAGCTTCTAAGAGTATAAATTTTACTCCCTGTCCTGAACCTTCGAAGCTAAAATTATTCAAGTCCTTCATGGGCCTGCTTGTTCTACTCACCTAAGGTTCCCAATGAGTGTTTGGACAGTGAAGGGCAGAGGAGCTGATGGGTAAGTGGCAGACAAAGAAAGCATCACCTCAAACTTTGCAAAAGCTGTAGAAGTGGAGAACAAAAGCTTCACTCTGAATGGGAAAGAAAATGCACGCAACAAAAGGTTAGCTCAGGACTATTTCTTTGAATGTCTGTCTTCAAGAAACTAGTAGCCTCCCTTTAATTTCTGAAAAGCACTAACAGTTCATCTATACAAGTAAAGTTGAAGAATTACTTCCATTATGAGTCTAATTATAACCCCCAAGTTTTCCCCACAGAATAAACCAATGTGCTTAAAAATTTAACATGTCAAAATTCATACCAGAAAAATTCTGCCCCGAGATGGGAGGTGATGAGGTAGGAAAAGATCCAGAAATTATATTTAAGTTTCCATCAATTTTTTAAAAATTATTTCTTTATACATCTGTATAAAATTTCTCTATACATCTGTAATTCTAAGGTTTTTTATATATCTCAGGAACAGAACTACCATTCAGTTTGCTTTTAACATGAGGGAAGAAGATGTCTGTGAAGGAAATTACAGAAATAATTACAGCCTGATTTCTCTCTGGTTTTCTCAGTAAGGTATGCTGAGATGAGAGCTAATTTGGGATATAGAGGCAGCAGTTGACATTTGAAAAAAAGGGAATCTGGAAAGGAAGAAGTCCTTGGCCTGCTTGGTCCAGTCATGCACTATGGACAAAGTAGGAACTAGGAAAACGAAGAATTATCTTGCTCAAAATAAGCTTTAACTGTGGTTTTTTTCCCCACCTGACTGAAGCCATTTTAAGATTATCCTTAGTTTGCTGATTTACTTTCTTTTCATACCAAGCTTGAACTCCTGTTTTTGAGTCACTGTATAATGCTTCACCCTGGGCCAATGTTCTGTATGGAGATAGGTATCCAAATAGCATGCATAAGCCAAGCAGAGGAAGTAGTGAATGATGAAAGATTATCATCTGATAATGAAAAATGGGCTGTACCCTCAAGCTGTTTATTGCCAGCTATGCTGATTGTAGGGGTGTATTTATTTATTTTAAAGGTGTTACAATTTTGTAAGAAATGTTAAGTTCAGTGTCTCAGCTGGCTTCCATAAAGACAACTGGAATAAAATACTTTGTGAACATTTCCTGTTCCATCACAAAACACCTACAAAGCAGCTTAAATTTTTAATCACTCACTTTGTATCATCCACTTCTGTCTTCAAAAGATTAAATTTTCCTCCCCATTTCATCAGAAACTCAATCTCTTCTCCTAAGAGTCGACAGCGACACACCACCAGAGAGACCTCACGCAGCATCTAAGCGGACAAACAAAAAGTGATTGCATTAGAGCTTACTTGTGAACCATGGGACATTTTAAACTGCTGTTTTACTTTGAAAAAATACATGCAACTGCTAGATATAAACTGTAAGAGCTGAAAATAAAATTGTTCAAGTGTCAATACAGCATCTACAGTCCAAAGATTGCCCTACATTATGTTGGTATAACCTTTCTGTTCTCAGTGGGATTCACAGGTGTTAAGTGAAGGCTATAGTAAGTGTTGCAATTGAAATCATTAATTCTCTTGCAGGAACCAGAAAGGAATGCAGCTCAATTTTTATGTGATTTTGTTGGCTCTGATAACAGTAGAAAGAACTAAAAACTTACTTTAGTCAGGAAAGCAAAAAAGATCAATCCATGAAGGAAAAGACTGATTGAGGAAAGTACAATTTTAGAGTCACCATTCAGATGAGAAGCAAACATGTTACTGCATGTTTTATAATGATTTATTGGAACTATAACCTTTAGGACTGCTTTCCTTATGGAAAAGGCTTAAACAGTAAGATCATTTACAAATAAACCCTAATAAGCTACTTTTCTAATTGTCAGTTTCTATGCATTAGGCAGAAAGGATTTCATGCTCTTCTCACAGCTTCATAATTTAGCAGCTTCATCACCTGGGGCACATGGTTTAATGTTGGGCATTTTTCCTGCCAGGATTTCTGGCTTTCAATAAACTGGAAGATCAGCCTTTTGACTAGACGTGATGAAAGTGGAGCTCTCTCTTCTGTAAGAGAAAGAGAGGGAAACAGTTTACACCATTAGCGGATATCTTTCTGGACTGTCTAGGAATTTAATTGCAGATGAGTATGCAGATTCATCCCAGAAACAGGCAAAACCAAGGCACAGAGCACCATTTGAGAACCTTACCATCCAACAAAGATTCAAAGCTCACATCAACAATCTTTTTGCAGGGCTTGTCATTGAAAAGAACACCATCTGAAAGAGACAAAATACACAAATGCATGATTGTTCTGTGCTAGACTTAATACAGTCACCAGAAATGACCCGAGTAGGGTGCAGGGCCAGGGCAAATCAGCCCATGCAGGGCCCTGACGCTGCTCCGATCCCATGGGCCCTGGACCTGAAGAAGCTGCTGCCGCCATCGGTAGTGGTGGCATCAGCGGTTGGGGGGGTGGATGGTAGCCAGCAGCTAGACACGGAGCCACTGCTCTGTCCAGCTCCACGGGCCCCCCCAAAGTGTGGGGCCTGGGGCAGTCACCCTGATTTGCGTGCCCCAGGATGGCCCTGACAGTCACCCATTTAACTACCAAACACCTCATGTTTCTTCACATCTAATATAGTCACCCTTCCCAACATGCTTCAGTCATTTGATTAAAAAGTACATGCACCAACCCTTCAACCCATAATTATATTTAACTTCTCATAGTCTAAGTTCTCACTCCTCATTAGGTTTTCTTTTTCTCCTGCTGGAGTAACTACTACCACTCAACCCAAAAGATGTAAACCAGATCCAGTGGGTTTCTGTCATGTAGCTAAATTTGAAAGCCAAGGAAAAAACCTTTTGCTTATTTCATTTACCTATTGGTGGTCCAAACCTGAGAGTGAGTTCTATAGAATCATAAAGGAAGGTGAAAACTGCCTGGTGGTCACTCCATTCACTGATCTCCCACTCAGTGAAGCTAAAGAAGAAAAACAGTTACAACCAAAATAAGGAGCTAATTCTCTAAAACAAAAAGGATCAGAGCACAAGGTGCATGTATACCATCTACCAACATAGAAACACTTAAATGGCAACTGGATATTTCACTTCCTAATGGAATATTGTGTTAGTTGGAAAATAAATATAGCTCCACAGGAAACCTTGAAACATCTGTCTTGTTAAGGAATAATACTAAATCATTTTGGAAGGCTGGGAATGATGAATCTATTAGAGGAAAAGTGAAGATTTTGCAGTGACCCATTAGCCATTATTAAAATCAGTACATTACATAGCACACTACATTCACTGCAGTTTTATTGCTAATCCTATATTGCTAGGAGATAGGCATCTAAATGTAACAAAAATTAATACATTAGTACTACCATCATTGGGGGAGGAAATTAGTTGATCTGCAACTTTAAAAACAATTAAAAAAATCAAAAGCTGAAGACCCTTTTTCCTTTCCTTACTTGTATCTTTCCAAGAGTTCCTGACAGTCATTTGTTTTCTTTTTTAGGTGTTTTATCTCAGCAAGCACCTGCTGCTTCTCAGCCTCCAGGTTTGACAGATCCCTGTGGAAATACGGCAACAAGATTAGATGTTCCTGGAAAGGCAAATAACTCCGATACAAATGCTAGAACCTGACTGTGCACACAGGATTTGAAGAGCTAAAAAAAAAAATCACTATTTGATGGTCTACCTTTGAAGCACCTCTTCTTGGGCTTTGAGATCTACCAGCTCTAAATAAAACAAAAATAAAAAGATATGAGAAAGAGAATAAAAACAGTATGAAAAAGCCAGTTTGGTTATGAAGCTATGGTTCTTAACAAAATTAAAAATTCCACTGAGTGTAATTGTCCCTCCTACATGGCAAACACATGGTCAACAAGAAGTTGATAATTATCCAGCACTTAGAAAACAATATACTGTAGCCTGTAAGTATTCTGTTTAGCTCTGCATCAGAGTTTTTATTTTCCAGCAAAAAGGCAGGAAAACGTAAAAAGAATGGTTTATGTGAATAGCTATTCCCAGCCCAATAGAAAGAGTCTATTTTGAACCAGCCTAGTGATTACATTCCTTTAGGGGGTGGATGCAGGAGATGACAACCAAAAACCAAAAAAAAACTAAACAGTTCCTGACCCCAGAACTAACAACAAATATGACTGGTCCTATTACCATTCTCAGAATTTCTGATTCTGGATTTCCACTCTGACAATTGATCATCATTCTCTGTGCCATAATCTTCCAAGTTAGTACCTAGGGGATAAAGAATGTCATCTAACACTTCTATCACGAGGCAAGCATTTCTTTTATTGAACTAACTGCATAGTTGGGATGGAATTAGACAAGCCTTCTAATCTAAGACACAATTCTAGGGCAGTGGGGGCCAACCTTTTTGACAGGTGTCCAACAAATTAGTCCCATCCCCTCCCAAATGTCCTTCTGGCCCCCTTCCCCTGCCCGACTGGCTGCTCTGCTTTCTACTCCCTGCCCTATCTGCCCATCCCCACCCTGGTCCATCATGTGCCACACACAGAAGCTGCCCAGGCTACTTATAGCATGTATGCTGCAGGCTGGCCCCCCCCACTCTAAGGCACTGCAGGGCCCCTTTTGAGAATGCAAACTATGCCTGAATCAGTCACCCTCAACATTTTGGTTTCAATTGTTTTCAAGTATTAAAACAGAACTTCAATTTTGTAAAAATGACAATTGAGCAAATGAGACAAGAAACCAGCAGCTACATATTAAGCACACAGAATTTTAGATAGTATTAAGTTTATGGGTAAAGTCTTGTTTGTGATGTATCCCATTGCAGCAATTTTGAAACTCAGTCCAATTTTTTCTTGGCACACCAAATAAAAATCAATTCTAAAATTAAAATCGAATCTGGTTAATTAGGTTATGTTTACATTGCCATTCAAAGGGTGTGACTTCTCTAGATGTACTTAAACTACCCTAAGCACTGATAACAGGGTCATTTTGTCAGCACAGTGCTCAGCTCAGTCTTCTTGTCCAAATGTTCTGCCAGGCTCCTAGGCAGTTTTTGCTACCAGTGCTGAATCATTTGCTACTGATTACACTTCCCAGAACCAAAGCTAGTTACTTTGAAGTGAGGTTATGTACACTGTATTGCCTCAAGGCTGAAAAAAGGCTATGCACATACCTGAAGTATGCATTTACTCAAATTTAAGGTAAGCAATGTTCATTAAATACACAGCACTGTCCTCCTGCAGTGTTGAGAGCCATGAAAATGACTAGCTCCTGTCATTTTTCAAGGCTTCTAATAGCAGCACATTGACAGGTGCTTTCCTGTCACATTTCCTGGCCCAGCTGAAGAGGGCACTGGATTTACCTGAATCCAAGACACCTTTTCATTTAAGATGACCTGCCAATAACTGGATTCTATATATAGAAAACATATACATTTCTTCTAAGTTTCCATGCACAGCAGGGGCATCAATCAGTGGGCTGGATGCGGTCTGCAGAGTTGTATCATCCAACCCGCAGTGCTGTCTGCTGCATGCAGCACATAATGGCCCCAGCCCTGCATGCACATGTAGGGCCCATCTGGTGAGGACTGCATATGGTGGGGGGCCTGTCTGGGGTGAGTGCTTGCATGCAGCTCCTGCAGTACACTGGATTTGGGGCCAGTCTAGACTGGGCCCACAGACTGGCCCTACATGCCAGAACTAGCACACAGGGTCAATCTGGCATAGGTGCACCATGCAGTGTGCGCTCCTTACCAGCCCCTCCAAACAGTGTGCAGTGTACTCCCAGACAAACCCTACATGCAACATATGGGGTCAGGGTGGGTACATATGGCATGTGGGTGCATATGGCATGTGGGGCTCAAGCTGGCAAGCATGCTACAAGCCCCTCCTACTGCCTGGTCTTCCTGCTATTTGTACCCCCTTCCACCTGCACCCCTTCATAACAGATTAGAGCTGTCCACAAACTGGTAAATGAAAATTCTTGAGACAGGATCTGAAATGCTTACTTGTTTCCAGAGCAAGATGACAGTTATCCACCTCCTTAAGAAATTCATCTACTTTTGCCATTCTTGAATGCAGATTTTCCCATTGGACCTAAGGGGAAAAACTGGATATTTATATTTTGTACTGCATTTTCACAAAACAGGTATATTTAAAAAAAATACATCTCAGTTTACTAGAACCTTGAACTGATCTTTGTTTGCTAGGAGCTCGACCAAAGCCAGTGCAATCTGTTATATTCGGATCTAGAATGACAGATAGTAAGGCAAGCAAAGGATGTCAGAGAACACAGCCTCTGTCATCTTCTCTTCTTGGGCAAAGTGATTGAAAAATTGAGAGAGAAATTCATTAGCAAGATAGTTTTCTTGAGCAAGTGATAACCTTTTGACCCTTTAAGGCATACAGTTTTCTGCGATGCCCTTCAGAAGGGAATAAATGCTTCATCTCTCTCTCTCATTGGTGGCTTACACCAGCATACTCCTTTAAAAGCTCTCTATGGCAGTGCCTGTCATTGCTACTGCGTTCACTTAAATTAAAGACAACTTCAAATTTAATATGATCTTCCCAATAATTAAATTCTATGCATGGAAAATTATAAGTTTATTATAATTTGTCATCTTAAAATTCAATTTAGGAGGGGGGGCAAGGGGCCAGACCCCTCTTGCCCTCCCTGCCACCTGTCCCCCCCCAACACCATCCTGACGCTTCTATCCCATAACCTGTGTAATCCCACTGTTTACCTTCTGCTGCTCTGCTTTGGCTATGGGGCAGTCAGTGGTGGCTGCCTTGGCTAGGGAGAAGCAGCAGCAGCAGCTCTGGCTGGGCCAGGTCAGAGGAGCTTGAGCAGAAAGTAAGCAGCAGGGGGAGGGCAGATTATGGCTTCAGGAGAGACCGTACACACACACGGATCTCGCCCCACACTGCATGGTCTACCTTCACTCCCTCAGGCACATACCCCTTACCCCACTGCACAGGCCAGCCCAGCCCAGGGCAGGTGGCAGCTCAGCTCCACGCCTAGGGCCAAAGTTGGAGCTGAGCTACCACCTACCCCAAGCAGGTACTCAGATCCAAGACGAGACTTCGCCCCCCACCATGTTGTTTGAGGAGAAAAAAAAAAAAAAAAACTTGTCTAGGATTCAAGTAAATATAATTTTTTTTCTCTCAATATGTACTCCAGAAGCATCTAAAAGTCCAAACCAAGATCAGACTTTTGCTGTGTAAGAACATGGAAGGACAACTTCTGACCCCAAAAGTTACAGTAACAAAATGAACACTTACATTAAAACAGGTACATGCAGAACTTGCACATTCATATACACATTTAAAATACAAAAAAAAATAAACCAGGAATCCCTACTGATTGCTTACAGTATTTTTCCCCTTTTACTACCAAATTACCTGTATATCCTGCAACAGTTTGCCATACAATTGCACTTTCCCATTGTGCGCCAAAACTTTGCTCTTCTTGGTAAAATAGGATTTCATTTTGTTCAACTCTGCTCCAAAGTTTTTTAGCTGCAATGGATAGGAAGAATAGGCAAGATGAAGGAAAAAGTAAAATAGCTCGTTGGGCAAATTCAGCGGTATAGTAGGCAACCTATATTACAGTTACAAAGGGAATCATAATTGCATTCAGTTTCCATTAAAAAACAAAAAAAAATAATCAAGCTAGATTTCTTACTAAACAAAATCGTCACTGTATACCTGCACAGATTCAGAAATTAGAAATCATTTATTCAAATATGGAGTAACGTTAAAAAAAAACAAACTATACAGGCAGTCCTCGACTAAGGCGTTTCAACTTAGGGCGATTCGCACTTGTGGCACTCTGCCATTTACATCCATGTTATTACTTATGGCGCTGGATCCTCGCACTTATGGCACTACAGGGAAATTTACAATGAGAAAGAGAGGGCAGCAAAACAAACATCCCTGGATCAGTTTCTGAAAAAGCCATCAAGTGGCCCTAAGTTTCCCCAAAGAAGCCCTTCTGAATTCCATAACCCTGATGAAGGTGTTCCTTCACCTTCTGATTAAATACAATTTTATGTGATTAGTTACTGTATTGCCCTGTTTAATCGATTTATATACAGTACACTTTAGAAGGCTTTTTACTGTACAGTGTATATCATTTATAATTGATTAAATAGTTTATTTAAATATGGTGTTTATGGTCATTTCTATAAAAAGGTGGGCATCAGGCCCTTGGTCAGGAACATAACCCCCTATTATAAAACATTGTTTCTATGGGAAAAATCAATTTAAACTTGCAATGCCTTTTCCAGAAATGTAACCTGCTGTAAGTGCAAGGACTGCCTGCACTCATGTCTCAGTCAGAGTAAGAGATACTTTCAGCACACAAAAGGAGCAATTTATTTATTCATTTATTTTGAGAGTCTCTTGCACTTGTTATTTGAGCTTAGAACAATATTGATTGCCACATACGAGGTCACACTTAAAGCTCACAAAACCCTGGTTATTTACATCAGTGGTTCCCAACCTGCGGACCAGTACGGAACCAGGATGGGGTGCATGGAGCAGGCTGCTTCTCTCTCAGGTCTGCCCTGCTGCCCAGCTTTAACCCCGCATGTGACAGCTGGCAGCAGAAGCTGCTCACCTGGGTGGACAGACAGGGGTCTGAGCAGGGGGCTTGGGCCATAACCCTGAAGCCAACCCTTCACAGCCTGGTACGAAGGGAACCTCTGATTTATATTACCTGGGCCATGTAAAAGAAACAGAAATTTTCATATTGAATCAGTATGACATGATCAAAACCAAAAAGCTCAGGGAAAGCAACCCCCTTTCATAGATGGATGCGAGATAGTTGATATCCACAAGAAGCCTCATTTTAATCCTTTATAATTCAAATTTGGATTAACCTCAATCCAAAAAAGTTAGCTTTACACTGGTCACTCTGGAAAGTTTTTGTCCATTATAATATTTTGTCTCTGAATCCTGATAAAGACCTTCACATTAACAACTTTCTATCACAAAGTGCTTGTGTGAAAAAGTATTGCCTTTTATTAATTTTGAATGTCACTTCGAATCACATTGAATATCCTGATCTACCAACTCAATACCAGTTTCTATTTTAAACACTTTGGTCTTGTCCCTCTCTCAATCCAAATGTTTGCATCTTTTTATAGAAAAATCTTTTTGTAATCTTTTCTAGAACGCAACTAATTTACTGCATTTACTCAAGTAAGGTTTATTCCTCCAATCAGCATGGGAGAAGAGCCCCTCCTCTTATGTTCACATACAAGAAAACCTCACTAAATATGTTGCCTATTGTGGTAGTGTATTTGGTTGGGTTTCTGGCCTGCTTGACTAGGAAAACAGACAGAGACCAGAAGTGCTGATACTGCTTATTTCAGTTATATGTTCTGAGATAAGGAATCCTGCATGCCTTGTTTTGTCTTGATATATTACCCTGTCCACAGATGTTTTCTTTAAGTAAACTGTCTGTATGCCGTGTGTGCTTTACCATTGTTTTGTTTCTCCAAGGTAGTATTTTTTTTCTCTCTCTCTTGTCTTAAGTATAAATATGTTCGTAAACTTATAGAGTTCGAGACAGTATAGCCCTAAATAAAGAAAAGCTGGCTCTGTCAGTTCTGATTCAACCACAACCCAAAGTTTGATTTCTTCCACACTATCATTAGCAAGTGCTCACTAGTAGAAACCAACTGTAAAGTTGATTGAATGAAGCCCACACTAAGCGTTCCTATAAAACACATGATCCATAGTAGACAAACATTGCTGTTAGGAACTTTTCTTTTTTGCATGTGTGCCTGAGTGTGTGGTCCTTAAAAAAAGGGGGCAGTTGTTCCTGGAGGTACAGTGCAGCCCATCTGAATAAACTATAGTGCCCATTATGCTCAGTCCCCTTTAGCGCCAACTCTTTTTCAACTCATGGTGAACAGGTACACTGAATGCATTTCAGCTTCTTTACTGCCCCAGCTGGGCAGTGCCTTTCTTTCCCATTTCCAGTTATTCTAGTTTGTTCACCAGCCATAAATGTCTAGCAAACATCACACAATGTCTGTGTAAATGAGAGGCTGTCGCCCCCCGCTGCTCCTCACATGCGACTCATGTGATCCCACCCTGCTTGAGAGGAGCCAGACCCTGCACTTCATCTGCACGTATATTTTTGGAGGATCCCAGGACTTGTGACCAGAACATTTGGTTTTAGTTATAAAAAGGAGGGCTAACTAGCATATGGATCCCTTGTTGAGGGTATCTGGAGTACACACGCATACCGAACAGTTCTGGGCTGTGGAGTCACCATGGCTTAAAATGTTGTTGGCTCTGCTGGGGCTCAGCCCAAT
>NW_017729025.1:81346121-81347819 GCF_001723915.1 Gavialis gangeticus | reverse complement strand
GGGCTGTGGAGTCACCATGGCTTAAAATGTTGTTGGCTCTGCTGGGGTTCAGCCCAATGAACTATATCATAAATTATAAATTGTTTGGCTTTGCATTATCACCATGTATGGTTTGCACTAAGTAGGTACAAAAGTACTGCCTCCAAAAAAGCATGTTTATTGAATACCTGTGCTGAAAAACTTGCAGCAGTTTCCAAAAAAAGGAAGAAAGTAAAATGCATCAATTCTGGATTAACTAAGTCTATAGTTACCCATAGTAATTTTTCTATATACACAAATTAATACAGGTACTTTTATTTCAAGTCAGTGTTTTCTGGTTCCTTGTTTCAGATTTGCCCCTTACTTCCACAGGCTCAGACAGAGCAAAGTCTGAGCTGGGTCTGACAGTAAGGAGAGCAGGGGGAGGGACTGGTGGGGAGGAGCTGCAGGGCAAAGAAGTTGGGAGGGCAGAAGGCAAGGGGACCTCCTGACCTTCCCCAGCCACAATTTTCCTTGCTGTAGCAGGGGGAGGGGGCAAGTTCAAGACAAACTTCCAATAATTAGATTCTATACCTGAAAAATTATAACAAATGTATACATTTTCCATATATAGAATCTAATTACTGGACAGTAGTCTTAAATTCAGGATCACCTTACATTTGAGTAAATACAATAACAACTTCATCACCTTTGAATTTTGATATTTTGCCACTATTTCCTTTTCCAGATTAGGGAGGGTAGGGGTCAAGCAGCTTGATACTGCCCCATGTCCCCCTACACCTTTCCACCCATGCTGCCTCTACCCCCCTGCCCCTCTTTCCCACCACCATTGTTCACCCTTCGCTCCAGTGCCACAGGCTCCATCCCTGCCCCAACCTGGGACACAGAGCACATGCTTGCTCTGGCCACAGCCCAGCCAGGTGGCAGCAGTAATTCTGGCTGGGTCCTGGAGTTGGAGCTGTTGTGTTGTCACCACTTGTACAAGGTTGGAGCAAGCACATGGTCTGAACCCCAGGCTGGAGCAGGAACAGGGTCTGTGGCACTGGTGCAAAGGTAAGTAGCAGAGCCTGCAGGTTGTGGGGCAAAACATGGGGGAAGAGAGGCAGGGGGCCGAAGGCAGGCAACAGATGCCTGTCTCCCCTGCCGTCTCTTGATTCTAAGTCAAGGGGCTTAATCTCCTATACTAAGTGAGGAAAAACACCTTATCTTGAACTTGAGCAAACATGGTATATTCCAGGTTTGTTTCCCATCTCGTAGCCAGTTTTAACCCAAAAACACTTTGCCTGTCACTCCACGGCTCTTTAAAGATGTGCAGTGCCCACTCCAGTTTTCCTAAGTATACATTTAGAATGGAAGAGCTGGCATTACCTCTTCATCAGAGCAGGTCCTCATAACTTCCCAAAGGCTCCTATTCACATCCACCAGAAGTTTATCTTGGTCAGATGCACGTAATTTCAGCCTAAAACATGAAAGAAAAAAAAACAATAACCTGAGAAGGGACTTTTGCAATCACACAGTGTATACAAACAAGCATTGTAGAAGCTATTTTATGCAAGCTACACTCTTACTTTAAGCACATACAGAGATACAAACACTTTCTCATCAGAAGTCTGAGTGAGCAACCCTTCAAACCCTGAATCTGATAAGGCTTAGATTTATTCAACCATAAAATGTGATGTAAAAATACATTATTTTTACAGCTTTTTTTTTTTTTTTTTT
>NW_017729025.1:81345555-81346015 GCF_001723915.1 Gavialis gangeticus | reverse complement strand
TTTTTTTTTTTTTTTTTTTTTTTTGAGAGAGAGGGCTGAACGTTCTGGGTAGAGAGTTGAGGAAAGAGGATGGCATTGTGCTATGGCTGGGAAATTGTTAGGAGGACTTTTACATTTTAGCCATCTAATTACTATATGACTGAAGAAGCAGGTACTGGAAATATCTTGTCAATATGAAAACTTAAGTCCTTAGGATGCATTGCCACATGTAGATTAACTAGACACATTCTGAATAATTAGGAAAGATAGGAAGAAACATTTATGTCCTGTTCCACTCATTATATTTGATAACCTTTGTTAAAAAGGCTCCAAAAAGGTTACGTTAGTTAACAATCGTTTTTTTAGCTTATCTGTAGAGGTGCACCAATACATCGGTTCGATATTGGTACTGGCACTGATATAAAGAAAATTGAGTGCATCGGGACTGTGGTGTCGACACCCACACAGTCAAATGGGTCGC
>NW_017729025.1:81343232-81344534 GCF_001723915.1 Gavialis gangeticus | reverse complement strand
GGGGTCGGACTCGATGATCTGCTCAGGTCCCTTCCAACCGTAGAAACTATGGAAGTTGGCCTGATGTGGCTGATAAATGTCTGTGTGTGCACACAGCTGCAGTGCAGCACATAGGCAGCAAGGAGTACAGCCTGGCATCTTGGAGAGCTGTGTGCAGCTGGTAAGTCTAGTGTGGTGGAAGGGGAGGGGAGAGGGAAAGGGCACTGTGGGGCAGATCAAGGCCCCTGCAGTGAGGGAGGAGTAGGGCTGGGGCAAGTGCTGCCCATCTGGGGTGCAGGACAGTCATAGCTTGTCCAGGGGAGTGGGGCCCGCACGGGGAAGGGAGGTTGCTCCCGGTGCTACATGCACCTTGGGAGGACATGGGGGCACGTGTGCCCCCAGATCTGCACAAGACACAGGCAGGGTGGGCTGCAGCTATAGGTTGGGGCTGAGACTGTGCCAGGCTCTTTCTGGTGCATGGAGGTTGGTGGGGAGGGAGGGGGTTTGGCCAGGCTGCATTCAGGGCAAGTGGTGGTGGCACTGGGAGGAGGCTACGGCGAATTTGGAGGGGTTGAAGCCCCCCCATAGCCCCTTCCCAGCACTGCTGCCCGCCCCAAGTGCAGCACGGTGCAGCCCCAGCCCTAGCCCACAGCTGCAGCCCACCCTGCCCATGCCCCATGCAGATCTGGGGGCACAGACCTCCCACCCTCCCGTGTGCCCTCCCAGGGTGCACACAACAGTGGGAGCCCCCCTGCCACAGCTCCGTCTCATGCCCCGCTCGGGCAGCACTTGCCCCAGCCCCTGCCCTACTCCCTCCCTCATCGTAGGGGCCTTGATCTGCCCTCCCACACCCCTTTCCTTCCCTTCCCCTCCCACTACAACAGACTTACCAGCTAGAAGCAGCTCTCCATGCTGTATCAGAAATTGGATTGGTATCGGCCAATATGCCACCCTAAAAATTGGCTCTTGGTATCAGCCCCCAAAATCTGATACATAAAACTGTATGATATCAGCCCCTACTCATCTGATACATAACTGAAAATGAAGCAAGTTGTTTTGGTCAATTCATCTCTAACCACAAGTTTCCTACCAAGACCTTCCCATACATTTAAATGATTGCTTGCTTAAGCAGACCAGCTATTATCTTGAATAATTTTCCTATGTGTTTTTGGAAAATAGTGGAATTACTCTTTTCAGGCCATCCTGCATTCAGCTAAAAGCAAGGTTAAGGGTTAAAAGCTAAAATACTAATATAAACGTTCAAATGAAAAAAACAAACTTACTCATTGATCATTTGAGAAAGAAGCTGGCAATCTTCTTCAT
>NW_017729025.1:81334052-81338232 GCF_001723915.1 Gavialis gangeticus | reverse complement strand
CTCTTTTCAGGCCATCCTGCATTCAGCTAAAAGCAAGGTTAAGGGTTAAAAGCTAAAATACTAATATAAACGTTCAAATGAAAAAAACAAACTTACTCATTGATCATTTGAGAAAGAAGCTGGCAATCTTCTTCATAAATCTTTAGCTTGGGACGATAAATGTACTGGCTGAAAAATTGGTCCTCTGGAGTAGAAGTTGGGTTCATGGCATACTAGAAAGGACATGAAGAAGAAAGCTGAAGAATCCAATAAGGCACACAACGCTTCAGAAGTACTAACCTTAAGTCAAATTCATGGGTAATAGTTTTGCAGATGTTATTGCAGGAGAAAATATCCGTGGGGGGTGGGCAGAAGCAGCATCCACTAACTAGAAGTCAAAAAAACCAAGCTCTAATTGCATTTTGTATTTCACAGAGTTTTCTATATAATAACAGCTAAGTCATTTCACTTTTGTTGCCTGAGTTTCCTCATCTTTCCAATAGGGGATACGGGCTCACCTTTAAGAAAGCATGGTGTACTCTAGGGATAAGCTTGCTATATGAAGTTCATAGTATTATCTTTCTTTAATAAGCTGGCCCTTTAAATGGAGACAAGAAAAGCACCTGGACAGGATATAGGTTTATGGAACCTCTAGACCACAACAGGTCAGAATATTTTTCATACCTCTGGGTTTGTCTTCTCAACTATGCACATATTTGCAGTTAGTAGTGCTAATATTGTGTTACACCCTTCAAAGAATCTTGCCTCACCCTAGTTGAGAATAACTGCGCTAGAGAAACATAAAGGATAACATTTTCAAACAAACCTATGCAACTCAGAATTCAAAGTCAATGAAACTTTGACATTTTTAAAAATGGGACCTCAAAGTTTTGGAAGATTTTATTGGTAAAGAATTTGGGCTGTTCCAAGTTGAAGAATGGATGGAAATGACAGAGGAAGCTTTCAGTTTTAATGACAGTGATGATTCTATAGTGAAATGACTACATTAGCCATTAGGCCCACAACTCACTGTTTAGAGAATACAACTTCAAATATGAAGAATTAAACTATAACAAAGTCTTGTCTGACCTTTACTGTAAGTGAAGTGCAGTAAAGGCTTCAAGAGACATAACATTTGCAACCACTTTAAGAGACAGATTTCATAAACACAAGCTGTGTCCCGTTAATGGGCAAACAAAAAGCTTGAACAAGAGCCAGGAAACAGCTACCACCCTTCTTTTTCTAATCAGTGCAGAAATCTAGAAGAGCTTTAAAAACAACTAAACACTGGTATTAACAGATGTTTTACTAAAAATCAGTTTCTGTGGACCCTGAGGGTTTCTATCAAACTGATCTTCTCTCTTCACTTATTTCCCATTAGCTGTGGAATCAATTTTTATTTTCAAGATGTGCTCCTGGGCCCAGGATATCCAATAGATCACCGAAAGCTCCAGGATACAGACAAGGATTGAAAGCTTTGCTTCTATGACATCATGTAACTCTCTACAGAAGTAATGTTCATCTTTGCAGAAGACAGAACTTTCCTGGGGCTGGTTTGAGACTGCGGAATGAATTCCCCAGGTAACTAATGATAGTTTACATGTCACCAGTTTCTGCTTCAAGTGCAAGGTGTGTCTCCTGACCTTATATTCTTTAACATGAATAGGCCATATCATGCATACTTGGTAGAGTGAGGGAACAACAAACCCAAGATATGTTAATCACATTGCTTAATACACTATTATAAGTGTTCTGATGTTTAATGCACTATGAGAAAAAAACCCTCTAAATACATAGATGCTGTTGTGGATAATATTTTCATTTTATAGGAATTCTGTTCACTGCCCCTGGCACAAGAGCATTTCCTACTAGCACAGGCAATAAGAATCCAGGAATTAGAGGTGCACTGATATATTGATTGCATGTTGGACAGGCACTGATAAAAGGAAAATTAAAGTAATCAGCTATTGGCTTTTTTTGGCCAGTGTAGCTGATAATGTCACAGATAAATATAATATGCCTTCTTGCCAGGGCCCCTGGACGTCACGTGCATGCAAGCAGCTGCAGCATGCATGTGGCTAGGAATGCAGTCGAGCAGCAAGGAGAGTAGTATGGTGAAGGTAAGTATAAGTATGTGGAGGGAGATGGGCATGGGGAGGTGGGGGGGGCAGAATGAGACCCCCACAGTGAGGGAGGGGGTGGAGCAGGGGCAGAGGCAGGGGGTGCTGCACATCCAGGGGGCTAGGTCAGGGAGTGGGATGGAGCTACGCGCACCCCAGGGGAAGGCATGGGGGAGGGCCATTTGTGCACAGGGCAGAGGCGGGCTGCCCAATGTGGGCTTGGGGCTCTCTGCTCTGCTGCCTTTGCCCTGGGAGTTGCAAGCTGGCTGTGCATCCCCTGCCCATCAGTGGCAGTGGCAAGTTGTGCAGGCAGGGGATATGGCATGGCCAGCATGCAGCTCCCAGGCCAAAGGCAGCAGAGCAAAGAGTCCCGAGTCCACAGCAGGTAGCCCATGTCCGCCCTTGCCTTCTCCTAAAAGTGTCCCGGTGCTTAAAAGTGGTGGTGGCGGCACTTGAACTAAAGCTCGTTTGATGAGCTTTAGTTCAAGCACCCCCACCACCATTTTTAAGCACAGAGATGCTGATTCTCTGGACAAGCCACCTGTGTCTCCATCCTGCTTCCCCCACCCTGGCCCCAGGGTCCCATTCAGCATCCTGGCTGGGCAGCACCCCCAGCCCCACTCCCTCCCTTACCGTGGGGACCTCAATCTGCCCTCTCCCTCATGCCCCTTTCCCTCCACAGACTTACCTGCAGGGTGCTGCCCTCCATACTGCCTGGCTGTGCTCCTGTAAATCTATTATCCAATCGATATTGCCCAACATGCCTGGTGAATAACTGGCTATCTGTATCAGCCAAGACAATCTTGATCAGTGCACCCCTACTAGGAACAGAAATTGGACTAGTAGACTGATACCAATGTATTTTATTTTATAAGCGTCAAGGCACTGCCATTTTACAAATCAAATGCTTCTTTATAGGATAGTTCTGTATTCATAAAGACATTTTGCAGCAGCAGCTTAATGCTTATATGTAAGTAAGTGTCTCACATGAATATGCAGGAAAAAAATTTGGAAGGCCAAGTTATGTTTTGAGATGTAAAGGACAAGGGATATAAAAGACAATAAAAAGGATTCTACAAGTATGTCAGAAGAAAGAGGAAGATGAAAAAAAGTGTAGGTCCCTTACTGAATGCATAAGGCAATCTAGTTACAGATGATGGAGAGAAAGCTTAAGCATTTAATCCCTTTTTCACTTTTAGTCTTTCACAAAAAGACAGCTACTAGGGGATGAACAGTTGGCAGCAAAGACAGGAAGGAGACAAACATCTTAGGGTAGTGGCAGAACAGGTTAGGGATTAGAGAAGCTAGATTTTCAAGCCAGCAGGGCCAGGTGGGATGTACCCTAGGTACTGAAGGTACTGAATGAGGTAATTTCAGAGCCATTGTCTATCCTCTTTGAGAACTCAAGGTCAAGTGATTGGAAAAAACTTTGCAACAGCAGAAAGTTGGCCACTGTGGTCCCCCTACTTTACCTGTGGTAGATTAGAGCGTTATGTCTTGTGTTAGAGGTGGCCGTGTAGTTTTGCTAATAGGTTAGTCAACGTATTTGTATAGGATGGTTTGGACAGGGATGATCCTGCCTCACGAAGGAGGCTGAACTAGATCTCTGGAGGTCCCTTCTATACCTACTTTTCTATGATTCTATGAAGAGGCCAAACACATTGCCCATCTTTTTAAAAAAAAAAAAGGAAGGAAAATCTGGGGAATTACAAACCAGTTAATCTGACTTTGATACCTGGAAACATCATGGGGCAGGTCCCCTAATGTGAAGCTACAGTGAAGTTTCCAGAAGAGAACACAGTGATCAGGAACAGCCAGCATGGATTCACCAAGAGCAAGTCATGCCTCAGCAACCCAACTTCCACATAAAATAAGGTGACTGGCCCTGTGGGTGCGGGGTTGGGCACGGGGACAATGGATGCAATGTACTGTGACTTTAGCAAGTTTCATCCATGTTGTTTACCACAGAAATCTTATCAATAAACTAAGGAAATACAGATTAGATGAAAGTACTGTAATGTGGATATACAACTGGTTGGATCACCATAGTTTCATAGTTTCTAGGGTCGGAAGGGACCTGA
>NW_017729025.1:81329201-81334041 GCF_001723915.1 Gavialis gangeticus | reverse complement strand
GTTGAATCCCATCCTATTCTCATCTGCCCACGCTTGTAACCTGTCCAGGTCCGATTGTTGCCTGTTGCTTCCTTACTTAACCATACTTAACAAGCAGTCATCAGTGGCTCAATTTCTAGTCGGCAGGTGGTATCAAGTGTGGTTTCCCAGGGATCTGGCCTGGAATTCTTTAACATCTTCATTAATGATCTGGACAACTGGATTGAGCGCACAGTTAAATTTGTGGATGACACCAATTGTAGGGTGGAGTTGTTGACATTCTGGAGGGCAGGCCTAAGATCCAAAATAACCTGGATACACTGGAGAAATGGACCAAAAATCAATTCAGAAGAACTCCAACAAGGACAAGTGCAAAGTCCTACACTTGAGACAGCATAACTGTATGCTCAAATACAGATTGGGGAATGTTTCACTGTAATGGAACCAGACTTATTCCATTTCAGTGGAACATAAGCAGAACATGAACCAACATTGCAAAAAAGCAAATATCTTACTGAGTTGTATTAACAGAAGTATCTTTTGAAAAAAAGGGAAGCGATTCTTCAGCTGTACTTAGCACTGATGAGGAATTCACTTGGAATACTGTGTCCAATTTTGGGACCCACACTTCAAGAATGATGTGAACAGATTGGAAAGAGTCCAGTGTAGAGGGACAAAAACAATTAGAGGCCTGTTAAACACAATTTATGAGGAAAGGCTGAAAGAATTAGTACTATTTAGTTTGGAAAGAGAAGATAACGAGGGATTTGATAACAGGTCTTCAAATACCTACAGGACAATTAAAGAAAGAATGGAGAGAGTCTTTTCTCTGTAGCCACAGAGCTAGTGGCAGCGGCCTCAAACAGTAGCAGAAGAAACTCATGTTGAAGATTCAAAAGGCCTTTCTGACTGAGGCTGGTCAAGCACTGGAAAAAAGTCTCCCTAGAGAAGCTGTGGAATCTCTGTCCCTGAAAATTTTCAAGGGGAGGTTAGACAGATATTTGATTGGGATGGTTTAGTCTGGGATGATCCTGTTTTGAGCAGGGGACTGGATTAGATTATCTGAGCCCTACTTTCCTATGATCCTATGCAGAGATGACCTGAACAGGGTCCAGGACCCGGGGTAAATCAACCTGTGTGGGGTCCCACCCCTAGACACAAGGAAACCAGTGATGGATTCGGCAGTGGGGCGAGGGGGAAAAGGGTGCACCAAGCAGCTGGACGAGAAGCCAGTGGCAGCGCAGAGTCAACGTGGCCACTCCGTCTGACTTTTCAGGGCCCCCCAAAGCACGGGGCCCTGGGGCAGCTGTCCCAGTTCACCTCCCCCACACTTCCCCCGCCCCAGGAACAGCCCTGATCCTATGTGTTTGGACAACTAAGTTGCACTTCTATAGGAAAATCTGGTTAAAAGAATGCTATTTGATGCTTTTAAAAAAGTGAAAGCCAAAAAGACAATCTAGAGACCAGTTCCTCAATTTCAATATTTCAGTTGCAAATTCAATTGGCTATGCAGAAAACTGAAAATAAATCCTCTGTTGCCTGAAGGTTGTGTTGGCATGGAAACATCTCAATTCAGGTACCAAAACTGGGATACTCAATAAGGTCAGGATTGTAAAACCAACTATAAGAAAATTATACTAGAACTATTTTGTTTAAAAGAAAGAACACTTGCAAAGCAGAACTAAGCCAGGCAAAAATTCTGTACTTTGAATGCTTTTGGAGATTGCCATTTTTTAAATATTTATGATGCTCACCTCGACACCTAAGGCAAAAGGTGTAAGACAGGCTTGTGGTTATTCATTCAATACAAAAATGTTTACTTCTATTTTTCCTGTACCTGTACACAGCCAAACAGACTCTTTCCACAGTGCAATAGCAGTCTAGGTGTCATTTAAGAAAAAAAACCTGTCTTTTTGCCTCTGTTTTATTTTCAGCTTCAAGTGGAAACATTAGAATGAACATGCCTTGAATTCAAGTGCAGTAATGCTGTGCAGATGAGGATTTTATTTTCTCTAGCAGCTGAAAAATAGGACTTTCCTTAGCTTTACTGGCAGGGAATAAAATTAACATGGAGATGAAAGTTGTTTTAAAAATATCTAAGAGAGTACATACACGAAACATTCCAGACCTCTAATGGAAGAAAAAAATGGATGCATTATGGTCTCCATACTCTATTAGAAAAGTTTCATCCAGCAGTACAAAAACATTCTTCAGGCTCCTGTGAGGAAGAAAGTGCTGGAATAGCTACAGCCTTATAAAACTTTTCCATCTCTGTTGCTATTATGGTGTTATATTGTAATGTGGAGAACTCAAAATTACTGCTTCATTAATAGCCTGAATCTCAGTCTTACGTTACATTCTCAGAGTGGGACTAGGCTAGGCAGAGTGCAAGCGTTAATGACAAGATGATTGCAGGAGTATTATGAAAATTTCTATTTCAAGAACTATTTTGTCTCAGTAGATATTTATATACTACATTTTTAATGAAGTATGTGATGCAAAAAAAATGAAACTGTGTATAGTAATTCTTAGGGAGTTTGTTTCTCAGAATTGAAAAAAAAACAACAAAACCCCATCCAGATTTAATTAGACCTGTATTGACGTGTGGGGGAAAATAAAGAAGAGAATGGTTTGTTTGTGGTTTTGATGAGATAAAGTAGTCCTTGCAGCTCTACTTGTTTAACTTTCAGTCCACTTCAGTGAAAATCAAGACAAAAGAATACATTTTAAATGGCAATGGGGAACATGTGTTTGAGAATTTAGCTACTCACATTTGCTGGAAGATGGCTCTGCCGGGGCTTCTGAATCACAATATGGACCTGAAGAAGAGTAAAGAACTCCCCTACTGTGATAACCCCATCCTGAAATTTCTGCAATGTGAATACAGTATACATAACAATAATTAAAATATGATCATTAACACCAGTGCATGCAAAAAGTTCATTTAAAGGGGACAGAGCCAATACATTTCATCTTAGGAAAAAGAAATTAAAGTCTCTCAGCTGCTTACTTACCTCCAATAAATTCTGTTCACAAATACTATCCGTGAGAAGCTGAGACTCCATCTGACTGTTTGGCTGCACTAGAGAGAAAGATGGAGATTGCTTTATTTAAAAAAACCAAAAAACAAAAAACTTAAGAGAAGGCAAATAATGGGTCATTTAGCCTAGCACCTCAGCATGGCCTATCCACACTGATTTCTCCCCTGCATCCTCTCTTCCCTTATAGCTTCCAGCATTTAGAGACCTAGAAAGTCCTAATTTAGAGGCCACACCTCTAACTGCCATGTTTAATACTGGCTGATGGATTGGCCTAACCTCCACTAAGTTGTCCAAACCTTTTATGAATCTGGTTAAATTATATGTCACTACATCATCTTGGGTCAATAAGATCTACAAATTAATTATATGCTGCATGGGAATGTATTTTCTTTAGTTTGTTTTAAGGCTGCTTCTTAATACTTTCATTGCACGTTCCCCAATTCAGGTACTGTGACAGATGGTAAATAGTAAATCTTCTATGTACTTTCTCCATGCCAAATCATGATTTTATAGACCTCCAGTGTCATTCCTCAGTCTTTTTTTCTTTAAGATAAGAAGTCTTAACTTCGTAGTCTCTCCACGGCCCTGGTCATCCTAGTTGCCTTTCTCTGTATCTTTTCTACCTCTTTTAAAAGTGGTGGTGATGGAAAGGAAAGGGGGGTGGAAAGAGAGAGAAGTAGTCTAGGAATTGCAAACAGCATTCAGGGCATGAGACACATGACTTTAGGTCCACACTAATTCACTAGCAACTTTAATGCAGAGTTTGATCTTCATTAGAACAACAATCTAAGATTTCATACTTAACTCTGAGCCAAAGACTATTTTGGGAAAGTTAGAGGGTAACTGAATAGTTCCTTAATAATTAATTCAATTATGTTTGTAAAGTTGATGTCTGTCTAGCATATACTGCTATTTAGACTATGCATTACAGGGGTGAGAAATGACAAATGATCAGAATTAATTTGTTCTGAATCTTAATTACAACTTTCTAACAAGATGTCAATACTGAAGAGCCAATTTTCACTATACAGTATTCTATTACTCTCAGTTGTGCCATCTCAATTTAGCTATGGCAGCCAAGCCTATTAAAAATAAAGAGGAACAGATGAATAATAAAAACAACTTAGGCTGTACAGATGACATTAAGAAGAGAACTTGGATTCCCTAAATTACAAGATGGTGTTCTGCAGAATTGTGGAAAGAAATGGCTCTATTTGATGAAGAACAACCACCCCATCTAGGGACACTGGCTTGCCAATTTAAGAAAAGAGGACTTTATATTGGATCTCTAGGGGGCTGGTAGCAAAAGTCCACAGGTAATTTTTTGTTTGTTTTAAAGTAACCTAAGCATAGGACTGGAATATGGAGAAAATGGAAAACTGCAATTTCAGAGATAAGAGTAAGAATCATAGAAATTAAGGGCTGAAAGGGACCTTGAAAGATCATTGAGTCCAACCCCCTTGCTCTGGGCAGGAATGCTGCTGAGATCAAATGATCCCAACAAGGTGTCTGTCTAGTTTCCTCTTGAAGACTTCCAAGGTTGGGGATTGTACCACCTCCTTGGGAAGTCTATTCCAGATTCTGGTAACCCTTACTGTAAAGTTTTTCATAGATTCATAGATTAAGGGTCGGAAGGGACCTAGTAGATCTTCTAGCCCGACCCCCCGCCAGGGCGGGAGAACAACAAAAAACCCCAAAAAGAGAAACGGGACTCAAATGAGTCCAGCCAGGTAGGCATCCAGCCTCTTCTTAAAGACCCCCAGGGTAGGGGCCAGCACCACTTCCATTGGAAGTTGGTTCCAGCTCCTAGCCGCCCTAAC
>NW_017729025.1:81328133-81328635 GCF_001723915.1 Gavialis gangeticus | reverse complement strand
GACACCTGCATCCAAGGCCTTTGTGACCTGATCGTAGAAGGCAATCAGGTTGGTCTGACATGATCTCCCCCTAATAAATCCATGCTGATTGCCCCTGAGCATCATTTCCTTACATCCAACCTGAAACCATCCTCTAACAGTTCGTGGCCATTGCTCCTTCTCCTCCCTGGGTCGTCCTAGTGAACAGTTTGTCTCCCAGCTCCCAATATTCATCCCTTATGTACTTAAAGATGGCCACCAAGTCCCCCTCTCAGCCTTCTCTTCCCCAGGCTGAACAGTCTCAAATCCCTTAGTCTTTCCTCATAAGGTTTGTCCTCCAGGCCTTTAATCATTCTTGTGACCCTTCTCTGGACTCTTTCAAGATTCTTCAGATTCTCCGAAGCAACTATTTCTTACCAGCAAGTTCCCCATTCGAGGTGTTCAGATGACACTCCTTTTAACAGCAGTGACCACTTAGGAGAAACACAGCATCTGGATAGCAACATGCTCCTACTAACAAGCA
>NW_017729025.1:81316055-81323133 GCF_001723915.1 Gavialis gangeticus | reverse complement strand
GAATCATAGAAATTAAGGGCTGAAAGGGACCTTGAAAGATCATTGAGTCCAACCCCCTTGCTCTGGGCAGGAATGCTGCTGAGATCAAATGATCCCAACAAGGTGTCTGTCTAGTTTCCTCTTGAAGACTTCCAAGGTTGGGGATTGTACCACCTCCTTGGGAAGTCTATTCCAGATTCTGGTAACCCTTACTGTAAAGTTTTTCATAGATTCATAGATTAAGGGTCGGAAGGGACCTAGTAGATCTTCTAGCCCGACCCCCCGCCAGGGCGGGAGAACAACAAAAAACCCCAAAAAGAGAAACGGGACTCAAATGAGTCCAGCCAGGTAGGCATCCAGCCTCTTCTTAAAGACCCCCAGGGTAGGGGCCAGCACCACTTCCCTTGGAAGTTGGTTCCAGCTCCTAGCCGCCCTAACTGTGAAGTAGTTTTTGCGGATGTCCAATCTATACCTCCTCTCCATCAGCTTGTGCCCATTACTCCTTGTTATGCCAGCGGGCGCTAGGGGAAACAGCGTCTCCCCCAAACCCTTCTGGTCCCCCCTAGTGAGTCTATAGACGGTCACCAGGTCCCCCCTCAGCCTTCTCTTGTGGAGGCTGAATAGGTTCAGGTCCCGCAGTCTCTCACTGTAGGGTCTGCCCTGTTGTCCCCGGATCATGCGGGTGGCCCTCCTCTGGACCCTCTCCATGTTGTCCACATCCCTCTTGAAATGGGGCGCACAGAACTGGACACAATACTCCAGCTGTGGCCTGACCAGCGTCGCGTAGAGGGGGAGGATCACCTCCTTGGCTCTACTCGAGATGCACCTGTGGATGCACGACAAGGTCCGGTTAGCCCTGCCAACCATGACCTCGCATTGTCGGCCCATGTTCATCTTGGAGTCAATAATGACTCCAAGATCTCTTTCTGCCTCCGTGCTCTCGAGTAGGGAGTTCCCCATTGTGTAAGTGTGCTGCTGGTTCCTACTGCCCAAGTGCAGCACCCTGCACTTGTCCGTATTGAAACGCATCCTGTTCCTGTTAGCCCACCCCTGTAACCTATCCAGATCCCTCTGCAATCTCTCACTCCCTGCTAGCGTGCTCACCTCCCCCCAAATTTTGGTGTCATCAGCGAATTTAAACAGGTTACTTTCCACCCCATCATCCAGATCGCTGATGAAGAAATTGAACAGCGCAGGCCCCAGGACCGAGCCCTGGGGGACTCCGCTACCCACCTCCCCCCAGGTCGAATATGACCCATCCACCACCACCCTCTGAGTGCGACCCCTCAGCCAATCTGCAATCCATCTGACTGTGTAGGCATCTATGCCACAGTCGCCTAGTTTTTTAACTAGGATGGGGTGAGAGACGGTGTCAAAGGCCTTGCTGAAGTCCAGAAAGACTACATCCACCGCGACACCTGCATCCATGGCCTTTGTGACCTGATCGTAGAAGGCAATCAGGTTGGTCTGACATGATCTCCCCCTAATAAATCCATGCTGATTGCCCCTGAGCATCATTTCCTTACATCCAACCTGAAACCATCCTCTAACAGTTCGTGGCCATTGCTCCTTCTCCTCCCTGGGTCGTCCTAGTGAACAGTTTGTCTCCCAGCTCCCAATATTCATCCCTTATGTACTTAAAGATGGCCACCAAGTCCCCCTCTCAGCCTTCTCTTCCCCAGGCTGAACAGTCTCAAATCCCTTAGTCTTTCCTCATAAGGTTTGTCCTCCAGGCCTTTAATCATTCTTGTGACCCTTCTCTGGACTCTTTCAAGATTCTTCAGATTCTCCGAAGCAACTATTTCTTACCAGCAAGTTCCCCATTCGAGGTGTTCAGATGACACTCCTTTTAACAGCAGTGACCACTTAGGAGAAACACAGCATCTGGATAGCAACATGCTCCTACTAACAAGCATTGGCATATAGCCAATATATTGATACAGAAGTGTACAGTTTACTCAAAATGGGCAGACTGAGAAACAAGGAGGAGCTGTTTCATGTATGAACAATAAAGACATTTGCTTGGAAGTTCATAAGAGGCAAGAGCGGGTTTGCAGAATGACCCTGGATGAAGGATAAAGGGGAAGAACACAATCTCAGTTAAGGAATGATAGACTGCAAAAAGGAGGAGTAAATAAATTAAGAGTAACTGGCTTAAAAAAAAAAAAAAGAGTTCAAACTTATGGAAATTGGTTCACAGGGTTCATTGCACAGACAAATCTCAAGAATGAATGAGTGCAGGAGTTCTGACAGTTACTTTAGAGCTATATTAAAAACACAGTAACAAACTGCCCAACACAGAGGAAAGACAGGAAGCAAGGGATAGGGAGAAAGGAATTAAGGGAGAAATTATGACTGCAACAGGAACTCTTAATTACCTGAAAATCAAAAGGTATCATACAAAGACTGGAAACAAGGGCACATGACCAAGGACTAAAAGAAAAAGAACAGCACCAGTCTGTGGGGACAAAAGCAGAAAAACTAAGCGATTTGGACAATAGGGTGAAAAGCAACCTGTTTAAATTTGCTGATGATAATAAAATTTGGGATGAGGTGAGCACGCTAGTAGGGAGGGAAAGACTGCAGCAAGACCTGGATAGGTTACAGGGGTGGGCTAACAAAAACAGGATGCGTTTCAATACTGAAAAGTGCAGGGTGCTGCACTTGGGCAGTAGTAACCAGCAGCACACTTATAAGGTGGGAAACTCCCTTCTTAAGAGCATGGAGGCAGAAAGGGATCTCGGAGTCATTATTGACTCCAAGATGAACATGGGCCGACAATGCGAGGTCACAGTTGGCAGAGCTAACCGGACCTTGTCATGCATCCACAGGTGCATCTCAAGTAGGGCCAAGGAGGTGATCCTCCCCCTCTATGCAACAACGGTCAGGCCACAGCTGGAGTACTGTGTCCAGTTCTCTGTGCCCCACTTCAGGAGGGATGTGGACAACAGTGAGAGGGTCCACAGGAGGGCCACCCGCATGATCCGGGGACAACAACAGAGCAGACCCTACAATGAGAGACTGTGGGATCTGAACTTATTCAGCCTTCACAAGAGAAGGCTGAGGGGGGACCTTGTGACTGTCTACAAACTCACTAGGGGGGACCAGAAGGGTTTGGGGGAGACACTGTTTCCCCTAGCGCCCCCTGGCATGACAAGGAATAATGGCCACAAGTTGTTGGAGAGGAGGTTTAGATTAGACATCCATAAGAACTACTTCACAGTTAGGGCGGCTAGGATCTGGAACTAACTTCCAAGGGAAGTGGTGCTGGCTTCTACCCTGGGGGTCTTTAAGAAGAGTCTTGATGCCTACCTCACTGGAGTCATTTGAGCCCAGTTTTTCTCCTGCCCAGGCAGGGGGTCGGACTTGAAGATCTACAAGGTGGCTTCCGACCCTACTTCTATGATAAGGCACAAATGAATCACAAGTAGCAAAGCATATATAAGGCAACCAAAATGTATCTATAAATATATTAGAATTAAGAAAAAAAATAATGGAAAAATCTACGTCTGCTACATCTAAGCAGGAGAAAAGGAGAACAAAAATTGAACGATGCACATAAGGCAGTGTCTTTTTTGCTTTAGTCTCTACAAAAAGCATTAACTGTGATTAAATACCTAACAAAAAACATCCTAACAAGGAGATAGGAATACAGAATACAGAAAAAAAACAAATTAAGAAGATTTGGCAAAACAGACAAAGCAAGCCAGCATGGCAAGACAAAATTAATCCTAGAGTACTTAAGTAACTATCCAAAGTAATCTTTGAACCATTAAACAAACCTTTCTTTGAGAACTCATGGAGAAAAAGGGAGGAACCCAGGGGACCAGAGAAAGGCTAATACTACTTATCTACCAAAAGGAAAGCCATAGGAATTATGGATGTGCAACAGTCTCTAGAGGAAATAAGTGTTGCTAGATAATGCTGCTGGTTGATTAGAACCAAAATAAATTTTAGGTGATTATTGTCAAAAAGGCCTTACTACTACTAAAGTCTGCATCAGCCTTAATGGAATCCAAAGAACTGCTGCTGCTGGAGTGGGTCCTGTCTGGGCTTTTAGTTGACAGATTTGGAGGCTCTTCGCATTCAGGAGTTTCTGCTTGAGTATGAGATGTGTTACAGGTAGGCTGAAATTAAACAATATTGAAAAGCAGATATTAAGAGAACTGCATTCAGTTGTTTATAAATAATACTTCATTTATTGGACTTCTGTACAACTGCCATATTATGGCTTTCAATTGCAAATCATTTTTAGTTTCTGCACATTTATATGTACTAAACAAACACGGCACTCTAGTGTACAGTGAATGGGGCTCACTTAATGAGCAGCTATACAGTATTTTCTTTTCTCTTCGCTGTTCAGCATATTATAAATAAGGAAAACACAATTAAGTCACCAGTGAAAAGTCTAGGATCACATCAAAATTATTTGGCATTGGCAGGTACAGAGCCCAGGTCACCAGGCCAGAATTTAACTGCCTTAAGACATGAGCCCTTCCTTTATTTTCCTGCAATCTTCTACCTCTTACCTATGCATTCTAATTTATTTAGCAACTGAAGCAGGGGGCCCCCCAAAGTCAACAACCTCTTTCACCAAACAATTCACTAATTCCCAAAGCACGGCCATCTTATATACCAAATAAGGTAGACTAACACTAGTATATGATCATGCATTTAAAGAGCACAGCATATGCTATTAAAGTGCATAGCTTTGGGGTGGGAAAAAAGAAAAAAAAAAGACTATTCAATTACATGAGTGTTCACTTATCCAAACCATTGTATGCAATGCACAGCTTTCTGTATCAACAGAAGCTTTCATTGCTCCAGTATTAGCTATTGTCGAACTGACCAGCTCCCCTCATTTCAATTAGTTCCAGGGCTCCTACTGGAAGTCTTTAAAACAACAGGACCTAGTCAAGTTCACAGTTGTTAAGTGTCTTGAAATGAAGCAAGATAGCAGCTGCACAACCAACAAGCTCCAATCATTTTGAAGGTTTTTAATAGCAGGCCCAAAAGTGACTAGCTCCTTTCAGTTTCAAGGCTTCTACTCACAGCCTTTCACTCCTGGTACTAAAGTTTACAGGAAAGTTGAAACATGTTAATTAGGGCTGCGCGAAATGGCTATTTCTCGTTTTGATTTCAGATTTGGCCGTTTTGGCAGGCAGTGATTCATTTCAGTGTTTTGGATCACTGCTCTGTTTTGATTTGACCGAATGTGTTGTGTAGTTTCGATGCTGTTTTGGAGATTTGATCGGCAAGGGAAAGGCAGGCACAGCTAGGCGGCTGCAGGTTCTCCCGTGGTTCTTCTGGCTGTGTCTGCCTCTCCCCGGGCTGGGGGAGCCATGGGAGAAGCTCCCATGGCTGCCCTGCCTGGCTGGCCCCAGCCTAGTCCCAGCACTTAAAAAAGCCCTGCACTCACCAGCTGCAGGGGCAGCACTTGGGGCCTCTGGGCACTTGTGGCAGAGCCCTCCCGTGCAGTATAGGACAGTGGGGATCATGGCAGCTGCCCCATGGTGCAAGTGTAGTGTGGCTTGGCAGGGCACTGCAAACTGTCTGGGAGCCCAGCTGTCCTCAGCCCGAGGTCCCTGCTCCCAGGCAGTGCAAGGTGCCCTACTGAGGTGCTCTGGACCCACGCCATGGGGCCAGGAAGAGAGGGCAATCCCCACTGCCCCCCCAGTGCCCTGTGCTACGGGGGAGGCTATGCCATGAGTGCCCAGAGGCTCTAATTGCTGCTCCTGCAACTGGTGAATGCAGGGCTTTTTTTCCAAAACGAAACGGTTGCCGAAATTTCACACAGCCCTAGTGTTTATATGCATAGCAGTTTCTGCACTTAACTTGATCTGCAAAAAAGTAATGTTTGGAACAAGGGATAACAAATTGAGACCGGCACTGGATTATGCAATTAAACAAAATTATGTGTTTACTCACCAGGCATACAACTGGAGTATCCTGTGCATCAAAATGCACATGCCAAAGCAGACCAAATTGAAGTTGTATAGACTACCTTAGTTTTGTGAATTTTATATTTCTGAGAGCATAATTTTACAATCAATATTCTTTAAATGGATGGCTGAGTATACATATAAATGCTCAGGTTTAAAAAAAACTATTAAAACTACACATTTTACCTTTTTGCATTGTACTTAACATTCACCTGAGTTTCCAGTTGGACTGCTTGCTTAGCTAGCCCCAATCCATTCCTACCCAATTCCAAGTCTAAATGTCCTTGGCTCAATCTTCCCCATCTCCTTGCTCGGCCAGTTCCAGTCCACCCCACCCCACCCTAATTTACAATCTGAGTTTTCTTCCCCTCTGCCAAGTCTCTCTAGTCCAAATCTCCAGGCTCTTTGTCCCATGCCCCAAATATTCTTTACATTCTCCACTTTTGAATAATGCTGCTTTTCTGTCGGTAATTTCCTGTACTGTGGGGGAGAAGAGACAGGTGCTTTACTTCTTGTTCAGGTACCTAAAGCCAACACAGTGCAGAACTGCAACTATAGGCAAGTCTTGCTCAACCCCAGGGATCTTAAAAGAAGTTGTTTCATAGTTTCATAGTTTCTAGGGTCGGAAGGGACCTGAGTAGATCATCTAGTCCGACCCCCTGCCATGGCAGGAAAGATTGCTGGGGTCAAACGACCCCAGCAAGGTGTTCATCTAATCTCCTCTTAAAGACCCCCAGGGTAGGGGACAGCACTACTTCTCTTGGAAGTTGGTTCCAGATCCTAGCCACCCTGACGGTGAAGTAGCGCCTCCTGATATCAGTCTAAATCTACCCTCTGCCAGCTTGTGACCATTATTCCTGGTCACTCCTGGCAGTGCTCGGGGGAACAGGGACTTCCCCAGTGCCTGCTGATCCCCTCTGACTAGTCTGTAACAGGCTGCTAGATCCCCCCTCAGCCTTCTCTTGTGGAGGCTGAACAGGTTCAGGTCCCATAGCCTCTCCTCATAAGGCCTGCCCTGGTGCCCCCTGATCATACGAGTGGCCCGCCTCTGGACCCTCTCCATGTTGTCCACATCCCTCTTGAAGTGCGGCGCCCAGAACTGGACACAGTACTCCAACTGTGGCCTGACCAGTGCCGCATAGAGGGGGAGGATCACC
>NW_017729025.1:81293892-81305903 GCF_001723915.1 Gavialis gangeticus | reverse complement strand
TTTCCTAACGTGTCCTGCACGGGCCCCACATTACCTGGAACCTTCTTTTTACCCCCTATGTATTTAAAGAAGGACTTCTTATTGTCCTTAACCCGGGAAGCTAGTCTCAGTTCCATCTCTGCCTTGGCCTTCCTGACTGCCCCCCTACATCCCTGAACAACTGCAGTATAGTCATCCCTGGTGATGTCCCCTCTTTTCCACTGGGTGTACACCTCCCTTTTAGCTAGGAGACATTCCCGGATGCTTTTGGTGAGCCATGGGGGCTTGTGTGCCCTCCTGCTCCCTTTGATCCTCGTTGGGATTACCTCTCTTTGGACTTGGAGGATTGTCTCCTTGAGGAGCGACCACTCTCCTTGGACACCTGGCTCCCCTCCCCTCTGGGACCTCAGTGCATCCCTGACTATTCTCCTTAGCTCAGTGAAGTTTGCCCTCCTGAAATCTAGGGTTGCTGCCTTGCTGTTTAAACTCTACCAAGTTTCTACTAAGCATGTAGATACAGATTTTCTTTATAGGTTCTTAACAATTTGGACAGATAATCAGACATGGTAAAGTGAGCACTACATAAAAGTCACTCTCTGCCAGACTACAAGCCACTGCAACCAAAGGATTGGAGTTCTAGTTTCTCAAAGACCAGGTTACCAAAGTCTCTTATTATGGGTTAAAATGTACTTTTTAATTAGCCTCATTTTCAGAAGTGACTGAAGTTTCTCAGCCAAATTTTTTTCTATACATCAGCCCAAGGAATACAATTACAGAAAAATTCAACCAGGGTGGTTAAATATTGGCAGTTGTAAGAAAAATCAGAACATGGTAAGTGGCTGCACCCATGCCCAGCCTCCTCCGTGCCCCAGCCAGGGCAGGCAGACCATACCACAGGAACAATAGTCAAGGACTTTGTTAAGTCCCCAAAACAGGTAAGAAGTTCCCACCCGCCCAACTTCACCTCCCAGTTCAGAGGAACATACTCTCCGTCCATTCCCTACCTGCTGCTTTAGCTGGGCTGTACTGGGGCTGGGCTCAGCTTGGAACAGCAGGAGGCAGGTGAGTTCTCCCTTGCTTTGCCTGCTCCCAGGCTGGCATGGAACATGTGGGTGGGGGGAGGAGAGGGGCAAATGGGATGGACCAGGCAAGAAGGGGGAACCCACTCACTGCAACCACTGCCCCAGGCTGAACCCAGCCCTTGCGCAACCTGGCTGGAGTGAGACAAGAGCTTCCTTTAACCTTGGAAAACTGGGGACCCAGCACCAGTGGCAGTTGGGGCGGTGGGGGATAATGGGAAAGGAGGAGATTTACATCTGAGCACAGAGGGGAAGGGAGGGGGGATGGAATTCTTACTTTCTTCAGGGACTCAAAGTCCTTTTTTGCAATACAGTTGACTGATCCTTCTCTGGATCCACCCCTAACTATCAGCTGAAATTCAATACATTCATCTATAAATCCAATTAAAATTCATTTGCATGTCCACATAAGGTTTTGCAACTATAACATTTCCCATACTGATGGGATTTACAATAGATAACAGCCAGAATAATTCTATTACACTCCCACCAGGAAGAACAGAGAAGTAGTCTTTTAAACGCATCATGAATCTAGTAACTAACAAGACCCTTCTTCACTTTACTAATATCCAGGTGTTATTAAATATGGGTCTGTACAGGATACCAAACAAAGCAGCATGATTCTGCCAAACAGTTCAATGGACCATAAACATTTATCAAAGGAAGAATGAACTTTAAACTATTGAGTCAGTGAGTTAAAAAATGAGCAAACATCAGTTCCCCTTATACAGGTTTCCTTTGATTTATACTGTATATGCATTCCTGGAGAATGGCGCATAAACTGAATTCGCATAAAGTGAACCCACTTTACAATGTAATAAATAGGGATAGGTTCCCATGGTGGTGAGGGAGGCAGGCTGGGACTAGGGAAGGGGCAGGGGAAGAGCTGCCACTCACAGGGCTGCACAAGGTAGCAAAGCAGAGGGAGCAGAGTGGCTGTCACTCCAGCCCTGGCTGCAGCGGCCCTGGGAGCAACCGGCACCAGCTGTTTGCAGTTGCTGGGCAGTACCGTGCTCTGCCTGTTCCCACTCACCTCTGCTCTTGGGCTGCGCCATGCCCTGGTGCAGGCAGCTGGTGTCGGCTGCTCCCAGAGCTGCTGCAACCAGGGCTAGGGTGAGTGCTGTGCCTTGCACCACCCAGGGCTCTGGTTGTCTGCACTCACGACAGCCCTGGGAGCAGCCAACACCAGCTGCCTACATCATGGCACAGTACAGCTCAAGAGCTGAGGTGAGCCCAGGTGGAGCATGGTGCAGCCTGGCAGCTGCAGGCGGCTGGCATTGGCCATTCCCAGGGCTGCTGCAGCCGGGGCCGGGGTGAGTGGGGCAATGGCCCTTTCTCCTAAACCCACAGACTTACCTGCTTGGACAGGGGGACATCTATGCTGATTGCACAAGAGTGAATTTACCTTGCATATAACAAATTATGGGTCTAAATATGCTCATCGCATAAGAGTGAATTCACATATAAAGAACTTGCATAAATTGAGGGAAACCTGTATAGGGTCCAGTTTCCTCACACACAGGAGTTCCACAAAACAATTTCTTACTATTCCTTTGTTAGGACAAGACAAGAGTTGCCTAGGGAAAGGCAAAGTTATGGACTGGCACATGCAAGAAATTCTTACAGTAAAACCTTCCACTAAACAGCTTTAATTCACTCCTAAAATTCAGGCAGGGTGAATTTAAAGCCCTGTGACAGTTAACTATGTTCTAAATGTAAGTAATTAAGCCCACCTGTTGTTGGTTTGGAGCACTGTCATCCCATCCATCATCCCTCTTGAGCTTCTTCCCATTCTGGAGTTCTTTTTCCTCTTGCTCTATAGCTCTTTTCTGGTTGCTGCAAATTTCTTGTTCTTCATGTGAATTCCTTTTATTAGGAAAGATCTCTTTTTTATCCATTACACTAAGAGCCCCATCTGGGGGGTCACAACTTAAAGAATCATTTGAGTCCATTTCTTCTGGAAACACAGGAAGCAATTCCTCAGCTATAAACTGAGAAGGGCTCAAGTTATGCTTAAGACATGTATTTTCTGGGGTTTCTCTAGTGACCAAATTTACTTCTGGAACTGCAGTTTTTTCTTTTTCTTCTGCTTTGTTTAGGTCCTCTGCATTAGAAGTGTTGCAATTTCTGTTGTTGGGCAATTTAGGTAGGAAGATACCAAGACGTATCTTCCTCCCTTGACAAGCACCCTTATGTACTGTGTCTAAAAGAGTATCCACAGAAGCACCTCCACTTTCAAAATACACGTTTGCTGGCTCCTGAATTCTGACTGCATTATTGGACTTGTTTTCAGTATCTTTTCCTACTCTGAAAGAATCTCCTGGCTGTGTTGCCAATTTAGGCAACTGTTCAGCAAAGTTAGAGACAGGATCAATTTCAGAAATGGTAGCAAACTCAGACTTTCTTCTAATATGTTTTAATCTGGAACAAACATTTACAATACCAGATAATGCAGGTACACAGTTGGGATCTATCTGATCTGTAGGAACAACAGTGACCAAGGAAAGTTGTTCAGTCTGTTCTGAAGTTGTTTGAAAATCTTTTGGAAGTGTTTTCTTTTCAAAAGGCATTTTTTCATTTTCCTCCATCTCTTTGTAAGAAATTGTAACAGCGTCTGCTCCATCAGTAACTAAATCTGTGAGTCTACATTCTTGCCTGGATGAAGTAAGCTTCCCAGAATCATTTTTCAAGTCTAAATTTTCTATATTTGGCACACTATGTGCATTCTTCCTCAAACACTCAGAAGTGTCCTTATGTAAGTGAGGTTGTTGGATAGGACTTTGAACATGCAATACAGCATCTCCATTTTCTTCACTGCACACCACAGGACTGTTCTTTGTGACTTCATTTTCACTTTTTACCTCAGAAGTTTCCAATTGATTTTCTAGAAGCTTGAAAGACACCCTCTTTGTGTCTTTGGGTCTTACTAATTTACCTAGATCCTCACTGTTAACAGAAGTAGAATTAGCTTTGGGAAAGTCAGTAAAGTTTTGTGGCTTCTGAATGATATCTAATGCATCTTCAGGATGAATGAACTCTTCTGTTGCACCATTGTGGATTTTGATAGTATTGGTTTCTGATGAAAAAGGAAAATTTGTTCCATATTTGTCCTTCAATTCTAACTGGCAATCACTTCTGAAGTCTCCTGTGTGCTTGGAATATATTTTCTCTCTACAAGTGGAGGAAGGTTTTCTATGTAAACTCTGCTGCTGGCCGCCCTCATCTGATACTTCTTGATTCTCATATCCTTTAAGGGTATTATTAACAGCAGTAGTGTGAGATGCAGAAATCTCCATAGTATCCTGATTACCTGTAAACACAATAGTTTTATCAACCGGAGCTATAGGAACAGTTTGGTTGGATTGTCCACCCCGCAGGGCAATTTCATTATAATCCACCGCTACTTTAGGGATTTTAATGATCTCCACATTCTCACCCATAGGAAAAATTACTGTTTTGTTATTTGAAAGGGCTTCCTGTCCAACCTGTGCATCCAATTTTAGCTGGTCCTTAGACATTACTCTTTGCACAATTCTAGGAACAGCACAAGATTCAGTTATTTGCATATCATCCTGATTAAATGCAAATTCAATATTCTTGTCCAGGTAAAGTAAAGGTGGCTCCTGATCTTTTGAGCTTATCTGACGGTCTATTGCTGCTGTACAGCTCTCTGTGATCTCCATGTCATTCTCAACGCTAAATGAAAACAACCTAGTCTTTTCTCCAGTTAACCCCATCTGGCTTTTCCTTCCAGCTCCTTTACCTACTTTTGGCATAACTTGAGATGCAGCCTTTTCTATAGGTTTGTCAATTATCACAGTGTTAAGTGCAGTGATCTCCATGTCATCATTGCACGTAGAAACATGAGTTTTGTCCACATAATTTAAAGTTGGTTCACAAGGCATCTTCTGACCTTTTGAGCTTATCTGACGGTCTATTGCCGCTGTACAGCTCTCCGTGATCTCCATGTCATTCTCAACGCCAAATGAAAACAACCTAGTCTTTTCTCCAGTTAACCCCATCTGGCTTTTCCTTCCAGCTCCTTTACCTACTTTTGGCATAACTTGAGATGCAGCCTTTTCTACAGGTTTGTCAATTATCACAGTGTTAAGTGCAGTGATCTCCATGTCATCATTGTACGTAGAAACATGAGTTTTGTCCACATAATTTAAAGTTGGCTCACAAGGCGCCCTCTGACTTTTTGAGCTTATCTGACGGTCTATTGCTGCTGTACAGCTCTCCGTGATCTCCATGTCATTCTCAACACCATATGAAAAGCAAGTAGTCTTTTCTCCAGTTGACCCAATCTGGCTTTTTTTTCCAGCTCCTTTATCTGGTTTTGGCACAACTTGAGATGCAGCCATTTCTACAGGTTTGTCAGTTACCACAGTATTGAGTGTAGTGATCTCCATGTCATCACTGCATGTAAATACACAAGTTTTGTCTGCAGGAAAACACAGTAGTGCCCTGCTTGAACTTTTCTTTTGTGCATACATTTTATTGTCTGCTGCTACTGTGTGATTTCTGGTGATTTCCATATCGTTATCTTCTGAAAATAGGACAGTCTTCTCATTCAAGAGAGACACGGGCTTTAAGTCAGTTAAATTTAGCGTGTTCTTGTCAGATATCATGGGACATGAGGTGTGTCCTTGTTGCCTCAGGCGATTTGTAGTAATAACGTCCTTTTCTTTAGGAAATAAAATGTTATCTTCAACTCGATTCACATATTTAGCCACTACCTTTTCTTCTTTTAAAACTTTGTCTGGGCTTTTAGCCTGAACATTTAATGAATAACTTCCAGTTAGAGCCATATTTTCTTTAGAGGACAACACAACTGACTTTTCTGGACAAGGAGACAACTGTGGATTTTTTGAATATGGCCTAGATGTTCTAGTTAACAATGACTCTTCTGCACACCTCAAATACATGTCATTATTTGCAGCAATATGACTTTTACTGACATCCTCTTCTGAAGAAACCCCTTTACTAGTTGACAAAACATTCTCAGAATTTGCAATGTCTGGCATTCCCTCACTTAATGGCTCCATGGTATGGCTTTGACCTTGCAATTCAGATTCTTTGTCGCTGAGGTATATTCCTGCTGTTTTCCCACACTGCATATATCCTTTAATTCCACAGGGAACAGTCTCATTACTGGAAATGAAAGAAACACTTGGAGCAACAGGGTCTGGAGTCTGATCACTGCCAGCCATTGGATGCTCCTGTTTTGAGCTCATTTTGAAATTCCCACAGTCTACTGCTGCAGTTTGACTTCTTGTAATATCTGTACTGAAATCACCAGAAAACAGGAGGGTATTATTTTGCAGTTGCTGTGTTTTAGATACTACATTATTTTGGGAATGTGTAGTTTCACATTTTTGTCGCCCAGAAGTAGAAGCAAAAGCAAGAGCAACAGTATGATTTCTAGTTATATCCATATCCTGATCATCTGAAAAAATACCTCTTTCATCATTAGGAAAGGCAAGTGAACGGTCAAAAATACTTTCGTTTAATGGCTGAGATATTTCAGAGGCTTGCTTTTGGAAATTTGTTTGTGCATGTCTGTTGGTGGCAGTGGTTTGTCTTTGGGGGACTTCTTTATCTGGTTCTTGGAGTGAAATAATGTTTTTTGTAATGGAATGCAGACCCCCCACATAAGCATTTTTTTCTCCAGCTTTCTCAAAGTCCACTTGTCCCTTGAGATCTCTAACATTCGTGCCTAGGGTATGGATTATTTCAACATTTGTATTATTACCCCTTACCAAAAGTAAATTTTCCTTATTAGAATCAAGAGGACTTACAGCTTCACTTATGTTTTTTTTCCAGCTTTCACATGTAATTTTAGGTTGCATTTGTTCTAGTCCTGCAGTTATTCTAGTAGTTTGATTGCCAGTGACTACAGCATGTCTTTTTGTTATTTCCATTTCCTCCTGCTCATTTAAATTGCAAGCAGTTGGTATGTTACCAAAACTTTGAGGTTTGTTTGTTATAGAAGTAGATATATCAGAAGGAAATTCATTTTCAATGGTCTTTTCAATACCATTGGCAACGTAACTTTTAGTCAGGTCCATCTCTTCTCCTGAAACAATATGAGAATTTGCCAGGTTATCTTGAAATCCACACTTAGAAGGCCAAAAGCTAGAATTTGCATGTGAATTTACCCCAACATTCAAAGCCACAGTCCTGTGATTCTGAATCACCATTTTACTTCTGTTCTCTAGGACAGAAGATACTACAGGTTCTCTGATTTTACACTGCCCCAAAACTTGATTATCTGAAGTTATGTGCCTTTTTGTAATGTTCATGTCATCATTATGTCCTGAAATGGTATTTTCCATTAGCAAAGGGGTGGCATTTTCTGGTTTTTGAGAGGCTGCATAACAACCACAGGTTTCCCTGCAGGTTTCCTTACAGATTACGTCTATGCATTTCCCAGTAACGTCCATATCACTGCAGGTGGAAAAGACAGTTTTATTATCAAGGAAGACAGCCCCAGAAGAAACAGATCCAGGCATCATAACCATTGCTCTGGCACCTTGTTTAGAGATCTGCACTACTTCATGCTCATCTCTGCAAATAGTATGCCTTCTGGTAAAATCTGCCTCATCTTTAGCATTTACAGTTTTCGTCCCAACACATGTTTGGGGGCCCTTTTGAACACCAAATTGATAATTAGGTGGTCCCTCTAATCTGGAACTGCCAGATACAAAATTAGATGAGAAGTCCATGCTGATGTTCTGATTTTGATTTTCAGTGTTGGACGGATCATTTCTGGCGAAGGACAATTTTACAGTGTGACTAGCAGTCATGTCCATACCATCATTTCTAAAAGCCACAGTAATATCCTCATGCCTCAATTGCTTTGATGAGGCTTCGCAAGTTGCAGGGAAGAAAGTCTTCATGTCAGATGAATGACACTTTGTAACATCCATTCCATCATCTTGTCCTCTGAAAATTTTAGTCACATTACAGGTTTTCTCTTGTGCATGGTTATATGCATCCTCCATGGGAGAAAATACATTGCCTTCCAAAACTTGTGGAGAGACAAAAAACAGGTTCTTTTTGTCAGGCATTGCAAAAGTGGTATTGGCAACTTCTTCACTTGACTTCACGCTCATCAAAAATTCACTGAAATTTATTTTCTTCACTGTGGTATCATCTGGCTTCTGTTGAAGAGATGAACATGCATCATTTGTAGGATCAGAGAAAAAACGAAATTCTTTGGCCATTTCTTCACTTCTAGATGCTAACTCAGCCATAAACGATGTGAAATCTATTTTTCTGGGTTGGTCAGTTTCTTGATTCCTTTTGAGGTTACTGCGCATGATTACTGCAGTACAACTGGCTGTCATATCCATTTCATTTTCATCTGAAAAGATAAGTGTTCTGTCATGCCTATTCATTTCTTCACTGGTATGGTCTGCATTACACTGCTGAAGAAAGACAAGAAATTGCAGTTACTGACATTTATAAACAGTGCCATAGTGCTTATTTTATTTTAATACTGCAGTCAATTAATGCAGCCTTCAGGCCAGCATTGCATTTTTTAAGACAGACTACCATTTATATATTTGTCCTTTTGAACCAGCAATAAGCTTACATGCCTTCAAAAGGAAGAGGCAAAGCTCCATAATTAAAGTGCATACATTAGAAAGAAACAGAAAAATCGCACAGCAATTTTACTTCAAAATTTACTGCATTTACCCAAATATAAGACGACCCACCCTAGTAAGTATGGGAAAAAAGCCCTTTGGTCTTATATTCGCATGTAAAACACAGCAGGAAGCAGGAGGCTATTGTGGTCCTGAACCTGGGTTTGGGCCAGAGTCAGGCCCACAGCAGCCTCCTGCCGCTCCCTACTTTCCCTCTGCAGCTTTTGCCCCTCCTCCTCCACTTGCCCCCTTCCCTCCCTGACTTATTTTTTAGGCACAGATTGGTTCTGGCTGGGGCTCTCCTGTGCACTGAGCACAAGGAAACTGCTTCTTCTGCCCAGTCAATCAGCAGCACCAACACTGTTGCATCGCCTGCCCAGCCAATGGGCAGAATCAACACTGTTGCATGGCCAGGCAGCCTGAGCAGTGTTAGACAGTAAAGGGGGGGGAGGAGGGCGGGGCTGGGGGTTTCAGGTGGTAGGGGGCCAGGAATGCTGCAGGGGAAAGAAATGAGAAGTGCAGAGGGCAAGGAGACCACTTGACCCCTTGCCCTAGTGACTGCTTTCCTTGCTGTAGCAGTGTGTTTGGGGGGGGGAGGGGCAGAGAGGGGGTTCAGCTACTGAAGCTCAGCTATTGAAGTTAGGAAGCTACTGTAATATCACAGTACAAGTATTTTCCCTGAGCCTGATGAGTATTGAAGGTGTCTGAAGTTTTTCCTTTCAAGAGATTTTTGAATTAACATCCTGTTTTGTTTAGTTAATTATATTCCGAGTTACATTTTCAGCATCACTGGGCTGTGCTGTTACATTAACCTAAGTAGGTTAATGCAATGGGTTTTGGACACTAACATTTTCAGTATTAAAAAAGTGTAACTATTCATATACCTCTGTCTGTTGCACAGAAGTCTGAATTGGGGCATGAAGCAAAGTGTCCATCCCTGTGAAGAGAAAAGATAAAGGTTGCATCAACTGAACTGAGGATCTGTGAACTTGCTCTATATTCATTACTTTGAGTAAATTTTGGCAGAACAAAAACACACCTAAAGATATCACAAAAAGTTTTCAATAATCTTTTGGAGTAGGTGCAGAGGTATCTGAAGTTTAATAGCTTGCAAAACAGCTTTATGAGACAAGGTCCATTTATACAACATTGTTACACATTTTAATCCCAGTAAATAATTTTAAATAAAACAAATTTAATCTGATAATGAAATCTATTAAACTTACCGGTTATCTCACACTGAGCAGTTTCAGAGCCTTCATTTCTAAAAAAACAGTTTTACATGAACAATTTACTAAAAGATTTCCAAATAGATGGTTTTCATTTCAGCAGCTTAGCAAACAGCAAGCATTAGAGACGAATCGGGCTTCAGGTACTAAGCAACAGATAGCAAAGACTGTAAGCAGACCCAGATCTGCAAGATAGCAGATTTCATAAGAGTATCTGCTAGGTTGAAGAAAGCTTTGAAACCATTAAATTCTGGCATCTTTACATGTTAGGATGATAGCTGCTATCCTGTATAGCACTCTACATAGTGGTTTTTGTTTGCCAGTTCAAGAGAGGGAAAAGAAATGAATATAAACTTCTCATTCTAGGCCTCTTGCCTTTAGTTATCCTTTCTGTTTCCAATGATCTTTAAGGAAGTTTAAACTCAGTATTCTGTAAAATAAAATGTCTCATTGTTCCATCTGAAGTGAAGCCTTGGGCTGCTCTCAGCCCAACTCCTGATGCCTTTTCCTTTCACTATCCTTGGCTTCTCTTTTGATACGGTCAGATCTTAGCTAGATAAAAGAACCAGGCCTGATGCATTTAAAAGTATTAGTTGATCACAACTAATTATAATGTCCTCTTTCACTTGTTAAGATATTTTAAAGGCATCTGACTCTATCTACACTACCTGATTCATAGATTAAGGGTCGGAAGGGACCTAGTAGATCTTCTAGCCCGACCCCCCGCCAGGGCGGGAGAACAACAAAAAAAAACCCCAAAAAGAGAAACGGGACTCAAATGAGTCCAGCCAGGTAGGCATCCAGCCTCTTCTTAAAGACCCCCAGGGTAGGGGCCAGCACCACTTCCCTTGGAAGTTGGTTCCAGCTCCTAGCCGCCCTAACTGTGAAGTAGTTCTTGCGGATGTCCAATCTATACCTCCTCTCCATCAACTTGTGCCCATTGCTTCTTGTTATGCCAGCGGGCGCTAGGGGAAACAGCGTCTCCCCCAAACCCTTCTGGTCCCCCCTAGTGAGTCTATAGACGGTCACCAGGTCCCCCCTCAGCCTTCTCTTGTGGAGGCTGAATAGGTTCAGGTCCCGCAGTCTCTCACTGTAGGGTCTGCCCTGTTGTCCCCGGATCATGCGGGTGGCCCTCCTCTGGACCCTCTCCATGTTGTCCACATCCCTCTTGAAATGGGGCGCACAGAACTGGACACAATACTCCAGCTGTGGCCTGACCAGCGTCGCGTAGAGGGGGAGGATCACCTCCTTGGCTCTACTCGAGATGCACCTGTGGATGCACGACAAGGTCCGGTTAGCCCTGCCAACCATGACCTCGCATTGTCGGCCCATGTTCATCTTGGAGTCAATAATGATCCCGACATGTTTTTAAACAGCACTTCATAAAAATATCACTAACATTCTCTCTCATCTATAAAGGGAGCCTTAGAGCTCAGACTCAATATTCTTGTCTTCATTAGAAAAAAAGTTACATTTTAAGTACTTAAGCCCTTGGGTTTACCTCAACATATAACATATTAAAATATATATTTTACATACACATAGTCCAAGTAACCATTTTGTCCCAGTGGTGATTGTCCAGGTCTCTGGACACTACTATGGTAGATATACACATTCTATCAGTGAAACAGCAGATGATACGCACATATTCTAGAGTCACTTTATGCTTCTTTGGGTTGTGCTAAGTTAGGAAAGCAAGTAGAATATCCGTTATAAGGAATACATAATGGGCACAGAAATCTGGCGGGGCATGTGCCCCGCCACCCCCCCTCAATGCATTGCCTATGGCATCAACTATACCCACACACCCCCTGCCCCACACACTGGGGAGTTGGGGTGAGGGGCAATGGGTCAGGAGTGAGGGGCACTGGCAGGGATGGAGGGCTGTGGGTTGGGAGTGAGGGGCATCAGCAGGGCTGGGGGGTGGGGGGCTATGGGTCAGGAGCAAAGGGCAATGGCATTGGCAGGGCATTGGCACAGAGCTACAAAGCAGCAGAGGGGGATAGTTGCAGCTGGACCCACGTCTTGGTGAGCAAAGGGGGCAGGGGAAGCTCCGATTTTCCATGAAACGC
>NW_017729025.1:81289249-81293879 GCF_001723915.1 Gavialis gangeticus | reverse complement strand
CCCCCCCCCCCCCAAATCAAACACCAAAATATACAGGTATTTAGAATTTAGCCTAATATAATAAAGGGATTAGTTTGCCTGTCTATCTGTCCATACTACACTTGGTGCACTCTACTTGATTACTGAAACAACCAATCAGAGCACTTCAAGAGTGTTACAGGCTGGAGGCAGTGGTGCAGTGGAGCACCGTCATGAAGGAGGCAGGGGGGCGAGGCCAGCAGCCTTTTTTTGTTTTTCAAAATTCATCCATCATTCTTGACAGGCAATTTGCTAGTTTTATTATAATGACTGAAGCACTGGTAGGCTTCCAAATTGCTTTAAAACTGTAAATATATCAATAAAAAAATGTTCAGCTGATAGCCTATATATACTGTGGCATTTTATTTGAATTGTGGAAAAAAGTGCAATTTGGGTTTGTTTATTTTAAATCAGAGAATTGGGATGGGGGGCATTCAATCAGAGAATTTGGGTGTGGGGGGGTAACAGATAAAACCAGGATCCCTTCTGATCAGGCTCCTGCACTTTTGGTGCTTCCCCATGACGGCTCTGATCAGCAATAACTGTCTTAAAAAGGACAAGTAAGAATGAAGTGCAAAATGGTAAAGGATTAAAACAGGCAGTTTGAAAAGGCGCACACATACATAAATTTTACATGTATCCCAGGTCACTCCTGACTCTTCAGGTACAAGAACATAGAATGCAAAGCCCAGGTTAGTTTTAAGTTATTATGACTGGCTGACTTGGACACAGACCTTCTTGAAGAACATTACCACCATTCTAATCAATCCTAATACTTAACTACTTTTAATATGAAGGCAGGGCAGGATAGCACCTTAAAAAATAACTGATTCAAAGAGGCAGAAATTTGCATAGGTAACAGCCTACATGAGAAGGTCATGTTGCTGGTATTGTTGTTTTATTATAGTCTTGGTTTACAGAAACATTTTAATAGTTGTGTCATAAGAAAATGCTCTCGCAAACCAGAACTCTTAAATGTATGCAAATGGGATTGTCCAAACTTACTGGTTAAGCAGGACTTGATTCCTTACATCTGTTGCTGTTTCTAAAAATAAAAGCAAAATACAAACGTTAAGTAACAATTTGAGAGACTGTATCCAGCTATTTGGAGATGGGAATAAACTGCATGGAAAAAATCTGTGCTACCCTTCCTAGATGATGTTTCTTTGTACACTCAAAAAGCCAGAAACAGAATAACCTGAAGTTCCATTACCTCCTTCAGAAAGTTCTGGCAGCTGGGTGCAGGATATTCTGCTACGTCTGTGCAAATTGAACAGAAATGGCCCAAAAAGTAGAACTGACAAGTTTAGTTTGACTTATAAATAATTTCTTCTCATTTAGCTACAAGGTCTACAAGGCCTTTCAGTGCCTCATAGGAGAGGATGTGGTCAGCTACCAGTGACTGACAAGTGAGATTCTGTGAGTGTAGCTGCAAGCAGGCTGGGAGGCCGCTGGCTTAAAAGTTGTGTGAATGTTACATACAAAAGAAAGGATTTTTTACCTGCATTTCCAGGATCTGCCATGTTAACCTTCACATCTGTCTTGAAGACCCTGAAACTAAATATAGAATACTTATTACCCTGGAACAAAGAAAATTCTATTTAAAACCAAGACAAAAAAAGTTTTGATTTCAGCCCTTCTTCCTTTTGTACGCTCTAAAGAATACCTAAAAAGTACTTGGAAGAAAGAGAACATATTGAATTTCCTTATAACTTCCAATAAATTACCTTGACTGAACTTAAGGTGAAAACTGCAAAAGTTAATTAATGACAACTATCATTTTTTAAGTTGCAAAATCTTTCCCCTCCTGCCTTCTTTTCAAAATAAATAGAAGAGGTTAAGAATTCTTTCAAATTTGTGAAATATATGAATCTCAATATACCAATATTTAATCTCTAAAATTGAATTCTTACACACTCATTTAAACTTATAAGCAGCAACTTCCAGCAAATTCCTAGAGTGTGTTGGGGATAACTTTTTGGTAGAGCAGGTAGAGAGGCCAACTGGGGGGAAGCTCTTTTTAACTTACTGCTCACAAGCAGGGAGGATTTGGTTGGGAATGTGAAAGAAGAAGGTAATTTGGGTGACTGACCATATAAGAACAGAGTTCAAGACCATAAAGGGAGGAAGAAAGGAGAGTAGCAGATTAAGAAAAGCACTTCAGAAAAGCAGACTTTAACAAACTCAGGGAACTGGTGGGCAGGATCACCTAGAAGGAAAGTCTGAGGGGAAAAGGAGTCCAAGAGAGCTAGTTATACTTGAAGGAGAACATATTAATGGAACAGAAGCAAGCTATTCCACTGCAACAGAAGAATGGGAAATGCAACAGAAGACCAGCCTGGGTAGACAGCTATCTCTTCAGTGAGCTGAAACTCAAGAAAGAAACCCTATAAATACTGGAAACTGGATCATAGTATTTGGGAAGACTATAAGAGTATCACACAGGGATACAGGCAGACAATTAGGAAAGACAAGGCACAATTTGAGGTGCAGCTAGCAAGGGGGACACACACACACACACACACACACACACACACACACAAAAGAAAAAAAAAATGAATAAAAAGGGGTTCTACAACTATGCCCAATGTCAGAAGGGTAGAGAAACCATGGTTGACTTATGGAATTCAGAAGGCAATCTAGTTATGGATGATGCAGAGAAGGCCAAAGTAAGTCTTCACAAAGAGGCAGCTTTCTGGATATTGCAGTCAGGCTGACTGGTCCGTAGTTCCCCAGATACTCCAGATGATGAGTGCAGTTGGCAGCAAAAAAAGGAAGGAAACAGGTAGCCTGGAGTAACAGCAGAACAGATTAGGGACTGGTCTGAGATGCTGGGTGCTTGTCAAGTCAGCAGTGCCACATGGAATGCATCCTAGGGTACCAAAGATACTGACTGAGGTAATTTCAGAGCCATTGGTCATCCTCTTTGAGAACTCATGGAGGTCAGGTGACATCCCAGACAACTAGAAACGGGTAAATATAATGTTCATCTTTAAGAAAGGGCAGAAGGGAGTATCTGGGGAACTACGGACCAGTCAGCCTGACTGTAATATCCAGAAAGCAGGAGCGGGTGCACTAGGAATCCATTGTAAAGTATCTAGAGAAGAAGATGATCAGGAACAGCCAGAATGGATTCACCAAGAGCAAGTCATACCTGACTAACCTGATTTCCTTCTATGATTAAGTGACAGGTTCTGTGGATTAGTGTGTGTGTGGGGGGGAGGTGGCAGAGGGAGTAGATGTGATATAGTCCAACTTTGGTGAGGCCTTAGACACCATCTCCCACAACATCGTCATTAACAAGCTAAGGAAATACTGACTCAGCAAAAAACTGTCAGGATATACAACTGGTTGGATCATCACACTCAGTGGGCGCATCTACATGACACTACGTCACCATAGCAATGCACTGCAGTGATGTAGTGTTGGAGGTCACAAACTGACACTGCATCTACGTTGTTATAGCAATGCGCTCTCTCCTTATAGTGCATTGCTACAGCAGCGTAGCAGCTAAAAATAACCATGTGCCGCATGCATGGCTGTTACTGCACTGTTGTTTAGTACTTCCAAAAGGAAATACTAAAAGATGGTACAGTAACAAAGGCGCCAAATGGACATGTGTAGATGGGCCCAGTGAGTAGTCCTCAATGGCTCGGGAAGAGCTACCAAAAGGGGTTCCTCAGGGCTCTGTCCTGGATCTAGTATTCTTTAATGTCATAAATGAAGCCTCATGTGGAGTACTGTCTAGTTTTGGGCCCCATGCTTCAAGAAGTATATGCAGTTTGGAAAGCATCTGGCACAGAACAACAAAAATGATTAGAGGACTGGGAGGCATGAGTTATTATGAGGAAAGACTAAAACAGAGGTACACCACTACATTGGTCCATATTGTATCGGCGCCAACAAACAGAAAATTGACATTATTGGCAATCAGCTTTTTTTGGCTGATGTGGCCAATAACATTGCTGATAAATGCTATGTGCATGCCTGCAGCCATAGCATGCATGCAGCCAGCCCACCAGCTTAGAAAACAGCATCTGGCTGGTAAGTCTGTTGTGGGGGGAGGCGGGCAGATCAAGGCCCCTGCAGTGAGGGAGAGATTGGGGTGGGGCAGGCACTGGTCAGCCAGGACGGAGCCACACAGATCATCAGGGAGGGGGGGGCAGATCCTGTTGCTATGTGCACCCCCAGGGGAGTCATGCGCACCCAGATCTGTGCGCAGGGCATGGGCCGAGGGTGGTGCTGGGCTCTTCCTGGCAAAGGGGGCTGTGCTTGGGCCAGGTGGCAGTGGCAGCGCTGGGATGGGAGGTTACAGTGTGGCTACAGCAAATTTTGGGGTGGCTGTAGCCCACCCCACAGCCCCCACCCCCACTCTCAGTGCTACTGCAGCCCACCCCAAGTGCAGCCCCAGCCCAGCCCTGCACTGGGAAGAGCCAAGCACCACCCCTGGCCCTCGCCCTGTGCACCGATCTGGGGGGCGCACGACCTCCATAGCTCCCCTGGGGGTGCACATAGCAATGGGATCTGCCCTCCTTCCACCTAGACGACCTATGTGGCTCCGTCCTGTGCCCTGCCCCGCCCTGGCTGACCAATGCCTGCCTCCGCCCCACCC
>NW_017729025.1:81272428-81284249 GCF_001723915.1 Gavialis gangeticus | reverse complement strand
GGCTGACCAATGCCTGCCTCCACCCCACCCCATGCACACTCTTTCAGTGCAGGGGGCTCAATCAGTCCCCCTACGCCCCTTTTCCCCCCAGCCGACTTACCAGCCGGACACTGCTCTCCAAGCTGCTGGGCTGTATATCAGCAATCAGATCAATATCAGCTGATATAGACTATTAATCAGTATTGGCCAAAAAAAATCTTTATTGGTGCACCCTGTAGAAGTAATTAGCTTACTTGACTAGAAAAACAGACAAAGACCAGATGTACTGATACTGCTCTGAGATAAGGAATCCGTATGCCTACATTCCTTGGGTTATCTTGATATATTGCCCTATGCATAGATAGTTTGTTTAAGTAAAACTTTCTAAGTTTCTGTGTAATTTACTATTGTTTTGTTTCTCCAAGGTATATTTTTTTATGTCTTTCTCTGTCTTAAGTATAAATATGCTTGTAACCTTAGAGAGTCTGAGAAATCCTTTGAAACAGACAAGTGGGTGATTCCCCTTGCTGTATGGAATTCTCCCTGTGATCACAGTATAGCCCTAAATAAAGAAAAGCTGGCTCTGTCAGTTCTGATTCAACCACAACGCGAAGTTTGATTTCTTCCACAACCCCTAATAGGGTTATTTAATTTAGAGAAGACTCAGGGCTGATTTGATAAAAGACTTCAAATTCCTGAAAGGCTAGTACAGAGAGAATGGAGATGGGCTTCTCTGTGGCAGTAGGGGAAAGGATTAGAAGCAATAGCCTCAAGCTTCAACAGGAGAAATTTGGCTGGAGTTTAGGAAGAACTTTTTGCTTGTAAGCATGGTAAAGCACCGGAACAAGCTACCTAGATAAATTGTAGAATATCTATCTTTGGAAGGTTTCAAGAGCAGGTCAGACATACACTTAGTTGGGTTGATTTAGTGAGGGATGATCCTACCTGGACCAAGGAATTGAAGCTGATGACCTGGTAAGATCCTGTCCAGCCCTACTTTCCTACAAACCTATGAACACATCTTGTTTTTGGTGGCTACCAGCATACTGCCTGTGACATACAATCAGACTCCCAGTTGAACTTACTTAATGGTGTCTGCAAAGCTGACACGGCGAGAGCTCTTCCGACGTTTCTCAGCATGGTAATCCTAAGAATGTGAAGGGCATAACCATTTGATTGGAAAATAGGTAGCAGTTCTTATTCCATATAAATGCAATCAGTACAACATTCCATGGGAAAGCTTGGGCATACAATATATGTGACACACTTATACATATGTTGACATATTTTAACAGCTAATTAGAGCAACAAGCCTGGAAATCATATGCAAATAGTAATGCTGCAGCCCTTAAAGAATTTCTTTTTACACTGCCTGTTCCTTATACTAGCGTTTCCCAACCAGTGTGCCATGGCACAAAAGTCTGCTGTCAGAAATGAACAGGTGTGCCGCAGAATTTTGACACGGCAATGAGCTACAATAGGTATGAGGATGGGGATTGCTTTACCAGGTGTGCCACGGAAAATTTTTATTAATCTAAGTGTGCCTTGGGCTGGAAAAAGTTGGGAAACAGTGCCTGATACTAATATTAGGATGTGCCTGACATTTTCCCTTTCTAAATCACAATTGCTGCAAATTTTGCTATAACCACATCTAATTTATCAAGAACAAAATAACCTCCAATCTCTATTTTTTCCCTTTCTTCCCTTTTCTGGATTTCTATATCCCACCTTCGCAGCAAGTAGCTCTTGTGGAACTGCTCTTTCAGGAATCAATCTTGTATTCAGCACAGCAAGCAAAACACTAATGATACGTTTCTCTCATTATTTGACATATTAAAAAAATGTAAATGATGCTCAGCAAGATTTCACAGAATTCCTCTCAATCCCTGCAGCTAGTCAGGAAGGATGGGATGAAAAAGGATGCATTAATTTCAGTATGGATGTAGTAGAAAAGGAAGTAAAAAGCAACCTCCTAGCCCCACTACAAAATCAGAACAGAGTACAGTGTTTCTCAAACTTTTTAGATTTGGGGCATCATTCCATATCTTTTTGTAAAATTTGGCAGCATTCTGATCAAGAACCACAGTTATAGGGCTTCAGCTTACCTCAGTGATTCTCCACTGGGGTGCTGCTACCGCCACCACCAGGTGGAACTGTCCCATATGTCTCATGTGCAGCCAGACCAGGAAGGGATGCAGCACAAGTGCACACTCTGCCTGCATTAGGGCCGTGATAAACCTAAAGTAGGCAGGAGTATGCAGTCCTGCCACAGTACTTCCTGGGCAGGTCCACCATGCTCCTCCCACAGTCCTTACCAAATCTGGTTGTGCACAAGATGCGTGGGGCAGTTCCAGCTGGGTGTCGTGGCAGCAGAACCGTACCATGGAACTCCTGAAAGGTTCTTGCAACACCCTTGCATGCTATGATTCCCTGGCCAAGAACCATTGGCATAAGATCTTACTTTTACAGTAAATATATTGTGTCACTGTAATGACATTGCCATATTGATGCAGAATCAATGTAAACAGAATAATGGAATGTTAAGACATTGATTCACAGCTGTATGGCTCTCTTTGGTCCCATTTAGTGATCAAGCACTTCTGATTCAAGACTAAGAATTGCTTAACTAGGGTAGTTTACAAAAGACTTGTGTGGCAGCACAGCAAAACTTTTCCTTGAAATACTTGAAATAATTGCTAATTAGGTCTCTCCTACCTCTCAAAACAAGGAAACTTGTTTTGTCAAGTAGCCCATACAAAAAGTAAAGAACTAAGCAGAGCAAATATTTTAACTTAAATAAAATATCAGTCTACCTGAGTGAATTCATTTCCACTTCCAAGGTCCTGAAGGGGACTGCGTGGAACCTTTAAAATCTGAAAATAAATATTTAAAATAGCTGAGAAGATATTAACTTGGGGTCCAACAACTGGCCACTTCATAAAAAGATGAGGTAGCGTTAGTAATATGTGCAATGGAGTCACTATTTCCTGTTATAATCGGGGTCAAAGCACATGCTTTAGAGGATGGACATTTGTAGTGGTTTCAGAAGGGGAGAAGCAGCTACTTCTTGGGTTGGCCTATACAGCATCTGTTAAGCTGTAACCCCTTAGGTGTGTGTGAATCTATACAAGTGTAACAAAATTGCTGCAACTGTTAACCTTGCTTCAACCAGGGTCAAAGCTGTGGTGATTTAGCACACTTGTGTCCCTACAGGATCAAGCACACATGACAGCTACAGAGCAAGTTATTGTGCTGTCATAAGCAGCAGTTCTCCCTTCCCTTATGGCTGCTTCCCAACCACTAGGGCTTCAAATACCACAACAGCCTGATATGTAGATTTCTGCATGGCAAGGCCATTCAGAATTCTATCTGGCAACAGCAGTGTATAGGATTCAAATATTAGAAAAGGGATAAGAAAGCAAGATTCATGTAGATAAGTCACTCTGCATGTCTGAATCGCCTCCTTTACTGTTTTAAAAACTTCCAATTCTGGTAGATAATAAAGTACATAAGCTTCCCCTTTAAATAGACATAATTTCCCTTTTTGTCAAAGAGCTACCTGCTGAGAGGCCAGGTATATTCTTTTTAATTATAAATCTTTCTATGAAAATTATGTCAGATTTTGTTGCATATTTCCATCCTCTTTCCATGATGCAACATTAAGAGAATTAAAAAAATAGTTGGTCAGTTGACCAGTATATCTAGCAAATAGCTATTTCAATGGGATATGGAGAAAAACAATTAAATAGCCTGAGTGAATTATAAAAGCAACAAGAACTATAATTAGACATAGAAACATAGATGGGCACTGGCACCTCATTTTCTCTTATTCTGTGGATTTTCTTTATGCTAATGAGAAAAGCAAGAACATTTTTAGTAGCTTCTAGTGATAAAATATCTTATCCTAGAAAATGTAATTGAAGTCAGACTCACCGAGGAAAGCCTTTTCTTTCTGACATGTTCTGTACAATCACTTGAGGGGGGAAGACAGAGACATTAGTGCATAAGTCCACACCAGAGATTTAAGCTATTCAAGATAACTGCCATCTGCAAAAACAAATTTCTAAAATGGACAATTTTGTTTTAATTAAAGGTACACTGATATATTGGTGCCATATCGGATTGGCACTGATAAAAGAAAAATTAACATTAGCAGCTATTGTTTTTTTTGGCTGGTGTAACCGGTAATGTGCTGATAAATATAATACGCCTTCTGGGTGGAGCAGTGTGCATGTGCAGAGCCACACACATACATGTGGCCAGGAGTGCAGCTGGGCAGCGTAGAGAGCAGCACCCTGCAAGCAAGTCTATGGAGGGGAAGGGGCAGGGAGCAGGATGGAGCTGTAGGCAGCTCGCACAGGGGGCATGGGGGGGGGAAGGAGGGAGGAAGTGGGGTGGCTTCCTGCTGCTGCACCACCCCCAGAGGGATGCATAGGGAGAATGTTCCCCCCAGGTTTGTACATGAGGTAAGGGCAGAGGTGGGCTGCCTGCTGCGGGCTCAGGGCTCTCCACCCTGCTGCCTTTGCCTTGGGAGCTATGTGTTGGCTGTGCATCCCCTGCCTGCCCCACAGTTGTGGGAGGAGGCGAGTTGTACCTCCTGCTGCTGGGTGAGCAGGGGATGTGCAGCCAGCACGTGCCTCCTGAAGCAAAGGCAGCAAGGCAGAGAACCCCAAGCCCACAGCAGGCAGCCTGCATCCGCCTTTGCAGCGCTCAGCTCCGCTCCAGTTAGAAGCATCCCTGTGTTTAAAAATCAAAGCACCGGTGCTTGAAGTAAAGCTCATTTGATATTCAAGTGACCCCGCTGCCATTTTTAAGTGCCAGGACACTGATACCCTGGATGAGCTGCCTGTGGCTTCATCCTGCTTCCCACCCTGGCCCCAGGATCCCATTCACCACCCCAGCTGGGCAGCACTCCCAACCCCTGCCTACTCCCTCCCTCACTGTGGGGGGTCTTGATTTGCTCCCCCCATACCCTTTCTCTCCCTCATGCCCCTTCCGCTCCACAGATTTACCTGCGAGGTGCTGCTCTTCACACTGCCTGGCTGCACTCCTGTAAATCACTTATTGGATTGGTATTGGCCAATATGCCTAGTGAATAATTGGCTAGCGGTATCGGCGAAGAAAATCTTTATCAGTGCACCCCTAGTTTTAATTTAAAACAATTTAGTCTAAGACTTTTTGGCAGAGTTTTTCTTAATACTAGTCAACAGAACAATTCTAGAAAACTTAACACTTTTCTTACTGAGACATTAAACAGCATACTACTGTGACATTTGTGGGAACTTTCCTTTATAGTAGGAAAGCTCTCAGTGTCTTCTGGGATCGAGACAGGCTTCAACATCTTTGAAGCCAGATGCTACGTTTGGTGCAAGAGGAAGCTTTACTATTAAAGAAAGCAGCTTTTGCCACTAAAATTCTTAGTGGACTCATCAACTTACTTTTCCTCATTTGGCTCTGAAAAAATCTTGTCCATTTCTGAAGGATGTACTCTTCCTGTAAAAAATATACTGCATTAGACCACAACAATACCTAAGAGTCAAAACAATAGTTAAATCACATTGAGCTGTGAAATCAAATCACTACTATTATAGTATAACATGCATTATTTTTTTTTTAGTCACAGGAAAGGATGCAAACCTGCCGGAGTTTTAAAGAGTTGCATTTTCTCTCTGTACTAAACAGTTAGATTCTTAGGTGGTTGATCCACCAGCTCCAAGTAGTGTTGGATATTTGACTTGTCAAAAAAAACCCTGCTCAACTGACAGGAAAGATATTGGCAAATGCTGGGCAAGTATTTTAATTGTTAAAATATTAGAAGAGTAAAGAGAGGAACTTTAATCTTCAACAGGTTATAGTTTTTCTAATTACAAAAAAAAGTTAACTATTATTGCAAAACAATGAAATTAAATTCTAAAAAATGTAATGAATTACTATAACAATGTTAAGTAAGCATAGATGTAAATAATATTCAAAACTGAACAGTTCTTCTCCCTGGATTTTATTCCAGAATGCCAGAGTCAGCCTGACTAGCTACAAAATAAAATTAACACACAAATAAAATACACATAGCAACTATAAATGATATGTTAGATTTTTTATGCTGCTGGCTTTGGTTCCTTTCTCGGCACAGAGTAGCTCCTGCAGCCCCATGTGGCTCAACAGGGGGCTGGGAAGGGAAAGGAGCCTGGAAGAACTAAGAAGCAGGGAAGGGAGTACTTGCTCATAATTGGAGCAGGACAGTGGATGTGGGTTTGTTTGGACCCTGACTCCTGCAGGATTGGGAGCAAGCAGCTGTCACTCCTAGCCAGCTGCCACCTATACCAGGGCATTCTTGGTGTCATGGAATGTTGACCAATATTTGAGACCCTGGGCAAATAATAGGTTGCTGGCTGGCATTATTTGGCTCATCAACTGACCAGCTGTAAATTTTCAGGATTTAAAGACTGAAAAAAACCTGAAAGTTAGTTTGTAAACCAGAATTGCATTTCTGGAGATCTACTATGATAGGTGCACAATGGATGTTGTTCCTCTGCATTTAGATATTCTCACTAGCAAACGGAGAATTAGCCATTATACTGCTTGTCCCCCCTCTCCAGTCTGCTGTGCCATGAGATTACCCACGCCACAGGTTAGCCACCACCCCTGCTCACTGGTCCATGCCTGCAGTGAGCGGACCAGGAAAGCCAAGGCTGCAACCAAACTCCATCTGGCTTCACATATCAAAGATAATAAAAAGTCCTTTTTCAGATATGTAGGGAGTCGGAAAAAAAGCAAGGGTAACATTGGACCCCTGCTGAACCAATGGGACAACTGATAACTGACACCCAAGAAAAAGCCAACCTGCTTAATGGGTACTTCGCGTCAGTCTTTCATCAGCCCAAAGAGACCACCCTGCCTTGCATGACGTGGGACAGCCAGGGTGAGGGCATATTTATACCCAGCATCAGTGTAGACCTTGTAAAGGAACACCTTAAGAGGCTGGACATCTTCCAGTCAGCTGGTCCTGACAGATTACACCCTAGATTACTCAAGGAGCTGGCAGGTGTCATAGCCCAACCATTGGCAAAAATATTTGAAAACTCTTGGCGCTCAGGTGAAGTACCTGAAGACTGGAAGAAGGCCAATGTGGCACCCATCTTCAAGAAAGGGTGGAAAGTAGATCCCTGGAATTACAGGCCAATCAGCTTGACCTCAATCCCCAGTAAGATTCTAGAGAAAATTATCAAAGAGACCCTTCTTGATAAGCTGGTTGATGGTAACATCCTGAGGGACAGCCAGCACAGGTTTGTCACAGGCAGGTCTTGCCTGACTAATCTCACCTCCTTCTATGACCAGGTGACTTATCACCTGGACAAGGGAGAAGAGATTGACATCATATATCTGGACTTCAAAAAAGCCTTTGATCTGGTGTCCTATGATCTCCTCATGGAAAAATTGGACAACTGTGGCCTCAGCTACACCACAGTCTGATGGCTGGGGAATTGGCTCCAAGGTCAGACCCAGAGAGTAGTAGTCAATTGGAAGTGAATCATTATGGCGCTCTGTGACCAGTGGTGTCCCCCAAGGCTCTGTCCTTGGAATGGTTCTCTTTAACATCTTTATCAACCATGTGGACACTGGTGTCAGAAGCAGACTGGCCAAGTTTGCTGATGATAAACTTTCTGGCATAGTGTCCACACCTGAGGATAGGCTAGTGATCCAGGCTGACTTGGATAAGCTTAGTAAGTGGGCGGATATAAGCCTGATGATGTTCAATACCGAAAAATGCAAGGTACTCCACCTCGGGGAGGGGGGGGGGGAAAAACCCACAGCACGCTTATAGGCTCAGCAGTGCACCACGGCTGAAAGATACTTGGGGGGTCCTGATCGACCACAAGATGAACATAAGCCACCAATGTGATGTCGCAGCTGGTAAAGCAAATAAAACTCTGGCTTGCATCCATAGATGCTTCTCAAGTAAATCTCAGGATGTCATCATCCTACTGTTCTCAGCCTTGGTGAGGCCACAGCTGGAATACTGCATCCAACTCTGGGCTCCACAATTCAAGAAGGATGTCGAGAAACTTGAAAGAGTCCAGAGGAGAGCCATGTGCATGATCAGAGGGTGAGTACAGGCCTTATGATTAGAGGCTGAGAGCCATGGGACTCTTCAGCTTAGAAAAGCACAGGCTCGGGGGGGACCTGGGGGCCGCCTATAAGTACGAAAGGTGTGTACATGAGGATCTGGGGGAATGTCTGTTCACCAGAGCGCCCCAAGGGATAACAAGGACCAACAGTCATAGACTCCTCCATGACCGTTTTAGGCGGGGCATAAGGAAAAACTTCTTTACTGGCCGAGGCCCCGAGGCCTGGAATAGACTCCTTCCAGAAGTGGTGCAGGCACCTACTCTGGACTTATTCAAGGAATGTTTGGATGCTTATCTTGCTGGGATCCTTTGACCCTAGTTGACTTCCTGGGGGCTGGACCTGATGATCTTCAGGGTCCCTTCCAGCCCTAATGTCTATGAATCTATAAAGGTGAAAGGGAGTGAAACAGAGTGCAAGTCAGGGTGGTCTGCGCAAAGTAGGTTCTATGTCTGCATATCAGCAAGGCATTAGGCATTTCTGTTTCCTGCACCTGAGCTAAATATAAATATTACCCTAGCAAATAAAAGGTGTTAGATTCTGTCCAGCATTCACATGTTCTGTTCCCAGAGTCCTCTGCAACATTTGTTAAGGTAGAAAGTTAAAGCATGTTATTGGCAGACGGGGCATAGCTCAGAGAGGACAGAGTATGAATGCACTCAGAGGGGTGGACTGTTCCTTCATTTTGTTTCCTAGTACAAATTCGGGTTAGCACAATGTTTCAGAAGAGCAACAAGGGACCACTGGTAACCTTCACTCAGTATTAGTTCCATTTTTGTTATTGAATTGTGGGGGAGGGAGTTGTGTTTTTAATTTGATTTTGTTTTTTCATGGAAAAAGGTACTAATTGTAGAAGACAGCATGAGAGAGTTAAGCCTGTGTAGTTATTAGAGTTGGTCAGACAGTTCCCAACAAAACTTATTAGAAAATGCCAATACCTTAAAACAAAAATGTTCTAATGAAGCAAAAGGAGGCTTCCTTTGCCTGCCTGGTTTCCTATCAGTTGACTGGCTGAAGAGCTCTGGCTTTCAGGGGGGACATCTCTAGGGGGGAAATGTCATACAAACTACCCTGAGGCTAGAGTTCCCCAACAAGACAGCCTGGAAATCCTGAGAATCCTGACTCCAGCTGGAATTCTTAGGACTTCTGGCCTTCCTACCTACAAGGCAAGTCACTTTGAACAGCAGGGTCTATGGCTCTAATGAAACTTCACCACATTGATTGCTGTGGTGAAGATCTCCAGCAATCCTCATAGTCCCTGTCTGTTCCTGAGCTCTGGAGACTGGAAACTCTGGCAGCAATTAAGTTGAACTGGCATGATTCCTGTCAGTCTCACACTGCCCACCGTTGACAAAAAGTGATAGACCCAATAGTGGGCAGAAATTAAACTAACAAGAAGAAAGCCAATTTCATTTAATAACCACCAGGAATCCTGGGAGCCATGTTTTCAAGAACTCATTGTAGATGTTTCCAAAATGAAACTGCAAGATTTTAGTTCTGTGAAAATTCTTCACAGGGCAAAAATAAGAATCTGGAAATTACTGCAGAATAGAAATGTGATTTCTGGGATGGTTCCTTAAAACATACAAGGGACATCAGGTGGCTCATACATGATCTTCCTCCATCTGTACTTGCTGTTATGGTCTAACTGTGACAATAGTCGTATGATAGAAACATCAGTGCAGAGATGTTCAGAGCAGGGACAGAAAAATGCAGACATGAGATACAGTTTTATTCCTTATTCTCAGGTGACAATCAGTTTAAATTAGAAGTGTCAAACATATGGCTGATGGGCTGGATCTGACTTGCAGAGCTATTCCATCTGGTGTACCAGGCTATCGGAAATTGGGGCCTTGCTTGTTGCCTTGCTGGATATGGCTGTTGATGGTAGAGGGGCAAGCAAAGGATGCGACAGTCCCTTTTACCCCAACAGACTCTTACCACAGTTGGCCCCACTACTGTGACAGCCATGGACCCCACAGATCTAGCCTAGGAGGAACCCCCGCAGTCTAGATCCAACCTGGGCTGAGTTTGACATCCCTGTTTTAATGTATACAAAGAGATTAACATGCAACATTTCTTCTCAACCCCAGTCATTTCTAGGCTGCCCTCTCCTCTTCCATCTCTCATATATCCCTGGGTCCACAGTTGCAACTGATTCTCAGGTCTGGTATTTATTACCAAGTTTGGCTGGCATAGCTACATCAGCAAGTCCCTGGGCTGGAAACATTTATAAGACAGAAGGAGGTTTCTGTCAGCTAACACCATGAGGCTGCTGGTTCCTGAACTATAGCAGCAGAAGCCCCCCAGTAGAAATGAAATTCTACTAGCAGAAGACATTTTTTGCCATCAGTATTGCACCAGTTCTCCTGAAGGGCCAAAGTTGTTTTCTACCAGAAGAGCTAGGTCCCCAGTGAGAGTTTGTCAATACACTGGCTGCTGGGCATGACCTTTTCACTCCTTCAGCTACGCTGACACAACTCTGTAACATGGACAAGACCTTTACACTTCAATCATTTTCAGGGATGGTGCAACTAAGTCTGACGAAAAACCCTTTCCTGCTGTGCATGCTGCATGTTCATTAGGGGACTCTGCTTACAATTATTTCTGTAGCAGGTCCATAGACCAAGACAAGCTCTAAATAACAGGAGCCTCAGAAGTGTAAGAGAACTTTAATCTCAGTGATATGTTCTTAATTATTTGAAAACACCTGGAGTGATAAATACAGCCTGAAACTAGAACTCAGAAATGTGAACTGCCCCATTCATCGCTGTTTGTGTTTTCTTATCCCACCTTTGTTTTAGCTGTTTGTTGGCCAGGGCCATGCACAGGGTACGACCATTCTCAGTTCCCTGTGCCATCTCAGTGCTCCATGCCTGTTTTCCATACAATTAAGTTTGCCAAATCACAGCTATTTACCCTGGTGTCAGCACTTTGAGGCATACTTCAAAGACAAAAAATGGTACCAAGGAGATTTGGGGAGCAGAGATGAAGCTTCCACCTTCAAAACCCAACTGGACAGCAAATCCTTTCCATTCCTTCCTGCATGGCTTCCGTTTCCCTTTCCCCTTGGGCCAGCAACATCAGGACAAGAGAGAGGCCAGCCTGGAGCCCCCTCTCAGCTGCTGGAAGCAGCAGGGTTGAGACAGGAGCTTCCTCAAGATCTCTCAGTCCACAAATCTTCCCAAGAAATACAAAAGGGGGCGGGGGGAGCTGCAGCGCCTGGTCTGGGATTGGAAGAAGTTGAGCAACCGCAGTAAAGCAGAGATTTGGAGAACACGAGGGTGGAGGGGCCTGCGGGAGGTCTCCAGTCCAACCCCGTCTCCAAGCAGGACCAGCCCTGACTACATCATCCCAGCCAAGGCTTTGTTAAGCCAAGTCTTAAAAGCCTGCAAGTATGGAGATACCACTGACTCTCTGGGCAGCCCGTCCCAGGGCTTCGCTGCCCGCCCCGTCAGAGTTTTTCCTGATATCTAACCTCAACTTCTCCTGCTGCAACTTGCGGTCCTGGATTCGATCTGTCACCTGCCGCCGCCACGAGCCGTGCGGCTCCCTCCCCCGCACCGGCAGCCCGGCCGAGTGGTCCGTCCGCGGAGGGGCCGAGGCCCAGGGGCCGCCACGGGGGCGGCGAAAATGGACCGGGCTCCACTACTCCCCAACCCTCCTCCCCCCGCCAGTGCCACTAGCGCCCCGGCCCCGCGCTCCCCCCGTGAGAAGC
>NW_017729025.1:81262282-81272277 GCF_001723915.1 Gavialis gangeticus | reverse complement strand
CCGCGACCCTCTCTAGGCAAGGGCAGCCGCTCCAACTCCTTCCCCCCACCGCCCCCGCCGCCTCACCCCGGAGCGATCATAGGCTCGGCTGGGGCCGCCGCTTCGCTATTCAAATCTAACCGCCAGCGCTTGCGCATGCGCCCTGGCTGCCGGAACTACGCTACGATGGCGCCAGTTCTCCGCCGTACAGCATGGCGCCTGCCAGCGGTCCAGACAACACGACGCCCTCCGGTGATCGTACAGCATGGCAGCCTCCGTACACAGCCGCGCCCCACCCCCCGCATAAATGAGACCGCCTCCATGTGTGCCAGGCCGGGCAGCGAGCAGAGGCTCGAGAGTCAGAGGCGGTTGCAAGGAGGGTGTGAGTGCGCGCTGCGGGAGCTTTAAGCGTTCAAGATGTCCTAAGCGAGCCCTCGCTGCTGCCCGCCCGAACAAATAATAGCAAAGAAAAGTGATATGAGGCTCATGTGCTAAGCTTCTTATAGGTCGGGAAAAGAGGAAGGCTTCTGTGACGAGGTGGCCGAGTGGTTAAGGCGATGGACTGCTAATCCATTGTGCTCTGCACGCGTGGGTTCGAATCCCATCCTCGTCGGTGCTGCTTTTTTCCCCCATTTGTGACCGCCCTTAAGAAAGACAATGAGAAGCACTGGGGTGCCAGCCGGGCCCTAATTTAGTGGTGACAGAGGAAAAAATCCTACCGGGTTCCCTGAGCCCAGTCTCCACCCCCAGCTGCCCCTCGGGGCCTGTGAAACCTCAGGCAGCAAGGGGGATATCAACATGCCCCGTGTGGGTGGCAGCCCATCCTGAGCCACTGGGACAGGTTGTGAAACAGCATCCTCAATGCTCTGCCTATGTCAGGCAGCAACACAAGCCAGGTTGGCCTTTTTCTGGGGAGTTAGCAGTGAGGCACTGCCTAGGCAGCTTTGAAAAAAAAAACAGTTGTTGCATCTCATGAATGTGACCTGGGAAGTCCTTTGCTGCACTGTGATGGATCACGGTAAGATGCAAGTGACTGGTGTCCAGTCTCAGCACTTGTTGGGCCTGTCATCGTTGTGGTTATTCCCACCAGCAACTTCATCCAACAGGTCCCTAACATCAAGTTAATCAGATCCAGTTCACAGAAACTTTTCTAAGTCATTTCTTAACATGTTCCTTCCCTCCTCAGCCTGAGCTCCTTCCCTCCCCATTGATGCTGATGGTATTCGTGTTCACCATCTGATCACAGTGTGCACCTTAGCTCCTCAAGGTGAGCCCCCAAATGTATGGTACTTAGAAAGCCAGTCCTTCTTTGTAAACTTCTGAATTATCTTGGTGAGGTCGTTCTTGTTGGTAGCTGCACAATCTGGAGTTATACCTGCATATATTGGCTTTGGGGCACATGCCAGATATTCTCCATTTAAGAAAAGGTTGTGTTCTCATGCAGACTTGACATGATTGAGATGTGAGCATGACAACACTACCTTTCACACACAGGGCTTCTGTCTCCACATCTTGCAGGAGTCACCAATAGTAATCATTTCTTCCCTGGGCAGAGATGCAGCATTCATTTTGAAATCTGTCTCTTGAAGCCAAGCAGAAGTTATTTACATAGCCTTGATTGCTGGAGGCAAATCATTCTCAAATCCTGGGAAGTTTTTAACAGCAGGTTACACAGACACTTGAGTGGGATGGTTTAATCAAGGATGATCCTCCCCTGAACAGGGGGCCAGGCTAGGTAACCTGGTAAGATCCCTTTCAGCACCACTTTCCTATAATCCTATAAAATACATAAAAAAATGTTGGGATAAGAATAGATGATGGTGCTATTCATTGTTCTGGATCCACAGTGTGCTCAACCCATTATCTAGCATCAGTTGCGCGTGTCTGTCTCAAAGTATCTTTTTCATAACTATAACAAGCTTTCAAGGTAGCAGCTTTGTCATCTTGGCTAGCAGAGCTGTGTCCCAGATGGTATCATATGCCATGGTATCCAGTCAAGAAATACAACTCTTCTTCTAATGGAAGCTGTCTTTTATGTTAAGTGACAAGAACAAGAACTTCATTTTTGCACTGTCATGGACCCAGAGGGACAGACTTCCATCTTCAGCTCCCTCTGTGCAAAAATGAAGTTTATTTCCTACCTATGGAGACTTTTTACTATCTTGTACCATCTACACTTTTCCCAGAGCCTGACAAAGGGACTTTGATCCCAAAAGCTTGCAGAAAAGGACAATTTTCTTGCCATTTTCCAGCTGCTCCAATAAAAGGTATCATTTTGGAACCAAGACTTCTAGTTTTTTGTATGTCTTCTTGTCTCAGACCAACACGGCTACCAAGTAAGAGGCTGATAATGAGTGGCTCCCTGTGGAGGTTCCTTAGCTGAAGTCAAAACAGTCCATCTGCTATGCACAGAAAAAAAAAAGTAACTAACTGGGTGCTCAGGGTCATAAAAGAAATATATCATTTCAGTCTATGAAATCCAATGCCATTTTGTAAGATTTCCTATACCCCCTTGGGGTAATGACTGTTCAAATCCCCCATTTAAGTGGACATTTGCTGTGAGTATCAGTAATGTGGGGCATCTCAGGCTTCAAGGAGGTTTATAAATGTTAACTGGCTTGTAATGCTACAGGGAAGCCCCCAATGGTAGTTAGTAGGGCTTCCTCATCAATCCCAGAGCAGCTCTGTTATATTTTTCATGAAGATTATAACTAATAATGTTGTAGCTTCTGAGTGTAAGCCCATTGGCAAGTAAGACTACATGTTCATTGAAGACTTTATGACAAGCCACAGGGTTCTTTCATTGCTATGTAATTTTTGCAGGTGAAAACCCCTCAATATTGAGTTGAAGGATGGAAAGTGAAGAACCAGCAAGGATCACTCCACTGTAATTAGGATCTGGATTCTACAGATTCAGTCTGCTGTTTGCTGCTTTAGTTCTCCCATCCCAAGGGGGATTCACAGGGATTAGTTAAAGGCAGAGAGAGGTAGGTAGCCATGTTAATTTGAAATCAGGCAGAAGGCATAGTAGAGGTGCAAGTTATAAACTATCTGAATCAGAGATGCATAACCTTCTGTATGCAAGAGGCCTGTCTATCAGATGCTATGACAAGGTGAAAACATTTAATGAAATCCAAAAAAATAGCTAGGAGTTAACACTTTCAGTGATTTTATCTCACTTGGCTTAAAAGCCTCCCTGCATCTAAGTGTGAAAAACAACACATGCATGGGCAGAAAAGCAGTACATACAGTCACAAGAAGAAAAAAAAAAATCAGTGTTATTCTGCTAGCTTTAACACTAGAGTTCACAACTTGGGGTTGATATTCTTAATGTAATTTAAGATGTTCACTTTTTGTTCTGAATTTATATTGTCAAAACAAAAAACAATACTTATTCATTGCTGGAGCATCTTGGTTAACTCAAGTTCAGAAGGTTCCCTAAAAACAGTGGAGCAGTCAGAGACCTGGGGAATCAAGTTATAAAAATGAAGTTAGGTCTCTAAGAGGCAGTTAGTTCCCTTTCTCAACTTACAGGTATTGCAACTTCCTAGAGCAAGTCCTTTCTGGGTCTGCTACTCCTAGCAGCTCTAGGGTGTCCAGACTGTGGAATAAACTCCCTCCAGTGGTGGTGCAGTCACCTACCCTGGAAATCTTCAAAAGGAGACTGGACAGTCACCTTGCTTGGTCACCTGACCCCAGTTGTCTTTTTCTGCCTTGTGCAGGGGGACTGGACCTACAAGGTCCCTTTCAGCCCCTAACAATCTATGAATCAATCATAATAGAAGTCCCCTGACCTTAATGGAACTATTTAGGTAAGTCAACTTTGCAGGGTCAGGATCAGAAAGCTCCAGGAAGATGGATTCCAACCAGTTAAATGAAAATGACACAGGCTTTTTTTTTTTTAACCAAATATTTATAGGAACCCATCCAATCTGTCCTGAAATTGCAAAAATTATAACACAAATGATTGCGTCCAGGAGACCAGAACATCCCTGTCCATTTAATCCATCATTAAGAAGCTTTTTAAAAAATGAAACCTGAAGTTAATGGAATAGAAGGGCTCCCATGAGGTGTTTCCGCTTTACAAGTTAAACACATAATTATAACCATTTAAAGCAGCCTTGCACAGGTAGTTTACCAGAATAGTTCTGCAGAGCCCTTCAGGCACATATTGTAATAGCAGGTTTAGCTATACTAAAATCCTTACGGAAATTTGCAGATTTAAACGTATACCTACAGAATAATAAGCCAAACCAAGGTATTTTCTCCATTCAAGCAGGCTCCTGGACAACAGATATGTGAGCAACACTAGCAAAATTTGACTTTATTGAAGTTTATAAGTGTGTGTTGATTGTGCTTCAGGGATTCATTCTTCATTAGCTTTCTATGCCCCAGGTCTCTGATTTACTCCTTCAGCAATGTCTAAAAAAGAAAGCTCTCAGCGGACCTCAACATACTGTAAGCAAGGATTATTGCTGAAGGCATGGACACATGTAACTTACACATACAACTAAGTGCTCTCAGTTATGTCTTTCCCTATCGGCCTCCAAAAGCAAAGGGGTTTCCTTTGGCAGCATCCAAGCACAAAATTCTCCCTGACACTGCATAAGCTCAAGTTAGTATGTTGGCCAAACTCATACTTAGTCTGTTTTCTACAAATAAAAAATGGCCAGAATGCCTTATCCATAATATGATCAGTCTGCAGTACTCACATTGCCACAGTTGGGCATGCATATCAACTTTGTGGAAAGGCCAACACATGAATGGATCAGCATTTACCTCTAAAGCATCTACTGTCAGAGACAAGATATTGGGCTAGATGGATCACTGATCTGACCCAGGATAGCACTGTTTATTTCTCACAAGAGTGACTTACTGGTGGCCCCTTCAGATTACAGTCAAGATGAGCTAGTTAAAATGTGAAAAAAGCCAGTACCAAAATGGCAACAACTAAATATGTTCTGTGACTAAAGAGGTATGTATAGGTTGTAGCCATGTTGGTCTAAGGACATAGCCAGACAAGATTCTTAGGGTAAATCTGATATATTTTATTAGGCCAACTCATATAGTTGAATAGAAGAGCACACACCAGCTGCAGATGCTTCTTCAGCCTGACAAAGGGTATTTGTACCTGAAAGCTTGCAAATCATTTGTTCCAACTATTTAAGTTGTTCTGATAAAAGATTTCAGATTTACCCAGAGAACCTTGTCTTCTTGTGACTAAAGACAAATGCATTTTCCAGACTCTGCACTTTCTCCAAACATTATATTCATATGCAATAAACACAGAGAATTGCCTTGTAAGAATCTTCCATGCTATACACTCAGTTTTTGTTTTTGTTTTTTTTTAGCTTGAAGCAATCAGAGTAGGTTTTGTAATAAAACATCTTTAATTACAGCACCTTGTGAAGAACAACTACTTTTATTTGCCTTTGGTATACTGTGGTGCCTCTACAAACAGACTGGACTCTGCAGAACTCTTGTGAGCACCTGCACAAATTACAATAGATCCACCGGATAAAAACCTGAGCTTTGAACATGAATAAAACGATGAATTGTGATGCAGCCACAGGCAGAACACTTTCATAATACCCTTTAAAAAATTTTTGTTCAAGTTATCAGCATTCAGTCTGTTTCCTTAAAAGCAATGGGATTAGACAGCTAGCACTGTATATTAAGGTCTTAATAGTAATTGTTAAGACAAAAAATAAATGGTACTCATGCCCACTCCTTTCCCCGATACTATTTCAAAACTAAGGCTTTCAAGCCTTCCCTTCTCCAGGGTTCTGAAATCCCTGTGAAACACTAGTCTTCTTGCAGAATAGAAACCAGCTGATAGAAAGTTACCCTGACATTCATTTTTGTTGTTGTTGAAAAACCTCAAGTGGTAATTCTAGTCTTGCTAGAGGCTCTATCTAGCAGATATACTTAGTGTGGAGCAGGAGGATTCACATTTTGAAAAATGGCTTTGTTAATAATTTATTGCTGGAGATAAATCAGTTAAAGAAAAACTTCCTCACTTACTGTGATGGATGCCACAATAAGGTTATTTCATTCTGCAGAATATGCAATGTGACATGCTAACTGTATCCCAAAGATCAGGAAATGAAAAACCAAACCACACCACTTTGCTTAGTGTGTACAGATCAGTAATGAACACAGATGCTGTACTTTTTGAAGTGCTAGTCCCTATTTTTGGAGGTGGAAAGCAACCAGTTCAGTTTTTAAATTATTTCTGGGAAAAGCTGTTGTTTCCATTATTGTGTACATTATTGTGTATTGCTATTTTACAGGAAGCTGACGACAACCTAGACTTCCTTGAAACAAAAAAACCCAAAACAAAACAAAAATCAGGCAGAAAACTTGCCAGCAACCTGGTGGACTTTGGATATCTGGATTTACTGATCAGTGCACAGCAAATACAAAGAAACAGGCACATATCCACCACTGGTGTAAGTATCATCACCTTCTAATGGTGGGATGGAATACCCCCTTCCCCATGGCAAACAAACTTATCTTGCAAGCACATCGCCTTTGAACTGTGGAAGGCAAGTTACATCGAAGAAGGTCTTTCAAATCCAAAGGTAGTGCTGTTCTCCTATTTCAAATCTTTGAAGTGGCCTAGATCTTCTACAAAAAAAACTGCAGCAGAGCAAAAATTAAACCTGTTTCATTGCCATATAACAAAATCCCAAGAGCAGCAATACTGAAAAGAGGCATCATTCTGCCGTAGATCAGGAAGCCTTTCAACAACAGCAGATAGATATGATGGGGAGTCTCTCTTCATTTCGGCAGGAAGCTGAAAACAAGGGCTTGTGTAAGTAATAGAAACCCCTCTGACTATAGCCAGAACCCAAAACAGCACTGAGTAAAGTTGCCCCTGTGTCTTTCACATCAGGTCATGGCTGACAGGGCTAGTTTTCTGGCTACTGTGTGTGTGGTAAAATTTCCAAGTTTTGCTTGTGGATTGGTAGATGGACTGAAATAATTTAATGGAATAGGTCAAAAAGATTTGCAGTAAAGTAAGAAGAGAGATGATATAGGAGGTAGCAGGCAGAGAACAGGAATGTTTAGAGGGTTATGAAGATTATTCCAAGTAGGAGCACTAATGCTTGTAGGCACAGTGACAGCAAAATAAGTTACTTCCTTGGGGGCACCAAATTTTTGGTTAGACTGTGGTTTGTCCAGGAATTTTTCAAGGCTGATTTAAGGGCAGACTGTGTCCTACATTAGCAAGAATAAACTTATGAAAGGAAAATGTACACCAACAGGAGAATGGAAACCTCTATAGACAAGAAATGCACAATGCAACACAACTCCAAATACAACAAAGAAGAGTAACTGACAGGAACAGACCCAACCTGCACAGTGACTCGGTTTAGCAAAAAAAGGAAGATGAAGATATGATACAGCTAAAATTGATCTGGCAATAAAAGCAAAGTAGCACCTAAAATGTAATATGGGATTTGCAGTGTGACACGTGTACAGTATATAAAATAACATTCCACAAAGTTTTATCCAGATAAACAAGGACAATAGATAACTAAAATACAGAAAAATGTACATGCTGATTGTCTAAATTGTATGCATTTAGTAAACAAGCACACTCAATTTGCAAACAACAATGAAGTGGGATAAAGAGGAGGTAGAAGGGAAAAGAATGATCCCCATTTCATACATCTTGGTAACGTTTTATTCTAACTAAAGAGAGAGACAATTATTTGGAAATAACCACTTCTCCCTTCAATAGCTATCAGCAGATTCATTGCCACTTCCTCTTAATTCACAAACAACCTGTTTGCAATTCCCAATAAAAACTGATAAATAAAGGCAGCAACTCCAGGGAAATTTTAACCACATAGATGCAGGTCCTTGCAGACACTTTCCTCCTGACAAGCTAAAAGAAATAAAAAAAAAAGTTACAGTTCTCACAGCATTAATTCTTGGCATTCCTCCCAGTCCTCCAGTGCCCAGTCTGGCATCTTGGAGCAGTATTCAAACTCTGCTCCTTTGTAGCGCAAGGCATGCAGGTACATCACCAGTTCCTTAGGAGATGGGTCTTGCCTAATTATTTTACATTCTGCACACAAAGGGTCCTTCTCTTCTGTATCTCCATCAAGAGTCCCACTTGGACTGGCTTCTTCACAGCCAGTTTCACTAGTTCCTGGCTTGCTGTAAGAGTTCTGGGAACTATCTTCCTGACTCTTTGAATCCTCAGTTCCACAAGAGTTTTCAGTAATGGCAGTAACTTCCACAGCCTGAGTAGAGCTACCTGAGCTATCTTGGTCTTCACTTCCTGTGCTGAGCTTCAGGCCTTCCTCTGAAATATCCAACATATCAAAGCTCAGTTTTGCATTATGTTCCTCCACTAAAGCCTTGAGGAGCTCCTCATCCGTTTTATCAATTTTACCACCCTTGCCCTTGGCAGGACCCCAGGCTTCCATGTTGTAGATGGGGTCATTAACAATAGGATGTCCCAAGAACTGCAAATGCACTCGAATTTGGTGGGTGCGGCCTGTGTGTGGGAAACATTTGACCACGCTGGTCTTGCCATTATAACTGAGCCTTTGGAACATGGTTTTACAGGATTTCCCTTTGGGGTCTACCCGACACACTCCCACCTTGTAAGAAACAACCAGGATGGGTTCCTCGCAGATCACTTCATTTTCTGGAAATTCCCCAAGAACACGGCAGACATACTCCTTTTCCAACTACAAGAGAAACAAAACAAATTTCAGAAATGTATTTTCAACATAAAGCTTTTTTTTGTTCTAACTAGCTTAAGCTTCATCCTAACTACTTCTATTCAGCTGTAGTATTGCAGTTAAATAGGAGAGACCAAAAATACATTGGAATGGGAAACCTGGCCTTTGCCCCACTAAAATTTATTTTTCAACTTACAAAGCCGTCCCCTAGGGGGGCACAAATCAGGGCAACTGCCCTGGGGCCCATGCTTTGGGGGGCCCTATGGAGCTCGGTGGAGCAGCCACAGCGAATCTGTGCTGCCGCCGGCTTCATGTCCAGCCACTCGCTACCCCCGTCACCAATGCTGCCACTGCCGATGGCAGCGGCAGCTTCTTTGGGTCCGGGGCATGGGGGAGCAGAGTGGAGGTGGGGCCCTGCATGGGCTGATTTGCCCTGGGCCCTGCACCCTGCTTGGATCAGCTCTGTCTACTAATTAGTTCTTTGACAATTAAAATGTTGACTCCTGGTCTTTAGATCTAGTGAGCAATTTTTTAGAGGTTTTTAGTCATTCTTAGCTTTTTATTGTGATCTTTGTTTCATGCCCTAAGTGAAAATCATAAATGCAGATGTCCCACATCTACACTATGCTAGATTGAAGGCCACCATACAAAACATTTACAGGCAAATTTTATACCTTTCAAAATGAAAATAGGGCAGTGGTGCTCAACTTTTTTCCCCGGGGGGATGGATGGACAGCACCCAGTCAGTCCTGCCCTAATTCATAATTCTATGAATCGCAATCTATGAATCCAGCTGCACAGCAAGGTTGGGGGAATTTGGCAGAGAAGGTTGGTGGTATTAATGGCCACTGTGTTCCCTTACTGCCAATTTTCCTGACCAACAGGCAGATGCAGTGGCTCTACAACCCACATTTGGCCTGTGAGCCATGACTCTAAAATTCATGCTGAGCTCAGGCCTACTCACAAAATTTAAATTACAGAATACTGATGCTAACTGCATAATGCAAGAGGATGTGAGTTCATGGCTAGGCCATCTGAGAAAAAAAAATAATGAGGTCCCTCTTCCAGCTTATCTTGCTATATTCAGGATTTTCATAGATTTCATAGACATTAGGGCTGGAAGGGACCTCGGAAGATCATCAAGTCCAGCCCCCTGCCCAAAGGGCAGGCAGTCAGCTGGGATCATAGGATCCCAGCAAGGTAAGCATCCAATTTGCTCTTGAAGGTGTTCAATATAGGTGCTTGAACCACCTGCGATGGCAGGCTGTTCCAGACCTTGGGGGCTCGGACAGTAAAGAAATTCTTCCTTAT
>NW_017729025.1:81256917-81261778 GCF_001723915.1 Gavialis gangeticus | reverse complement strand
CTTTTCCTCCGGCTCCCCACATATCTGAAAAAGGACTTTTTATTGTCCTTGATGCTTGAAGCTAGTTGGAGTTCAGTTGCAGCCTTGGCTTTCCTGGTTTGCTCCCTGCAGGACTGGACCAGTGCAGAATAATCCTCCTTGGAGGTGAATCCCATCCTCCATCCTTTGTAGGCCTTTCTTTTTAGCCTTAGGAGGTCTGCTGGGTCCCTGGAGAGCCAGGGGGGCTGCTGTCCTCTTGCTGCCTTTCCTCTGAGATGGAATAGACTTAGCTTGTGCACTGAGGATCGCTCCCTTGAGGAGCAACCACCCTTCTTGAACTCCCCTCTCCCTGGGTGATTTCAGGCAGGCTCCTGTTCCTAGTTGTCTGGTGTGTAACCATATAAAATGTCTATCCTTGATTAATTAGCATGGTAAATATTTATTTTGCAATTAACTCATGTTGATGTGCAGGAAGAGACATTTTCCATATGTGATAGACGTCTCCTCCTGATTTAGTCCAAGGACACGTATGTTTTTCCTGGCTGTTAATCAGTTTCTTGACATGTTCCAAACTGGATAACCTCTTGTTACTGAAGAAGGTAACTCATTCAAATTAGAAATTTCTGATAACCAGTAATGAGCAGGTTCATTAACAGGATTTTCCCCATCAATTTCTACTTGGGACTCTCTCTTGATTTACGCAACTAAAAGAATGCTTTGATGATGCCGAGCTAAGGGTATAAAAAGGCAGTAAAACAGCAAACAGCGTGTGCGCTTCAAGAGTGAGAAATCTCTCTAACACCAGTTGCTGATGTGACCAACTTACTCAAGAAGTTGAAGAGAACCAGACTGCCTCTTTGTTGTCTGTTTGGTGAGAAATCACCACTTTATAGCTAATTACTGGGACTTTGATTTGGTTTGGGTTCACTTGACTTGATTTTGAATACCTGTAGTAAATAAAGTTTTTCTGTCACTTATCGAATGAGGTGTCATGTCAATCCTTGGACTGGTCCAGAATCCTAGGTTTTTATTTGCTAACAAGCCAGAGGTTGAGCACCTCTGAAATAGGTTATTAATAAAAATATCAATAAATCCTTTGTTCTCTGGGGAATGCAAAACACCAATATGTGGAACTCCAGGTTTGGAAAGGGAGATTTTTGACAAGGATAAACTAGAATAAATTACGTTAAAGCATTATATAAGCTGATAAAATGAAGCAGAGCAGGTCTGAGACAAGACAGAATCCATCTCATATCCTGACCAAGAGGTCATATGTAGAAAATTTAAATTTCTCTTAATCGTACCATACCAATGACTGTGGCACGTAGGCACAGCTTAATGGTCTCCCAACTGCAGCTTGTGGGAAATGCAATGCATACAAATGCCTTCACCTTTAACACTAGCACATGACCTTTTGAAATAACAGACCCTAAACTGAAATGCCCTTAGGCACAGGCTGTACTCAAAACTTTGGCCAACAGGCTTTACTTTAACTAAACACGCTTTCAGAGCTCTTTAAAGGTGCACTTCGAGAACTGTGTAAGACCCTCAACCTTACCTGCCGCTGTCGAACTTGCTCATCAATCCTTTTGGACACTTCTAGAGTCTTGGCAAACATGAGCACACCAGAAGTCATGCGGTCAAGCCGGTGAATAGTGTGCAACTCTTTGAGGTTATGCTCTTTGCCCAAGATGAAGATGACAGTGTTGTGCCGAAATCGGCCACATGGGTGTACTGGCAAAGAAGAAGGTTTGTCCACGACAACCATCTCATCATTCTCTGCCAAAACCTGGATAGGCTGAGCAGTGACTGGAGGCTCATGGCGATGCGCAGTATTCCTCAGGAAGTCATTATTCTACAAGTGAAACAAAATTACTGGAAGAGAGAATCTCCCAAAGTGTCCTTTTCATTAGAAATAGGGAACATATGTATCCTCCATTCCAGCACAAGTGGGGATTCAATAGTGGTTAAGAAACAAACCAAAAATATATTGGAAAATAGGATATACTGCAATGACTCAGCATATTGGGCCATCCAATTCAATTACCTGCTTCAAGCAATGATACTGTGCTTAATGTTTCTTAGAAAAGGGAAAACTCAACACAACCCACTGCTGTTATGCAAAACTACCCTTTTTTTCTCCTCAGAGTAAATTTTATCTTACTTGCTGCAGGTTTGATGCTGTAGGTTCTGGAAAACTGTTTCCTTTTACCTTTAGTTTTGAAGCTGTACTTTAAGTTACACAGCACTTTCCAAAAAGATAAAATGTTACTTTTAAACTCCTGCAGCAGTGAATTCTGCTGACAGGTTTCTTGCGTAAGTTTATCTGCTCCTAACACCAACAGACTCCTTACTTTCCAATTATGGCATTTACAGAGGCTACTGCATTTTTACATAGCACCCCAAGACACCCTGCACCATGATAAAATATTCAAGTTAGCTCTAGAACAAGCAGAATAAGCATCTGTACCCAAGTTTGATTAGATTATGGCTTGTTAGCCTGTGTCCACTGCCACACTAATGCAGTTGCATAGCTTCCATTTCCAGAATGAGTGCACACAGATATAGCGGGGCTCTCTCTGCACAGCCCAGACTTGCACCCTTGTACTCTTGTGTGTGACCTGTCCCATTTTATCAAGCCAGGAAGAGACAAAACCCCATCTTGCGTGATGTCATCATCACAAGTAAGTCTTGCCTACACACTGACAGACCACCTCAGCAGCTCCTGAATGCAACTGAAAAAAAGTAGCACAGGAACAGTGATGAGCTGACATCACACATCAGCTCCGTTTCTCTGGCACATGCGCTCTGCCTACTACAGCAGCTATAGCCAGGAGCTAGCGAGCAAATTTATTGCTTGACATTCAGCTAATTTCAAGACTTATTCTGGGCTCTTTAGCGTGACCTTTATTTCAGGCCCTAGCTGAAAATCTGAAAGGCAGATACCCGACCTCCACACCAGGCTGGATTGAAGGCTGCCGTTGGCAATGTTCATGGGCAAACTGGAACATAGCAGCTCTCGGCTGTCACTTGCTTTTCAAGTGTGGAAAATACAGCACAGCTGTTCTTGTGTGGCAAAGAGCTGGGGAAGCTCATCACCGGGCAGAAGGGCACTGACATGGCAGACTCCCAAGCTCCCTGCCACACTCCTCAGAGTGCTGCCATGCCCACCTCCCCTCGCTGCCAAGATGAGCTGCCCCCCACGAGCTTTTCCAGCTCCTCTGCTGACCCTGGGGCCTGAACCAGCAGTTTTTCTTTGATGCAAGGACCTGCTGCCGCCGGGCCCGAGAGCCCGGCGGGGCGGAGCAGGCCGCGCACCTTGAGCACGACGTCGAGGTCCCGCACGGGCTGCTCGTTGAGGCGGAGGCGGCCGGCGCGGGCGGCGACGCGGTAGTAGGCGAGCGGGTGGGAGCGGAACTCGGAGGCGAAGACATGCAGCAGGCTCTTGCCCACCCAGCGGCCCTTGCAGTAGGTCTGGAAGTCGAAGTAGTAGGGCCGCACCTTGCGCAGGCCGCCCTCGAAGTAGTAGCTAGTCTCGGCGAAGTGCGCCTCGCTGAAGCTCACGCCCGGGTTCCGCTTCCGCGGCGGCGGCACGAAGCGCTCCACCCCGCCCGCCTGCAGCCGCCGCCTCTTGGCCGCGGGCGGCGCATCCTCACGCTCGCCGCCCTCCCGGCACGGCTCGCCCGCTGCCGCCTCCGCCATTGCCCTGCTGCTCTGGACCGACACCGGGCACAGCCTCCCCAGCCGCAACATCAGTAGCAAGCGCCCACATGGCCCCGCCCGACGCCGAGCTGTGACGCGGACCAATCGCCTCTCTCGGCGCTCGGATTGTGCATCGCCCTGCGACGCTGCGGTCGTAGGCCCCTTGGGCCCAGCAGCGAATGCGATGCCGGCCCCGCTGTTGGAGGAAGTTGACGCAAAGCCCCGGGTGTGCTGGAGCCCACCTCACGTGCAGCCCAGCGGGGGTCGGAGCAGGGAGCTGCCACCCCGCCTGGAGCCCACTGGGGACGCGGCTCGGACTCCTGCCCTGGCGGGAGCGCGGGTCCCTCCTCCTCCTCCAGCTCCAGGCTCTGCTCCACCCGTTCCCAGCGGTCGGCTCGGCCTCAGGCAGGGCTGGGCAGGGCGCTGCGGGAGCTGGTGCTGCGCCTCACACCATCCCTGCCCAGGCCTCCGGCTCAGTCTCCCTGTGACCTGCGGGCAGCTCTGCCCCCCCAGGGAGTCCCGAGCGCTGCACCACTCCGCTCTGCTCCGGCAGTGCACGGGGAGGGGACTGGGCTGCGTTGAGGAGCGTGGTCCCCTCAGCCTGAGCAGGGGTGCACTACTTCCAGCCACCTGCAGCCGGGTGGGCAAGCAGAGGCAACAGTGCCCCCTACCAGCTCTCTGGGGCTCTCCCCAGGAAGGGAGATATCAGCTTCATGCCCTTGGTACAGCAATGATGCTGGCTCCCTGCTGCCACAGGTTTGAGTCCCCCCACAAGTGTGCACAGCTTGGGAAGCATGTGCAGAGCTCTGCCAGTGTGTGCTAGGCTTTGCATGGCTGTGCCAGTACCAGTAGTTCAATTCAAAATTAAAAAATGCAATTAGTTACATTTTATTTTTCACCACTGCTGCCAGCCTGCCTGGTACACTATGCCATTCTGCCTCTGCTTGCAGCAGCACTGCTGACTTACGGTAATCATATATGACAGTCCCCACCTCCACCTAAAAGGCCCCCAGGGCTGGTTCTACATGACAGCAGCATCACTGGGCACCATGTGACAAGAGGCACTACATCACACCACAACATCCAGCTGCAGCTGTGGTAGCTAAACAGCCTGATCTTTAAATGGGTGGCACTTTTATTTTCTCCTATTCCCCATCAACTCACATATTCATAATTAATA
>NW_017729025.1:81253623-81256906 GCF_001723915.1 Gavialis gangeticus | reverse complement strand
TCTCCTATTCCCCATCAACTCACATATTCATAATTAATACTTGTTTATTAAATTAGCGATTCCAAAAATATCCCCATGTTACAAAGAAACTTCAAACAGCAGCAAGTTAAAGGAAAGTCACAACCCTGCCTCCTGCTTGGTTCCTGGGAACATAAAACCTTTGTGAAATAAAGCAAGGCACAAAAGAGAGGTGCAAAGTAATTAATTCACAAACCTTAGGATGCCTTGTCAACTCTAAATAAATATATACGGCTGTTCACACCAAGTCCTAGTTTTGGAAGGACCTGGCATTGCTATAGTAGATGAATTGGTGGTATCCTCAGAAGCAAACCACATTTAATCTAAGAGATTAAAATGACAAATGAGAGCTTGCTTGTTGCACTGGGTACATTTATAACCTCTGAAGTATCAAAAAATCTTGTAATTCTTCAAGCATTAGATGAAGTCGAACGCAATACAGTCCACAATCAAGTTCAACACAGATTTGAGAATTCATATCTACCTATTTGTACACTCACCTCTTCTTGATTTACACGGATATTTTATTCATGGCTGAGCAAACAAACAGCTGTATTTCTCTGGTTTGACATGGGTATCCAGTAAGAGATCAGACAAGGGCTCCAGTGCTTGGTAATTTGGCCACTAGTTGATCTGGAGGAATCTTCCTCCCTCACCCTTCCAAACTGAATTCTTATAAGGAACACTTGCTTTTGCAATGCGTCCACTAAGCAGAACTTCCATTTAAAAAAGCAAAGCCATACACACCTACAGTTCTTTTTTCAGATACTGGTTCATCTGTTTTCCAAGGTTATTTTGTAAGTGATATCAATCTCTCAGATTTCATCCCTAAAAGGGAGGGGGAAAAGGCAACCAAGTTACTGCTTTGTATAGATTCAGCATCTTCCTTCAGTTCAATGCAAGTATCAATATGAATACAATATTTATTACATGAAGGAACAGGCTGTGAAAGCTAGCAAGCTCCATTAATCTTTATGTAACATAGCAGTGTGCATCTCCTATTACTGTGTGCAAGCATGTTAAGTCCCTTCCTTCTGCTTTTTGCAGGCAGCATCAGCTAGGAGTCTAAGGAATCTTTCTCCAGTAGTGTCAAGGGACTCTGGAGGAGTAAACTTGTCCCACAACGTCTTGCCAGCAAGATAGGTAAGCAAGAGAAAAATCATTACAGAGGGAACAAAGTTTTTACCGAGGCCACTGCTTCTCCTTATCTGTCAGAGGAACATAGATCACACCCATCAGTTTTGTTTCCACAATTTGCCCATCATTAGTTTTGTCATACTGCATTAGAACCTGGCTTCCACCTTCAGGACCCACTGGCAAGATCAACCGACCTCCTGGCTTCAATTCATTCAGCAACTGGCAAAGAGAAGAATTAATATTAGTAAGGGCCAGAATCAGATGAATAAAGAAAAGACAAAAGCTGGTTGAGCTACATGATTATTTTCTGCGGAAATATAGGATTGCTGACTTCAGGAAAAACAGAATGGAAGTGACAATTAAGTGTTTTTCTTCTAGCTATTTGAATTCCATTACAACCACTGATTTGAAACAGTATCTGTTCATTTTTACCTCCTTTGGTACAGTGGGTGCTGCTGCTCCAACATGGATGGCATCATAAGGGGCTTCTTCAGGGTATCCCTTTCTACCATCTCCGACTGCAGAGAGAAAAAATGGTGAGTGAAGATGCTTGTTCAGAGGGCAACTCGACATAAAGAGAAACCCAATCTTTTCTTGCGTGTGACACCTAGATGAGAAAAGCTTTTGTGGACAAGTTATGTTCAAGAACTTCAGACTGCCAACAGAAAATTGAATTGTACCACAAATCTCTTAGAAAGGGAGGCTACTATTTGAAGTTACTTTTTAAAAAAAAAGAGAAAGGGAAGAGATCCTGTAAACTGGCATTACTTGTACTGTATAGAAAGAAAAAATCAGAATTGGGAGGGGTCCTGGGTGACACAGGTTAGTGTATACAGTTGGGTCACAACAAAAATAGAGTTTTGTAGTTTATGCTGGAGATCTGCTCAGAGAAACAAACCAAGTTATTCAGTATGATTATCTGGTCTTTACTGAAGAGGCTCAGGACTGAAAGAAAAGTGTTATTACACTCTTATAAGGAGTAGTGAAAAAAATTTCAGAAATGGATAGATTGAATGGCACTTGCCTGCTTCATATGGTTCTAATCAATGCTATTCATCATCTAGCTTTAATTCATACTTAGCACAGAGAAACCAAGTTCCTTGGCAGAAAAATAAAGACAGTAATTTACACCCAGCAACAATGGCCCATAGCAGCACTCAGATATCATTGTGACAGGTGCATGCATCAGTATAACTACTAAATCACATTAGCCACTTAGAAAAACAGATCTCAATAAGCAGCAAGTGCCAAGTGCTGCCAGTTTAGAGTATGTTCATGTAAGGGAATGAAATACTGAGGTCACAGGCTACACAGCTCACCTACAAGTTTCATACGGCCAGAGGTGAGCAGGGTTGCATCATCTTCTTCAACATTTCTTCTGGATTCATGGATCAGCTTTTCAATGTGCTCTATGCCCACTGCCTTCCCTGTGGGACCCACCTGGAAAGGCAAACATGGATATGCTAGCTCATGCATAGGTTGACTGTATTTTACAGAGTGCCTTACCATTCCAGTAGAGAGATGATAGAGAATTAAAGAAATTGTTTCTTATAAACCTTTGAATAAGAGGTTGTATTTAGTTGTAAATGTTGTACTTAGAGTGATGGGAAGACCTAGTTATGTTAGTTACTAGCAAAAGCACTATCCTCCATGGAAATCCCTAGTAAGTCTTCCTTAGGAAAGCTTTATCTACCATAGTAAGGCTGTAAAAAATAAATAGTAGGCTTCCTTGGCAGGATGTGTTTGTAATGAGGTACCCAGCTCTGTGGCAGGGATGTACCTTGTCTGGGCTTCTAGAGCTCTGAGAAATTATTTTTCCTCCAATTTAGGAAGCAATTAAGAAGTGTCAGAATGGTATGCACAGAAGTAGATTAATTCACCCCCTTCAGTTTTTTTGGGTTGATTTGGCCACTATGATGATGCTACTCTTGCCAGATACAGCACTAGTTTAGCCTCCAGAACTGGCTGAAACAATCATATTTATCTCATCTTAAACTGTTCTGAGGAAGAAAAAACCCCACAATGGACTTGTCCTTTTTAGGAAGCAGGTTGCGTCTTCCCATATCTGTCACTAGTAAGGAAGCAGGGGCTGTAGCCGTGTTGGTCTAAGGACATAGGCAGACAAGGT
>NW_017729025.1:81249827-81253465 GCF_001723915.1 Gavialis gangeticus | reverse complement strand
AATAAAAAGATATCAGATTCACCCAAAGAACCTTGTCTGCCACTAGTAAGGAAGCAATTTTGTACTTTACTCACCATTCTTGCAAAGCAAGCTGTAAGATATCCACTTCCTGATCCCACATCCAGTGCCTTTGCTCCTTCCACTAGCTGATCCTTCAGTAATTCCAGAGCATGGGCATGCTGCGAAGATATCAACAACATGCTCTTACACACTTTCACGGAGTTATTAATTTCTCATATTACTCTCCCATACTTCCCTTTTTTAAAATAAGTTATTATTGGGCAAGCAAGATTGTGTTTTTTGGGGTGAATTAAAGTTGCAGTGTTGAATTTTTGGTACAATTTTTATTAACAGTATCTTTGGAAGTTAATAGGAAAATAGATTTCACTTGTGAGATGTGGAGCAGGAAAAAGAAGGCTTGTGGAGAAAGAATCTCATGCAAAAGCAAATCTTTAATTCTGTAATAGTTTGATAACAATTGTTAGCTTGAGCTTGCTATTTGGAGTGGTTTGTTTTTTCAAATTTGCCCCATCCTTCTTTAAAACTCCTAACAAGCTTTTCACACATCAGCAGCCAAAGCAATAAGGAGTCATGTGTATTGGACCCACATCACCTTGATATTACAACTTAAGATAAAAGCTATTCCCAGTTTTGCTAGACTGGAAAATTTTGTCTCACCATGTGGGGTGCACTGATTGTAGCCTTGTATCCTGAAAGGAAAACGTTGACAAAGTTAACAATTAGTAAGAAATTAAGATGAGAGGAATAATTACTGAGATATTTTTTGAAGAGCAATGTTTCCCCCTTCCAATATTGAAAGCTTATTTTTATTTCTCATTTCTTGGAGGTACGAAACTGAAAGCTTCCTCCTTTAGAAATATCAGTAGCAGCAGAATAGTTGTCAGGCAGAAAAATATATAATATGCATATGCAGTTAGGTCATTACACCTTATAACTTCAGGAAAATGCTGTATTGTGGAATGGTTTATCTGATTCCAAAAAATGTGGATGCTACACTGTCATGGTCACGCTTGTTATCTGCACATTTTATAAAATAAGTTGCAATGAAATTTAGAGCAAATGCAAATCTCTGTGAATGGGAAAAAGCCAAAATGGCTCCATACCTTGAACATAAGGGTTCCTACAGCTTCACTCAACATGTTAACCTACTATTGTTTAAGTAGATCTCCCACATAGTGTTCAAACTTGTCTCAGCCATGCCAGATGAATGGGGTGATTGTGAAGAAGAAAGATTTTTTTTTTTCTCTCCAGTATTTACTGCCTTTAAAAAAAGATCCCATTGCTTTCTGATTTGCAAGGAGCAAGGAAGTTATTTAAAGGAAGTTGTCTTTACTAGTCGGGTCCTGAGAGTGCCCAGTGCCTTATACAAGGCATATGGGAATGCCATTTTCCTCTGGGTTTCTACTGTTTGAATTTATCTGATTAGTTTGTGGATCTACAGGGGGTTCTGCCTTGGTTTTTCTTTTTTCTGGTTCACTGTCAGAGATACCAAGTGTCCACAGCTTCTACTGAAGTCAACTGGACTTGTGGGTTCCTAGTATTTGTAAAATTTAAACCAATAAAGAATCAGCTGCCCATGTTCTGGGCTGATCTTTAAACCATTAGTCCAGTCTACTTAATAAGCAGTTTACTTTTCAGAAAGTCAGTATCCTCTTGTCAGTGTCCCTCGTCATGTCTTAGCACTCTCAACTTCCAAAGGGCAAATTCTCAGTTTTTCTTAGTGTAATTCTCAACGTGGCTTAAGATGATTGACTATTGATGTATCAAGTACCTCATCCCCTTTTCTAGCACTCAGCCACTATTCTAAAGAAAGGCTTGCTAGCATAATGAACCAGGACCTGACAACTCGTCCACATCCTTCCACCCTTGTAGATCATTGTAACCACTGAACACAAGAACTAGGGTTTTATGTAGGGTTAGGTTCATTAGGCCACTGGGAAGATAAGGGTTGGTGAATTAGCTGCATGTATTCAGCCTCAGGAAACAACTGTATACAACCCCTGAGGTGCTCCAACAGCTGTTTGCTGTTGCTTTTATTATAAAGGGTGCTGCTTTTCTACTCAACTGTGCAGGACCTGCTGATGATTTTCCAAGTGGAAAAGTGGCACCCTTGGAAGTTAAAAGCAACAGCAATCAGCAGAACAGCTCATTCTTAATTTGGCAAAACACTGAAAATTAAGTGGGTTAGACCCACCCTGATACAAAGAAATCTGGGTTCTACTGTACACCACAACACTAGAAAACTGCCACAAGTTTCTTACCTATTGACTGCGGTGAATCCATGTATGGGTAGTGCTTGATGTAGTGTGCTCTGTCTGTTGCCAGTAGCACGTCAAAGACTCTCTCAGATTTAATCACACCATTTTCTACAAAAAGAGATGGAGAGAACATTAAACATTTAGTAATGCAAAGTGTACAGGTTTAAAGAAAGACAGGTGGATGGCTAGGCCTGGGGAGGAAGGTGGTAGGGCTTGATAACAGTGCTACCTGTGCCCACATTACTGACCCGCAATTAACTCAAACCAGTAAGGGGTAAAAGCAGCTATCTTGCAGAAAGGGCCATCCCAGGAGGGAGTGGCAATCAGGGCAACTGCCCCAGGCCCTGTGCTTTGGGGGGCCCTGCAGAGTCGGGTGGAGTGGCGTGGCAATGTCATGCTGCTGCCAGCTTCACGTCCGGCCACTCAGCACCACTGCTGAATCTGCCACCAGCTTTCTTGCGTTCAGAGGTGGGGCCCTGCACAGGCTGATTTGCCCTGGGTCCTGCACCCTGCTCGGATTGTCTCTGCTTGCAGTAGTTGTTGGATGCCTGGTGTGGAAAGGGTTAATGGTTTTAGTCCAGTTCCCAGCAGCAAGGTGTTTACATAACACTACATTTGGCAGTCTCAGTAAACAGGCCAAGGATTTATTAGGCAGAGATTGAATTACACTCTCCCTTCTGGCAGTGGTTCCTTCAGACCTGGTTTCAAAGCACACTGGCAGGATAAGAAACATGGAATTATGTAGTTTCTTCATTCCTACCTTTCCTGTAGCAATCCCTGCTGTAACAAATAGTAGTGTGACACCAGCAGGCACAGCACAATCTAAGCCCCACATGCTCCTTGAATGCCACTCTGATCCCTTTCCCTATCTGTTGTTCTGCTTTCTGTTCTCTACCCATTGTGCCATGTGCCATACATAGAGGCTGCCCATTCTGTGCGTGATGTGTGCTACAGATAGGCTACCCCTGCTCTAGTAAGAGAGTTCCAAGTTGTTACAATTACAGCCTGACTCACTGTCCAAAATGGAGGGGAAATGCCCAAAATTTCCAAGCCTTAGTGGTAACAGCCTGAAGAACTGACTGCAAGAGCTCGCTTTTATCTGACAGAGTTTCCCTGTGGTTAGAATGATATAATCTTCTAGAGCATCTTAAAGAGATGGTCATACTGTTTTAGCGAGTGCAAGCGAAACTCAAATCAGAGATAACCAAGGTGGACACTGATATGCATAAGCTTTCCCCAGTACATCTAGCATCATGACCCACTTCTAACTCTAACCAGAGCATGTTTAAGTTTGTCAGACTCTGAAGTTTAGGCATATAAAGCTGCCAAAACTCAAGCATGACATTTTAGAACAACGAA
>NW_017729025.1:81244281-81244827 GCF_001723915.1 Gavialis gangeticus | reverse complement strand
TTAGAATGATATAATCTTCTAGAGCATCTTAAAGAGATGGTCATACTGTTTTAGCGAGTGCAAGCGAAACTCAAATCAGAGATAACCAAGGTGGACACTGATATGCATAAGCTTTCCCCAGTACATCTAGCATCATGACCCACTTCTAACTCTAACCAGAGCATGTTTAAGTTTGTCAGACTCTGAAGTTTAGGCATATAAAGCTGCCAAAACTCAAGCATGACATTTTAGAACAATGAATAAAATATGCACCTATTATAAAGTGCCAACAAGTTTCATCAGCAGCTTTAAATATGAGCACTGAACAGAGCTGCTGTTGATACTCACTGTAAAGATTGTTGATAAGCTCAGCATGTGTTTTCCCACTTGAAGTCCAGGCCATGGTTCTGGCCAGAAACAGTCCCATGAGCGCAGTAAATACAGCAAATTGCAGCACAGAGCTCATTACAGAGAAACTTACAGTGGTGTCCCAGCCCTGGTCTGACAGTCACAGTGAAAGAGAGAGACATACAAGTGAGCTAGGACACCCAGCACAAAAAAAAAAAA
>NW_017729025.1:81235423-81239281 GCF_001723915.1 Gavialis gangeticus | reverse complement strand
ACCCCTGGTTTGACAGTCACAGTGAAAAAGAGAGACATAAAAGGGAGCTAGGACCCCCAGCAAAAAAAAAAAAAAAACAACCCCCCCCAATCCTAACTGTCATGTAAGTCTTGTACATACAACTCTTGCAGCCATTACACAGGTTTAGACATGTACTCTCCTATTATAGTCCTGAAGAATCTAGACCTCTAACCATGAAGTAGCCACAGCTGCTATGAGGAATTATAGTCCTTATGCTGCTAGCTGTGATGGAAACACCATTTCCTAGGGAAATGAAATGACATGACCAAACATGCATCGCAGTGGCTTTCTATCACCATCGCCTTGGCCTGGACTTTAACCAACAACTCAAAAGTAAAAGGTTCTGTATCTAGCTACTCATTTTCTGCACTGCCCAGTCATTAGTGAATCATGTTTTTAGCATGTTTAACTGTTCCCAGTAACACCTGACAAGCTACTGTAATAAGCTCCACAGTTTATTTTTCCATTATTGACAAGTTAACCAAGTTTAAGCAATGTGGGCAACACAGCCTCAAAGCTTACTGCTACATCAAATCATAATTATATAGGCTGTTATTACAGCACATGCATGAAGCTTTTCTTTTCTTTTATTCCCAGAAACAAAAAATTGCTCCTCATTTAAGAAGCCAAGGCAGGGAAGAAAAGCCCAATCATTTAAGTGCCTTATGACATTTCTCAGGTTACCAGGAAGCAACCTGAAGTATGGTTCTGCCATGAAAAATAAAATGTCACTCTCTTATTGCTTATGTGCATTTGGTCGGAACTCCTGACTATATTGACAAGTTTTCATAGGTTTTAAGTCCATTAGCCCCAAGGAAGTAGTACAGCCATGGCTTTGTTTTGTCCCACATTGTGCTTCAACTTCTAGTCATCCAGGGATCCCAAGGCAACCCAAGTGTTTTTAGATTCCAATCTTGCAATGCCTGTGGCTACCTTCAAGATAGGTGTCAGACAGCTTAATCTGGCTTGCTGCATCATTATTACTAGTGATGATGTGCAAAATGGAAGAAATCTATATTTCCTCTAAGAGGCCAGGCTGAACCTGCAAGGCTGGGAGTTGGAAGAAACACTTATTTGTGATCAAATACATTTGATGCAGAGCCAGTGAGGAACAAACACAAAACTCATAATGCTATTTCAGTAATTTCTGAAAGCAGAGCTACACATCAAGTCTCCTATCACCCTGCTTAGCAGTACAGAGTAATGCCATCCAAGACATTGGAACAGGACACAGGAAATGAATCCAACTGAATGAACACAAGAAATCCTACATAGAAAAAAAAACTCTATAATTTAGGCTAAATAGGAGTTTGTCCAGGATGCTGGAATTAAATCAAAGTTACTGTAATTTCTTGTAATGGTAGAGGTTATTACTCTTACATGCTGCAACAGTTTACAAAATAGCAAATTCCCTGCTTTTAAATGGAGTTAATACACTACTATTAGCATACAGGCAAGCTGGAAGCCAGGCCATAGAAGACAGGTTTGAAAATGGCAGCCTTGTGCAGCCATATTTTTTTATATGCAACTGCTAGGTAGATGCAGCATCTTTAGCAAGGGTGGATATTCAAGCCTCTGATCCCTTTACTACCCACATATTTATCAAAGATAAATAATCTTTATATGCCAAACACTGAATATGGAAAGGTTTGACTTACAGCCTACTGTACCAACACACTCTTTTAGAGTTGCACTAAAGCAAAAACATGTTTTTAGGGTTGTGCTAAAGCAAATTCTTTTTGTTTGAAAGGTTTTTTACTTTTTCCATCATAGATGCTTAAGCATGTGAACCAGAAATTACACTAACAATCATTAAAAAAAATGCATAATGGTCAACTCAACACTGAGCAGGGATAGTCAAAATTAATCAGGAAATATTACATCAGTGCCAAGCAATACAAGTACAAATCTCTGGGTGGCAGAATGGAGATCTAGAAAGAATTAATATTATGAGCATGAAGCAGGGTGTTTGTTTTCCATTTCAGAATGTCACTTGCAGAAAGCTGCCTAGCATTTATTTAGTTTTCACTACACTTGATTGGTTTTAATGAACTTATAGAGAGGAGGTTAAAGAAAATCAAATGCAGTAAAGTTTGGAAGGAAGCTCTAGGGCAGTAATACACATTAGAATAAACCTCACTTCTTATAAAATATAATTATCTTGAAAGTCAATGTTGAAAAGCAATGACTCCCCAAATATAAATACAATCAAACTACTCTTTTGACTTCGTCTGGTATCACCACTAGTGGCTAAAACCAACTGCTTCAAAACAAGCCAAAGACCTCCAAATATACTCAGTCAGCTATGCAATGCTAGAAACAGGGAAAGAAGTGCATTTTATGAGGAAACGCTGAAAGAACTAGGATTATTTCATTTGAAGAAGAGAAGATTTGATACCTGGCTGCAAGTATCCAAAGGACGACTATAAAGAGGATGGAGATGGGCTTTTCTCTGTGGGCGTAGGTGACAGGATTAGAAGCAATGGCCTTCGGCTTCAGTAGAAGAAATTTAGGTTGGAGAGGATGAGGAGGAACTTGACTCTAGTGGCTGTCACACACTAGAACAGGCACCTAGAGACGTCTTGTCTATCCAGTCTGCTCTTGGCATCCTTTTCCCTGGAAGTGTTCACTTGGCTGAGATGGTGTAGTCAGGGACAATCCTGTCTTGAGAGGGCTGTCCCTTCCAACCCTACTCTCCTATGCTCTTTATCCCACCAGGGGATTGGCTTATGATTCAGGTGGGGACGATCCTGTCTGGGGCAGGGGTTGGACTAAATGAGCTCTGCAGGTCCTTTCCAGGCCAACTGATCTGATTCGATGAATTGAAGATGACTGAATTACCTTCACCTTATTTTAGCTTCCCAGACTACAAATGCTGTAAGGGAGTAGAGCTGAGAAGCAAGGGACTGCAGTGGGTCTCCTATGGGGACAGGGAGGTTAGCCCATCTAATACTGTAAAATCTTCTTTAATCTCATTACAAAAGGGAGGAAAAAACATTCAGGACTAATTACAAGTGCTCATCTGAAAGGCCACGAGGGCATGGCTGGGGAAGAAGGAGACATGTCTGCCACAGCGACCTGAGCCCTCCCATAACAAGCGCCTTTGAGCCCAGAGACAGCACTGCTGGCTTGGAGGGCCCTGCTATGCCCTCAAATGAGGGCGGCTGGAAACCAACTGCAGAGTTGTTACACGCATTCAAGCACTAACTGTAGCTGGCTAGCTCGTCTGACAGCTGCACGGTCATTATCGTGGTCTGATAATTACTTCATATCTAGCTGGGCTGCGCACAGTTGACTGCGCAATGTACGTAACATGCAGCGAGGGCCCCAGCCACAGCAGCCGCCACCAGAGGCGGGGCTGAGGGTCGCAGTGCGCCTGCGCAGCCTGGGGCCGGCCCGCGGCCCAGACACCTGGAGGGACGGGGAGCCCTTCCCCCCCCGCGCTGCAAAGAGCTGCCTCACAGCCAGGCCGGCCCCGCCCCGCCCGGGGTGGGGAGCACGGGGTCGACCGCAGCCTGGAGCCCCGGCCCCCAACTCACCTGCGCAGCCGCACTGCAGCCCCCGCCCTCCGGCGGGCTCCAATCGCTGTTGGCAACGGCGGCCGCTTTCTTCCCGAGGCGCAGGGCGAAATCCTCTTAATCCGCTTCTGCCCGCTTCCAAGATGGTGGCGGGCTGCAGTCAGTGCAGGCGTCGTCGCGCTTTTTTCTCCACCCCCGCGGTCCGCCGGCGGATTGGCGGGGCGGGACGCCCGCCCAGCCAGCGCGCTGATTGGGCGGGCTCGGCGTCAGTGAGCCCGCCCGCCGCTGGTGCCAGCAGCTTCCAGGCCTGCTTCTTCCC
>NW_017729025.1:81224936-81234972 GCF_001723915.1 Gavialis gangeticus | reverse complement strand
GCCGTGGGCGCCGCTGCAGGACTCCGCCGTGTATCTGGCGTCGCTGGGTAAGTGCGCGTCTTCACCTGCTCCTCGGCCTGCCTGCGCCCGCTGCTGCTGCTGCCGCCGCTGCCCCTGCCCCTGCCCCTGCGCCTGCCGCCGCCCGGCGCCGACCCTCAAGTGGCAGCTCTTGCGGCTTTATCTGCCGAAGAGGCGGCCCAGGGGATTTAATAGCAGCCTTCAGCTATCTAAAGGGCAGCTCCAAAGAGGAAGGAACTGGACTGTTCTTAGTGGTGGTAGACAAGGAGCAACCACCTCACCTTGCAGCAAGCAAAGTTTAGGTTATATATTAGGAAGAGCTTTCTCACTAGGGAGGTAGTAAAACACTGGAACAGGTTACTCAGGTTGTGGACTCTCCATCCTCAGAGGCTTTTAGGACTCAGCTAGACAGAGCCTTGGCTGGGATGATATAGTTGGGGATGGTCCTGTTTTGAGGGGGAGGGGTTGGATTAGAGACCTCCTGGGGTCCCTTCCCACCCTCATTTTCTATGATCCTATGAAAGCTGAGGGCTGGCCTGTTTTGAAGGCTGCCCTGAATCCAGCATGGGGTGCTCTCCATTTCCATGACCTGGGGAAAAACCCAGCAGCAATACTTTCACAAGCCCTGTCCACAAGAGACATCTAAACAAAGATGCCAGTCACAGAAGAGTGTGCAAATCTTCATGAGAATCCATCCTGTTTCCCTCACATTCTGCAGTAACTTCAGCTGGCAGTCAGTCTGCCTTCCTGTTTGATCAGTTGTTAATTAGTTAAAAGTGTGTTGCTATTGTCACTAGGTTTCAAAATCCATTCCCTTTTGCAACCAATAGGATCAATTTGCTCCTCTCTGAATTTGAAAATATAGAAACTCCCATGTTATTACTGCTTCAGACTGCCTGCACACTTGGGCAGACATCACTGCAGGGTGGACAGCCTTTGCTTTCATGAAGGCAGGAGCAGCGGTTCCCAAACTGGGTCACATCTCCAAATGGGGTTGCAGCATCAGTGGATGGGGTTGTGGGGGTGAGGGGTTGGGAGTCAGGGGCCATGCTGAGGAAGAATTTGGGAAGCATTGGGCTAGAGGTTTAACTTGCTTTTAAATAACTATTTAAATTCTGGAATATAAGAGGACAACTTCCAAAACAAATGCCTACTTACTGTGCCACAGTAAGCTGGCCTAGTTAGATTCCTTTGCATGCCACTGCTCGTTGTCAAAACTACATATGCAAATTCAAAAAGAAATACAGTAAAATCCCTGTTTTCTAGCATTCTACTAGCCGACATACTATATTAGCCGGCACCCCACCACTGCCACGGTGCTGCCACCATCCACCACTCTGCACCACTGCCACCATATGCAACCACCTTGTGCTGCCGCCGCCGTCCACCACCCCACACCACTACCATGTGCAAGCAGCCCCACCCCCCGCTCCGGTATTGTTAGATTACCAGCACCCAGCATTCCTCACGTATGCTGGATAGAGATTTTACTGTACATTTCAGTGTCATTTAAATATAAAAGAATATACCTATTCAGATTTCAGGTAGTAGCAAGATGGTTGGCCTATGTAGTATGATTTGGTCATGAAGTGTTAAAACCCTTTGGATTTAAACCCTCAGTCCATAAAACAATCTCCTGTGTTTTCTTTTCTTGTAAACTGCCCCCCAACAACAATTATATTGTTTTCCCTCCCATAGAAAGAAGACTGATGAGAATTAAGGGTTTGTCTCAGGAAGTGACCTCCAAGGACATGCTGCATACTCTTGCCCAAGCAAAGAAAGAATGCTGGGATAGGTTTCTGCAGGAGAAATTTGAGTCTGAATTTTATATTGAAGAACACGAATCTGATGAGAGGTAATAAGCACACTGATGAGGAAAACCAGTCCAAGAACTACCATCCTTGTTAGCAGCTAGGCTAGAGCTTTCTTTGTTCCAACCTTCCCTTTCCTTTATTTGTTTTAAAAAGGAAAACAGTTGGTATGTGCATGAGTATTGTAGTAAAAACAGTACTTACCGTTCTGCATCTTCTGCTTTGCTAACATTACCATAGCAGCTGTGTGACAGGTAAGTAGCCATATCTCCATCTTAAATATAAAAGCAAAAGAGGACAAGACCTGAATTTTCAAAGGTGGTTGCTAAATTTTGAGTGCTTCAAATTTTAGGGATCCAACATGAAACAGTTGAGGCCATTTATTACCTTTCATTGCTACATTTTGGGTGCTCAGAGGCTGAAAATTTATCGTTTGGTGATTACAAATAGTTAGCCATAAGCTTAACATGAGAAGCTCCAGGCAGGCCAGTGTTTGCATCTGTGCATAACTCTACTAAGTGCATGTAGCTTCAAGCAGGTGAAAGTGTGGGACACACCTGTCTATGAAGCTCCTTACATGTTTAGGTCCAGTGGGGAAGTTGTTGCCAGAGCTGAAATACGAAGTCCCAAAACTGTGGTTTCCAGTCCTGTGTTCAGCCTATAGTGTTTGCGCACTTTCTCACATAAATGATGAGTAAAGATGAGAGGACTTTTCTGCTGCAATTTCATATTTTTAGTGACTTCTTATAGTTTTCTGAAAAATCACTCCTTTTTGAGCTGCAATTTACCATGATTGCTTCCATTTCAAAGAAGATTGCTTTTCCTTGAGACCTTTGGAAAGAAGACCCATTAAAGCTAATTTTAGAGCATAAATGTGAGAAATAATTTGTACCCCATATAATTTTCTTGCTTTTTCTTCAGTCTGTTAACTTTATTTTAAGTGGAAAAACAGCTAAGTAATGAAGACCCAACTGCTCGTTGTGCAAACTTTTTTTAAGGTTGAAAAAACATTAAGAAAATATTGTCCCATCTCTTCTCCCAGTTGACTTCAGTAGGTATTGCACTGTGAAATCTTCAGTGTTTGATCCACTGAAATTGGGTATGGCAATATTGCTGGTATTAACGTCTGAGAATTTAAGCATACAGTTGAACAGAAACTGGACCGTGGATCTTTTTAGAACAGTAGCATTCTACATTAGAGTTAAAGTACGCATTTAAATAAGGGAAGAGATCTGCCTAATATGCTATGTTAGCATATAGCACTATAAAATGTTCAAGGATAAATGCAGCAGCAACCTTCTCCAAATAAATTTCTCCTGACCTGACAAAGGGATGGGATAGATGTGCCAGCAGGTTTTTTGCACAGCATGATGGTCTCTTAAATTGGAGAGGCTAAGTCACAAAGCTTCATATGGGTTTCCTAGAGCAGTGTTTCCCAACCAGTATGCTGTGGCACAGGTGTGTGCTGTCAGAAATGAAAAGGTGTGCTGCAGAATTTTGCCATGGCAATGAGCTACAATAGGTATAAGGATAGGGAATGCCTTTGCAGATATGCCGCAGAAATTTTTTATTAATGTAAGTGTGCCTTGGGCTGGAAAAGGTTGGGAAACACTGTTCTAGGGTTATTTCCTTACTAGACATCCTTAGTTGGGGAGAATTACACAAATTCTTCAGAGATCAGCTTTTACCTAGCTAATAAACCTAATAGTAGAGGTGCACTGATATAAAGAAAATTGACTAAATTGGAAATCAGCCATATCTGGTTGATAAATGGCCTGTGCATGTGCACAGCGCAACACAGCACAGGTGGAAAGGAGCACAGCCCGGCATTGTGGAGATCTGCCTCCAGCTGGTAAGTCTGTTGTGGTAGAAGGGATGTGGGGGGGCAGATCAAGGCCCCTGCAGTGAGGGGGGGCTGGGGCTGGTGTTGGAGGGCAGATCAAGGCCCCTGCCCGGTCAGGGTGGGAATGGGACCAGCGGCTCCTGGCTGAGCGGTGTGCAAGTGGTGGGAGCCACATGTCCCCCGAATGAGCCATGGCACTGTCCAGCGCCCACCCTGGGCTGGGCAGTGCTTGCCTCAGCCCCACCCTTCTCTTCCCTCACCACGTGGGCCTTGATCTTCCCCCACACACCCCTTCCCTTCCCTTCCACCACACCAGATTTACCACCTGGAGGCAGCTGTCTACGCTGCTGGGCTGGTATTGGAAATCAGATTGGTATCAGCTGATATGCCTCCTTAAAAATCAGTTATCGGTATCAGCTGTAAAAATCCCTATCAATGCACCCCTACTTAACAGTAATGTTTGTTTACAATGTATGTAAAGTATTTCCCAGAAATGTTAAGTTTCCCATAGTTCTAAATTGGGGTGGGCAAAATACAGCCTATGGGCCAGATCCAGCCTGCCAACTGATTATACCTGGCCTGCAAGTTGCTGGCTGCAAAGTCATAGGATCCAGCCCATAGGGAGGCAGTGGTTCTGCCTGCTGCATTATGCTCGGTGGGCGGGTACATCCCAGACCCATCCACAGCTTACACCAGCTTCTGCCCTGTGTGCCAGAAGGAGTGCCAGTTGCACATGGCAGCAGCTGTGGATGCTGCCTGCAAGTTCCTGCCGGGGATCAGGGCAACTGCTGGGGACTGCAGCTGATGCAGCAGCGTCACCTGCGGACCCAGGAGAATGTCCTATCACCAGGGAGAAGCTGCTGCCTGCATCTGCAGCTGATGCCAGTGGCTGCCTGGTGCCACTTCTGGTGCATGGGCTGGGAGCTGTGGGGCCATGCTCTAGGTGCAGGACAGTTGGGGGTAGGAGTGGAAAGGAGAGACAGAGGCAGCCCTGCCCTTGATGAGCCGCAGCAGCCAGTGTTGGATGCCAGGCAAAAGCAGGACCTGGCAGTTGGCTCACCTGCTGCTTCTGGGGTCCTTCTGACTGCAGCTGCCCAGAGCCCCTGCCAGGACTGCCCTGTGGCTCCTCCCTGTTGCTGTTGCCCTGCGCCACCTTCAGGCCACCCTGGGCCTGCAGAGTTGCAGTAGCAGCAGTGGAGAGGAACCATACCCAGAAGGGCCCTGAAAGTGGCGAGTGTGCCTGCTGCTGGGTCCTGCTTTTGCCCAGCACCCAGTACTGGCTGTTGACCCCCATCATAGGCAGAGCCACCTCTTTGTCTCCCCCTTGTCCACCTCTTGCCCCTCCCCAGCCATGCTGCATCTACAGCTTGGACCCACAGCTTGCACTAGCTCCTGGCCTGTGCACTGAAAGCAGCGCCAGGTGGACACCAATATCAGCTGCAAGTGCAGGCAGTAGCTTCCCCACAGGGATCAGGGCATCTGCCCAAGCCCCTCCTTGGGATAGAAGGGCAGGCTGAAGCTGCTGCCTCAGCTCCATTCACAGCCCCTCCCACATAAGGACATTTGGTGAGCTGTCAGGGAGCGGGGGGATGTTGCTCTGGCCTGCTGCCCTGACCTGCAGTAGGTCACCTAAGCTCCCTGTGTGGCCCGTGTTCCCAAATACTTGCCCACCTCTGTGCTAGGTAATGTCCTCAGATACATAAAGTAAAGAGAAAAGAATTTTTTCTGGGTTGAGTTGTACATTGCCTTAAGTAGCACAGATTTCTAGTTTTGTTTCAAGATGTTGCCCCCTGTATGTTGAACTGTAGTCCCAGAGGGTCGGTGTCCTGATTCATGACTTAAAACTATTAGGATGGTAGGGACCAAACTTCGTCTTCTCTGCCTTGGGCCAGAGGAAGCCTAGAGGAAATCCCTATGGAGTGATACTCTGCCCCTTCCCTATCTCCCACCCCGCTTTTAACTCAATACTGGCTTTGCTGCTGCTTTTATATTTAGGTTCTCTCCCTTGTTTTCCCTCAGCACTCTGGAATATTTAAAGCGGTGGCTCCACCCTGACAAAGTAGCAATCAGCACTGAAGAAGTCCAGTGCCTAATTCCTCCAGAATCTCATCCGGACAAGCAAGAAGATGAGGAAGAACCTCCAGCAGCAGAACAGTGAAATGCACTCCAGACATGTCAAGCAGTGCCTCCTGTCCAGGGACCAATAGAGTTCATTCAGTAGCAGTAACAACAGATTGGGAGAGGAAAAGTGCCAGTTATTGGTCAGTAAGCTATTGGCCTTCGCAGAACGAACTTTGTGACTAGTGGTTGGTATGGGCAGGGGCGAAGTGCTCTGCAACTCAGTGCATGCTGGACCTAGATCTTACTTTTTATCTCTATCTCCCATCTTGTAGCAATCTAGCCATTCCAGATTTAAAGGCAGTTGTTTGTAATTTACCAAGAGGAGTACAAAGCTTAAAGTGGCTGTTCGGAAGTGTCAGAAAATCTGATACTATACAATGGAGCAGATTGAAATCTTAACAACAGTCATTTCTGCCTTATTGGACCTCTTTCTGTAGTTATATATTTCCCAGAATTACCCTTTGGCTGCTAGCTTCGTGGGCTTTATTCAGGCATTGATCCTTTTCAGCAAGTTGCACTGTGATGTAAAACTGCACAATTTGTGTCTGAGTTGGCTCTGAACTGTGTCTTGGAGAGGTAAGAAATGTAAGTCATGCCCAGGTTGGGGGGCAGACTGAAGGAGACCCTACTCTCAAACAACTGTTACAGAAGTGTATTTAACATTCCCTCTTCTTGTAACATGCTGGACTATCATGTTCATCAGACAGTCTGATCTGGAAAGAATTACTGTATGCTCTGCTCTGTGTGTCTGTCCCTCCATTCCTACTCTTGTAACCATGGAAAGGGACAGACCTGATCAAAATCAGGAAAGCAAATGTAACATTGGGGGTTGCGAGTAAGCAGCTTACTGCTTTTGTGTTAAATAGTTCTATATGAGACTACCTTTTAAGCCTGTTCTTTTTACATAAATTTACTTTGTCTTTTGATCCTTTGTTGCCTATGCAGAATTGTCCCTGTAATTCTTATTGGAATGAGTCTTGACTCTTACTGTGTAGCTGCAATTTCTCTTCTGTGATTTGGCAATAAAAACAAGCAGAGAATAGCAGCCTGCACCTGCTGCTGAGGACAGTTCTTAAAGGAAAACTAGCAATTATTTCTTATGCTTTATAGAGCTGGATCTGCATTTGGAATACAATAGAACTGTATGAAATTGCATTTTTGAAACAGCTTTTTGAAATACCTGCCACAGTTCTCATGTTACATGTATAAGTGTGACTGGTGCTATTATCCTTTTTAGAGACAGTTACTGTTTTATTGCTTTAGCCGAGCAGAAATTCCATTCTGATCACTCATGGCTTGTCTACACAGGGAAATCTACTAGCAGAACCATATTACTATAATTATACTGACAACTCTCTTCTCCAGAATAAGTGGTCACATGAAGGGTTATGGTATACATCAGTCAATATTTAGACTATGAGACAATTGCAAATAATGCAGAAGACAGGCTACAGGAAGAAATGACTAATTAAATATTAATGCCCCTTTCATGCTCCAAATACATCTTCTGTCTCCCCCAGGTTTTGCAGCCTTTATTTTTTTCTCTTTATTCACAGTGTGGAATGTGACTCCTGTCTTTACATCTTCAGAGATGTGGAACAGTCTGGCATGTGTGACAGATTGACATTTATCTGATAATCATTTATACTTACTAAGCACATCTACACATGCAATTAATGTGCACAAATAAACTCCAGAGCTTATTGCTTTAGCAATTTTTGCTCCCTTGTGTGCCGTTTGAATGTGCGCCCAAAGCAAAAAACTAGAGGTGCACCCAATACATTGGTTCAATATTAGATTGGCATCAATGTAAAGAAAATTTTCTGTATTGGAAATCAGCCCAATATGGCCAATAATTTGTCCAATAAATGCCCGTGCGTGCGTGCGTACGGCTGCAGCACAGCACATAGGCAGAGTAGCAGAGCAGGCAGAGTAGAGAACTGCCAGCAGCTGGTAAGTCTGGTGTGGGGGAGAGGAGGTGAGGGTCAGGGGGAGGAAAGGAGCATGGGGGGCAGATCAAGGCTCCCCATGGTGAGGGAGGGTGTAGGGGTGGGGTTGCCCAGCTGGGATGGGGCGGGTGTGGGACGGAGCTGTGGCTTTTCTGGTGGGGGGCAGCTCCCACTGCTGTGTGTAGCTCATCTGGCGTCTCCTGCTGTTGCTCCTGCTGCTCATCCAGGATCATGGGTATCTGAAGTCTGTTAAGTCAGAAGGGGCATGTGCCTGATTGCCTGGCTGGGGGGGTTCCCCAGTGGGTGATCCCACTTACTGGGGGTGGGGTTCCCTGCAGCTGATCCTGATCTCACCGTAAAAGTGGCCACTTCTGGAAGCAGTGCAGCCACTTTCACTGGTGGCCCTGCTTCCCAGCCAGTGCTCACAGGGAGGGCACAGGTGCTCCTGCCTGCCCCCCCGCTAAACAGGGAGCATGGCCTGACAGGTGGTGCACCAGTGCTCTAAGGGGATGCATGTGCACCCCTGTGCACTCCCTACACATTGCCCCTGTCTGGGATGGCATGGGGGGGACGGGTCGTGTGCCCCCAGATCTGTCTGGTCCCTTGTAGATCCAGGAGCACATGCCCCGCCATGCCCTCCTGGACAAGCGGCGGGAGTAGCAGTGGGAGCCACCAGACAAGCCCTAGATGAGCTGTGTGCAGCAGCGGGAGCTGCCACCCTTTCCCTTCCCGTGCCTCCCAGACAAGCATGGCTCCGTCCCATGCCTGCCCTGGCTGTGGCCCCAGCCTACACATGCCCCCCCCCCCGAAGAGCTGCGTATCATAAATTGGATTGGTATTGGCCAATATGCCTCCTTAAAAATCAGCTATCGGTGTTGGCCCAAAAAATCTTTATCAGTGCGCCCCTACAAAAAACTCCAGAGCTATTAGACCTTGTTTCCCCTAGCGCCCCCTGGCATAACAAGGAATAACGGCCGCAAGTTGTTGGAGAGTAGGTTTAAATTAGACATCCGTAAGAACTATTTCACAGTTAGGGCGGCTAGGATCTGGAACCAACTTCCTGGGGAAGTGGTGCTGGCTTCTACCCCGGGGGTCTTTAAGAAGAGGCTTGATGCCTACCTGGCTGGAGTCATCTGAGCCCAGTTTTTCTCCTGCTCAGGCGGGGGGTCAGACTTGAAGATCTACAAGGTCCCTTCCAACCCTATTTCTATGATTCTATGAATTAGCTTGAGTTTATCTGTGTGCAGCGCGTGGAGCCTGGTGGGAGCAGCCTGGGCTGGCAGGGGACCCAGGGGGTCAGCCTGCCAGCTCAGTTCTGCTCCCACTGGGCTCCATGTGTTGAGGCATGAGGGTGTTTCTGTGGCGGCTAGCTGGCAGGCAGCCACTCTGCTGAAGCACCTTTGTGTTCCAGCCAGCCGCTCCACAGGGCATGGAGCCCCATTGGGCTCCACGTGCTGTGGAGTGGCTGGCTGGGGCATGAGAATGCTTCAGTGTGGGTGCTGCCTGCCAGCTAGCTGTACACTAAAGCATGCGTTTATCATCTACACCTGCCATCAAATTGTACTCATGTCTGATAGGATTAGCCAATGGCACAGTAAATTAGTTTACACTGGCCTAATTGCCATGAATGTGTAGATAGTGATCCTTCACTGTGCAATAAATTAGTCTATTGTGCACTAAAGTGCATGTGTAGACATGACCATTGTGAAGCAGAATAAAGTTAAGAAGGAATTACAGGAAAATAGTAACCCTGTCTCTTTAAAGGTAAAGAGCCAGGTCCTCGTCCACCTATTAAGTATGTAAGCGGTATGTAGGTGTCTAAATAAAATCCCATTCCACCCTGCTTGAGTCCCTGAAAGCCCATTAATACAAAAAGGTGTGTGGGTCCTCCTTTGTGATTTAGTCTTAAATCCTAACAAGAGATGGATTAAGGGCTTTGAGGGAGTTGAGCAGGGTGGAATAATATTGCACTGAGATGCTTAAGTCCTACTTAGATACCAAATAATTGGAATAGGAGCTGGTCCAAAGTGAGCTAGATTCATGTGTAGGGGCTTAACCAAATCGTAATTTCTCAGTGTTTGTGAAAAACAGGAGCTTCCACAATTTTGCACAGAATCACCTGAAAAAAAAGCTTACTAAAAATAAAATGCTGGCACCTCAGTGGGAGCCAGCAGCTGCTGTGGCGTGGTCTCAGCCTGGCGGGGAGGGTGGGTGAAGAGAAGCCGCTGGCATGAAGGGGAGCAGCCAAGATAGCCGCCTCTGCCTCTTACCTCTGCTGCTGCTGCTTGGTCAAA
>NW_017729025.1:81214290-81219936 GCF_001723915.1 Gavialis gangeticus | reverse complement strand
TGGCCCCTCAGGGGGAGCCAGCAGCTGCTGTGGCGTGGTCTCAGCCTGGCGGGGAGGGTGGGTGAAGAGAAGCCGCTGGCATGAAGGGGAGCAGCCAAGATAGCCGCCTCTGCCTCTTACCTCTGCTGCTGCTGCTTGGTCAAAAGGGCTGCATTTCATATGGCCACCCCTCTCCACCAATCAGCAGTAAGAGGTGAGGCTGCACAAAAAGGCAGTCCTCTTGGCCAATCAGCGGTGAGGGGTGGGGCTACATGAAAGGCAGCTCTCTTGGTGGATCAGTGGGGAGGGGGGAGGTTTGCCATGATAAGCCTGTGAAAATGGCAGCCAAGGCCACATTCAGCCTGTGAAATTGTCCATCTGCCACCTCAATTTGGGTAGGTCCCTATCCATAGAGATGTCTCTAGTCAGGACAACTGTGACATGGCTATTAGGATATACCAAAGAGCAGACAGACAGTGAACAAGCAAGGAATAGTTGGGAAAGAAGGAACCTAATCTGTGTGTCCAAAGCAGTAATTAAAATAATGAATGACTGAATTAAAAAAAAATACAACCAAACAAACAATGGATATGGCATGAGAGAGAGAATATATTCTCTTCTGAAATGACCATTGTGGGGCTATCAGGCATGACAATAAAGCCTTAGGTGCTCGCACACATTGTACCATTTTAACTCTGTATTATTTAGATATTAGGAACCCCCTGTAGAATGGATGCAGATATATTGGTATAAAAAAGTTTACATCTCTATAACTTTTCCTTTGCTGGAGAGGAATGAACTACAGCAAAATAGGACATTCTTATGCTGGTTTGTGTGCATACTTGGGCTTTTATCATATTTGTAGGATACCAATGCCATCTAACAAAAATAGAGATATCACTGTAAATCTATATGTTGAGCATACCAAAGAAAATACAGGGAACCCTCGCTATTTGAAGGTTTGGCATTCACAGTTTCGCATATTCACAGTGCTGTGCCAACCCACTCTCTCTCCCTGCTGGCAGCATGATGACACTTACACCCCTGGCGGCCTCTGCGGGAGCTCTGTGCTTGCTACTGCTAGGCTCCCGCCCCCACCGCCATGCTCCCTCTGCCGCCAGTGCACTCCTGCCCTCCCAGCTGCCGAGGGCACGCGCCGTTCATGGCGTATTCGCGGATTTCGCCATTCAAGGGTATCTCTGGAATGTATCCCCCGCGAATGGTGAGGGCGTTCTGTAATACAGAGTTAAAATGTATGCTAACACAGCCTGCAAAATATGACATTGAGGGGAAGAAGGGAGGATGACAATACATGAACAATACCATAAACTAAGGTGCTGTCTGTCAAGATATCACTGTGTACAGATGCGGACCTCTGAGTCCCGTTGATGTTCACTTGCTATTCTTCTACTGGACAGATGCCAGTCAGTCAATTAGGTTGGTGTGCCTCTCAGTTCTTTCCTGCCATGACTTGATGAATTGATTGAATTGGGGAGGGGTGATGAGTCCCTGACCCGGAGCCAACTGCCACCTGTCAGAATGTAAGGACAGGCAAAAGAAAAAAAACCCTCCTTGCAAAATAAAGATCCAACGTGTCCATTTATCCACTTTTCCCATGGTGCCAGGGTTCAAAGCAGCTGCTATCCCTCCTCTTCTCATTCAGTCCACAAGTTCTCAATTGCTGAAGCTGCGCTCAGGCATTTTTTTCCTGACAATTAGCATCTCACTGGCTCAATTAACTGCCCACTGCAGCCAATTAACATGGAAATGCTTTTTTTCAAGCTCCTCCATGTTCTATAGACCCTGTGGGTCACCTGCCCTGTTTCTGGGGACTTCAGTCCCAACCGGCAGGCAGGCACTTGCCCTCCCTGCCAGCCCCCTTCTTCTCTTTACCTTCCTTCTTCCTGCCAGTGTATAGGGCCGGAAACAGCTCCTGGAGACTTGACTGAACCAATTTGGCTCACCTGGCGAGCTGATAAGGCTACGCCTAAGCGGATTGAAAGCTCCCTCCGGAGCATGGCCATGCTGCTACTGCTGAACAGGCCACTCTGGCCGGGGAGTTTTTCTGGGCAGGTAACCTCAAACTTCTAACACTGTCCACTTTGGAAAGGTGTTTTTATATGATTTTAGGTTTTTTGCATAAACTACATTTCAGCCACACACCAATTCTCAATTTTGATTTACCTCCTCATCTTATTTCACATTAATCTACCTTGGAAGTGCACTAACTATTTTGAAATAGTGCCTTAGGGGTGGGTGATGTGGGTGACTGCCTAATGTCACATGGGTACATGTACCCTCATGCACACACAGGTGAACAGCCTGCACTCACAGTAGCCCTCTCCCAGTCCCTGCCCTGGGCAGAAAGAGCAGCGCCCACTCCAGCCCATCCCACACGTCCAGCTGCTGCTCAGGAGCCAGGCCAGGCAATGAGGGCAGGGTGGTGCCTGCTCCAGTCTGTCTGCCTTGCTTCCACATAGCAACCATGGGGCTTGCAAGCCCACCTGCCTGGCTCACCATGCCACTCTGCTTCCCTGCTGGACTGTGCCCGCACCCCTTCCCACCAGCATCTGCCTGCAGCAGTGCTGCTGACTTGGTGGGAGGAGGCAAGGGGGCATGACCAGAAAAGGGGGTGAGGGGCACACTAAAATACAAGTTCACCTAGGATGCCATTTTCCCTCAGGCTGGTTTTGCCCAGAAGTGTTACAGGCAGGCAATAGCACGCAGCAGCAGCAGCAGTAACAGCAGCACATGGCTGGTGGGGAGAGGGCTACCAAGGCCTGGGAGCATGTTCCTTGCAGGATGCTGCACTCCTGCTCAGACATCAAGTGGTGCTGCTCTGCTCTGTCTGTCCATTGAGCTCCCACTTGCTTTGGTTTTTTTTACGCACAGTTCAATATTTTATGGATTTTACGGACAGGCATTTTTAGCTTTGTTTGTTACCAGCTGTTGGCAAACCTGCTCCTATTCCATCCCCTGTCCTAACCACCTTGACTCTTCCTCCTTGGCCCTTCATCTTTATGGACTTAAAGAGGACTGAGCCAGAAGTGATCAGACATCTGCTTACGTACGTGACATCTACCTAAGCCTCATTTGAGGTCCTACTGTGCTAGAACTATGAGAGATTTATAAACCCCTCTAGCATGCTACGATGTGCTGTAAGAAAATTCACTGTGTGGGGAATGTAGCAACACAGCTTTGCACCATGGGATATCATTGTTGGGGGTTTTTTTTAGCATGGAAAACCTGCATTCCCTGCCTTTGTGCAGAATGAATATCAGATGATTTCAGGACTTCATTTGGGTGTTCACTGTGTAACATTAAACTTCTTTTGTGTGTGGGGGGGTCCATTTCTTTTCCTGTTAGCTCAGATTCCTTGATAGGCTAATACAGACACTGGCCACATCTACATGAGATACTGACTGTGCAGTTGTTACTGCTCAGTCATTTAGTACTTGTTTATACAAGTACTAAATAACTGCACAGTAACAACTCCTACTGCCAGGCCCTTCTTCCCCGGGAGGCGGAGGGTAGACCATGGTCTCCCTCCAGGACAAGGGAGGACCCAGAGACCTCCCCTTCTGTCCAGCCATGGGGTTGGACCAAGGTGGTCAAGGGCCCCAGGGCCCGCCGCACCAAGGCCCCTGCCCTGCTGCAGCTTTGCAACAGGTACGGCAGCCTCAGCAGAGCCTGCTGAGTTGCCAGCTCCCGGAGGCAACACAGAGGACACTGTAGCTACCATCCCCACTCTCCCCAAGACCAAACACAAAGTGTTTGTTGTGGGAGACTCCATCCTGAGGGGGACTGAGGGGGCAATCTGCTGCCCCGACCTCTTAGCCCAGGAAGTTTGCTGCTTCCTGGGGGCCCGCATCCGAGACATTGCGGAGAAGATCCCTAAGCTCTTCCAACGCACAGACCACTATCCCATGCTTCTCATTCATGTGGGTACCAATGACATGGCTCGGAGTGCTCCTAGCCAGGTCATGAGGCACTACAGGGATTTGGGTGCAGGGCTAAGGGGTCTGGGAGCACAAGTGGTGTTTTCTTTGATCCTCCCAGTCTTGGGGTATGGGCTGAGGAGGGAGAGGAGGATCCAAGTAGTCAACCAAAAACTGCGGCGCTGGTGTCATTGGGAAGGCTTTGGCTTCCACTCTTTGGAGAGAGAGGCAGCGAGCTGTTGGGAAGGGATGGCCACCACCTCTCTCCTCTGGGGAGGAGGCTTTTCTCAGCTAGACTGGTTGACCTGCTTCCACCAGGCTTTAAACTAAGCCTGCCGGGGGATGGGGGGACTATTGCCACTGCTGGCCCACTGAGTGGCCCTTGCAAAGCCAACAGGCCAAGACACATAAGGGATTCCACCCGAGCCCCAGCCCTGGAACATAATGTAGGCAAGGCAAGGGCCCCTAAGGGGACATTTGCATGTCTATACACAAATGCCAGGAGCCTGGGGAATAAACAGGAGGAACTTGTTCTCCTGCTAAATGCAAATAACTACAATGTCACTGGGATAACGGAGACCTGGTGGGACTCCACCCATGACTGGGCCATGGGTATAGACGGCTATACCCTGTACAGGAGGGATTGAGTGGATAAAAGGGGCAGGGGCGTAGCTCTCTATGTCAAGGAAAGCTACGCATCTCTGCAAGCCGACATTGGCACCTACGGTGGACGACTTGAGCCTCTCTGGGTTAAAACCCGTGGGGAACCCGGCACAGGGGATACTATGGTGGGGGTCTACTACAGATCCCCTACCCAGAGTCAGGTATTGACCAGGAGTTCACCAGGGAATTGGCTGAGGCCACATGATCTCAGTGTATGGTTGTCATGGGAGACTTTAACTACCCAGATATCTCGTGGGAGGAGCGCTCGGCCAAATCTGAGCGGTCGCAAAGCTTTTTCTCATGTGTGGACGACCTCTATCTGACGCAGGAAGTCTATGGGCCGGCAAGAGGTAAAGCGCTGCTCGACCTCATACTGGCAACTGGGGATGACCTAATTGGCAACCTAACAATCGAGGGGAAGCTGGGTGACAGTGATCATGAACTGATCACCTTTACCATCTGCCGTAAAGCTGGCAAGTCAGTCAGTAATACAGAAGTCCTTGACTTCAGGAAAGCTGACTTCGACAAGCTAAGGAGGCTTGTCAGAGAGGCCCTAAAAGGCCACAACCCAATGGAGAGGGGAGTTCAGGATGAGTGGTTGCTCCTCAAGGGCCTATACTGTTTAACTTCTTCATCCTGGATGCGCAAGCAAAGTCCATCCCGTCTCAGAGGAAAGGCAGCAAAAGGGCACAGCAGCCCCCTTGACTATCCAGGGAACTGGTGGACCTCCTGTCTCTTAAAAGGAAGACCTACAAAGGATGGAGGCCTGGAACCACCACCAAGGAGGAATACTCTGCTTTAGTCCGGACCTGTGGGGAGCGAACCAGGAAAGCCAAGGCTGCGATGGAACTCCAGTTAGCTACAAATATCAAAGAAAATAAAAAGTCCTTTTTTAGATATGTGGGGAGCCGGAGGGAAAGCAAGGGCAACATTGGACCCCTGCTAAACCAGATGAGGCAACTGGCAACTGACGCCCAGGAAAAAGCGAACTTGCTAAATGGGTACTTTGCATCAGTTTTTCACCAGTTCTATGGGACAGCCCTGCCCACTATGGGTCAGGGAGGCC
>NW_017729025.1:81210502-81214031 GCF_001723915.1 Gavialis gangeticus | reverse complement strand
TACTGCGTCCAGTTTTGGGCTCCGCAATTCAAAAAGGATGTGGAGAAGCTTGAGAGGGTGTAGAGGAGAGCCACGCGCATGATCAGAGGTCAGGAAAACAGACCTTATGATGAGAGGCTGAGAGCAATGGAGCTATTCAGTCTGGAAAAGCGCAAGCTCAGGGGTGATCTGGTGGCCACCTATAAGTTTATCAGGGGTGCTCATCAGGATCTGGGGGAACGTCTGTTCACCAGAGTTCCCCAAGAGATGACAAGATCAAATGGTCACAAACTCCACTGTGACCGATTCAGGCTGGACATAAGAAAGAACTTCACTGTCCGAGCCTCCAAGGGTTGGAACAGATTGCTGCCGGAGGCGGTTCAAGCACCCACTTTGAATGCCTTCAAGACACATTTGGATGCTTATTTTGCTGGGATCCTATGATCGCTGCTGACTTCCTGCCCCTGGGGCAGGGGACTGGACTCGATGATCCGCCAGGGTCCCTTCCAGCCCAAATGTCTATGAAATCTATGAAATCTATGAAACTGCACATTCAGTGTCTCATGCATAAACACATACTAAATGACTGCATAGTAATCGGAGTTACTGTGCAGTACCATTGCCAAATGGCTTTTTCATGATGCTGACTGTAGTATCGTGCCACACTTCCTGCCATACAACACTACTGCGCAACAGACCTGGGCTATTGCGCAGACAGCGTCTTGTGTAGACACAGCCATTGAAAAATGATTTGCTCCTCCTCTATCCAGGTGTCACCAGGAATTGGTGTCACTAGCACAGCCTAGAGTGATTCTCAGCAGTGAGCTTCTTTGCACCCCTTCCATTCCCATCACTGCCATAGCATCTCTGGAGCAAGGAATCACTGGGGCATAGGACAGCCATATCCATTCCTGCTTATTCCTTCTCCAGTCTATCCTAATCCACCTCTGAGACATATTTTGTCCCCTGCACCAGAAATGTTCCTGGGGCATCAGAACCAACAGAGCCACGCTCCCTCCTGTACCAGGGACCAATCTCTGTGTGTGCATATTCCTTTTCTCTGGCCCATTTTCACCTGGCGCAGCTGGCAAAAAGAGGCTTACAGACAGGGATGAATTCCTTCTTTGGGTTTACCCCTGATGTTTTACACTGGTTGAAGCCAGGAGTGATTCCACTGAAATCAATACAGACATGCCAGCATTAAATTAGTGTGAGGGGAGAATCAGTCCCATGAAGTAAACTGCAGCTGGCCAGATCCTTGCCCTGCTTATGCTCTCAGAGATCCATAGAAGAGTGATCACTGTAGCAGGCAAACTGAGTTATGCTAAGGCTTTTAGCCATCATCCAGGCCTTCCCAGAACTAAGCAACAAAATTGAACAGAGCACCTTCTGTGGCACTGGGAGATGTGAGTGCTGTGATTGGGCACTAGGTGAGCAAAGGACAGCAGTTTCCCCATATAAGGAATGCTTGGCACAGAGGATTGGGCAATTTGGGGTTGGGGGTTACAAAAGTGATGGACGAACAAAGGAACATGTGTATGTATGTTCTGTGTTGCCACCCTGGGGAGACTGGAACAACCTTGGACTTCCTTTTTGAACAATGAGGAATCCAGAAACTAACATCCTGCACACCCAGCAGAGGATCTGAGGCCGGTATCACCGAAGGTTGCTGCTGTAACCCCTGTAGAAACTGCTTGCCATGTCATATTGCAAGGAATAATACTTGTAATAAGCCTTGGGGTTACTATTAAAAGTTCACTTGATACCAGATTGGATGAGGGGCAGTGTCAATCCTTGGGGGTCTCTGGTTAAAAGAATTTTAGGGGCACCAATCACCAAGAGAACAATCAAGCTCAGTATTTCCTACAGAGGATGGTAGGAAATACACTAGGGTGTCGGCAAGGGGGAAGACTGCAGAAAATCTTACATGAGAGTACATTGTGTTTAAAAAACCATCTATCTCAGTACTGTTCATATGTATAAAGTCAATATGGTTTGCTATTCAACCATCCTCCTTGATTTAATATGTTTAATAAGTTTAATATGTTAAATTTTTTGTTTTAATTTATGTTAGGAGAAAAAAACAGTGTTTGAATGAAAATGACACCACCACAGAGAGCTTTGGGTTTTCTGACTGACACAGAGCCAGTAATGAGGTGAGGGGGAAGAGAACTCCAGCAGTGGAACTTCACACATTAAGATCAGATATATTTAGCTGTCATTGAAGTAAGTTGATAAACAAACTGTACTAATAGCAGCTGGGTATGTAAATACTTTTGGAATACGCACAGGTCTCCTGTGAATATTTTCTTTTTCAAGAAAACTCTTGCTAACCAGCAAACAGAAAGAAAGTCATTCACTGTGTTTAAGCAGATCAAATCAGTATGATTAATGTATGAACTGGCAACAATATATAATTATGATAACAGTATTTTGCACTTCTGTTTTGTCTTCCAGCTGAGAATCTTAATGGACTTCACAAATATTAAGGAACAAAGCCTTGCAGTCTTCTGTGAGGTAGATTGTCGTCACCATTTTGTGGATCGGAAAACTAAGGTGCAGAGGAGTGCCAGCGAACATTTTCAGAAGTGGTTTCTGATTTTAGGTAGCTTCAATTTTAGGTAATGAACTCAACATGTGTTAGACCTGATTTTCAGAGGTGCTGAGCATTCAAGCTCCCTGGAGTCAGGAACCATTTTGGAAATGTTGCTTTAATATATCTCTGTAGTCCTGTTGCTTGCCTGATTCCTTTGCCTGCAGAAAGGACTGCAAATGAAATAACACATCCATTCCCACCGAGGACCTCTTGCTTGTCATCTGTGGTGGGTTTGAAGGTGATAAACTTCACAACAGTAGAAAAGACAGAATTTGGATCCAATACTCCAATAGCATAGGCCCACACCACTTAGTCAGATAAGGCCTGTTATATGTACCTGATTCATATTTGGAGTTTGTCCATACAGATGCACTCTCATCTGATGTGAGAAGTACTGAAGTCTAATAGAGGTGGCATTTGTTTGGGAGTCAGAGGTGTTGAGGGAGCTAGCAGGGGTTATAGCAGGGCCCTTGGCATGGCTTTATGAGCGCTCGTGGTGCTCAGGCCAGGTGCTGGATGATTGGAAGGTAGCCAACATGGTCCCCATCTTTAAAAAAGGGAGGAGGGAGGACCCAGGCAACTATAGGCCTGTCAGTCTTACCTCAATCCTAGGGAAACTCTTTGAGAAGATCAACATGGAGCACATCTGCGATGGGCCGGCCTCAGAGATGATGCTCAAGGGCAACCAGCACAGTTTCATTAGGGGGAGGTCATGTCAGACCAACCTGATTGCCTTTTATGATCAGGTCACAAAAGCCTTGGATGTAGGTGTTGCCATGGATGTAGTCTTTCTGGACTTCAGCAAGGCCTTTGACACTGTCTCCCACCCCATCCTCATTAAGAAATTGGGCGACTGTGGCATTGTTGCCTACACAGCCAGATGGATTGCAGATTGGCTGAAGGGTCACACTCAGAGGGTGGTGGTGGATGGGTCATATTCAACCTGGGGAGAAG
>NW_017729025.1:81202671-81210492 GCF_001723915.1 Gavialis gangeticus | reverse complement strand
TAGACATCCATAAGAACTACTTCACAGTTAGGGCGGCTAGGAGCTGGAACCAACTTCCTGGGGAAGTGGTGCTGGCTCCTACCCTGGGGGTCTTTAAGAGGAGGCTTGATGCCTACCTGGCTGGGATCATTTGAGCCCAGTTTTTTTTCTCCTGCCCTGACAGGGGGGTCAGACTTGAAGATCTATAAGGTCCCTTCCAACCCTACTTCTATGATTCTATGATGACTTAAGCTTGTACTTCTGACCATGCCACTGACTTGCTCCATGGGCTTGTTTCTGTTTCTCCTGCCATTCACCTATGTTGTTTTTTTCACTGTAACCTCTGTAGGGCAGTGACTGTGTCTCTTAGAGCTTGTCTATTGGGGAAGTTTTGCTAATATGTCAATAGGTTGACACCAGCAAAGTTCCTGGTTTAACTTTCTGCATGGGCACTTGTTCTGGAATAAGAATTTTTTCCATTTTTCTCATGTCCTTTTGAAAGCAACATAAGCTAAATCTGAAAAAAACACTTTAGTTCAAGATCAGTGTGTCCACGTGGGAAGTTATACCTTTACAGCTTCACTGGACATATATAGCTATGCTAGTAAATTTTCCCTGTGTAAACTGTACTCTGTACTAAAGGGTCTTAATCTCAGATGGGGCCTGGAATTGCTACAGTAATAGAAATACTATATTCCCTCTACTAGCTAGTTCATTACTGTGCTGTCATGTTCTCTCTACATTTGGCATGTAAAATGGTCCTTGAAGAGCCTTCAGCTTCTTGTATCAGACTGTTCTGATGTTTAAAATTAACACAACTCTCTGCTAGCTTGTGATAGATAATCAAAGATTATTTTCTTTCTACTGTATACTTGGTTGGGATGAGTGATTTTTAAACTCAGTGCCTATTGGCTTAAGTCACATGGACCATTTTCAATCAGGTTGAGTCAAATAAACACTTCTTTAAAGAAAGTCCAATTTTGCAGCAATTTCCATAGTTTCATAGATTTCATAGATTTTTAGGGTTGGAAGGGACCTCAGTAGATCATCGAGTCTGACCCCCTGCTCTGAGCAAGAAAGAGCACTGGGGTCACATGACCCCAGTCAGGTGCTTGTCCAGTCTTCTTTTAAAGACCTCCAGGGTCGGGGAGAGCACCACCTCCCTTGGAAGCCCATTCCAGATTCTGGTAACCCTTACCCTGAAGAAGTTCTTCCTGATGTCCAATCTAAATCTGCTGTCTGTCAGTTTGTGGCCATTGTTTCTAGTTACCCCAAGGGGCGCCCTGGTAAATAGAGTATCTCCTCTCCTGTTCTTTGCTCCTCCTCCCCCCACAATGAATTTATAGGTAGCCACAAGATCACCTCTCAGCCTTCTCTTGTGGAGGCTGAAGAGATCCAAATCCATCAATCTCTCCTTGTAGGGCCTGACCTGCAGACCCTTAACCATACAAGTAGCTCTCCTCTGTACTCTCTCAAGGTTATCCACATCCCTCTTGAAGTGTGGTGCCCAAAACTGGATGCAGTACTCCAGCTGTGGCCTTACCAATGCCACATAGAGGGGAAGTATCACCTCCATTAGACCTATTTGTGATGCACCTGCTAATGCATGATAGTGTGCGGTTAGCTTTGCTTACCACTTTGTCACATTGATGACTCATTTTCATCTTGGAGTCTGCTATGACTCCAAGGTCCTTTTCTGCCACTGTGCTACTTAGGTCATCTCCCAATCTGTATGTGTGTTGGTGATTCTTTCTCCCTAGAGGTAGCACTTTGCACTTATCTTTGTTAAACTGCATCCTATTCTGCTCTGCCCACTTTTCAACCTGTCCAAATCCGCCTGAATCCATTCTCTGCCCACCTGTGTATTTACTTTGCCCCATAATTTGGTGTCATCTACAAATTTGGACAGAGTGCTCTGCATGCCCTCATCCAAGTCACTGATGAAGATATTGAACAGCACTGATCCAAGAACTGAACCTTGGAGGACCCCACTGCCCACATCTTTCCAGGTCGATACCAACCTGTCCACCACACTCTCTAGGTGCATCCCATAAGCCAATTCACCACCCATCTGACCATATAATCATTTACATCACAGCCACTTAGTTTATTTATAAGAATGAGTACCATACGAGTTCTGCATGAGACACCATATCAAAGGGATTTTTAAAATCCAAGTAAATGACATCTACCTTGATTCCTGCATCTAAGCATTTTGTGACCTGGTCATAAAAAGAAACAAGGTTAGTCAGGCAGGATTTACTTGCTTGAATCCATGCTGGTTGCCCTTCCACAGATGTGTTCCTTAATAATTTTTTAAAAGGTTTTCCCAAGGATAGAGATGAGACTAACTGGCCTAACCCAGATCCTCCTTCTTCCCTTTCTGGAAAATAGGGACCACATTGGCCCTTTTCCAGTTATCTGGAACCCATCCTGAGCGTCACAAGTGTTCAAACAGTCTTGCCAGTTGTTCTGCTATGATACTGGCTAATTCCTTCAGCAGGCTTGGATGAAGATTGTCTGGGCCTGCTGACTTAAACATCTCCAGACCCTCCAAGTGTCCCTTTACTAGGTCAGTGCTAACAGTTGGTGGACTAGTGTCCCTCTTGTGCCTGTCTGTAATCCAACTGGGAGATATGTCTTTATCCGTGTTCAGGAATACAGATGCAAAAAACTCATTGAAGAGCTCAGCTTTGTCACTCCTATCTGTCACCAATTGCCCTAGTTTGGCCTGTAGGGGTCCTATGTTGCCATGCACCTTCTTTTTGCTCCCTATATACCTGAAGAAGGACTTTTTGCTGTCTTATTTTTTTATGCCAGCCTGAGTTCCATTGCTGCCTTGGCCTTTCTGACTCCCTGCAAGTGCAAGCCAAGTAGGTATACTCCTCCTTGGTGGCTACCCGCTTCTTCCACAATCTGTATGCCTCTTTTTTTGCCCCGAGGCTTTTCTGGATTTCCCTGTTCAACCAAGAGGGTTTCTTGCCCCCTCTGCCCCCCTTTATGTGCAATGGGATTGTTCCCTTCTGTGCCGGAAGGATCGTTCCCTTAAGGAATGACTACACTTTCTGGACTCCCATCTCACCAATGCTCTTGTTCTTCAGTGCCTATCTTACTAATCTCCTGAGCTCACTGGAGTTAGCTTTTCTGAAGTCTAGCACTTCTATCGTACTGGTTATGGTATTTGGTCTGGCAATTTCCACCCCTGTCCCCTTCCCCTCCCCCATCACAAAGAATATTCTAGCTGATTTTTTAAAAATTTACCTCATTTAAGTACACTAGAATAGAAAAGATAAAAATATCTTTCTATGGAATCAAAGACCTGATGAAAAATTACCTGCTTTGGAACTAGCAAGCCAGATAAACAGACCCAGTTAAGTGCTAGGTGATGGCACATATAGTAATTAAGATACCTTCCTTCAAAGTGATGCCTGTGGCGTAACAAAGACTTATTTTTTCTTTAAAGGAAAATAAAAATGACAAAAAAACCCATGCATTTTATAGGGGATAACAGGTCCACATCAATAATTGCGTATTTCATTTTAACAGTGTAACTTTGAAAGGCTAAGCACTTTCCAAATATATTAATTGCTATGGTAACTATTAACAGAAAAGTACATATTAACTGAAATGTGTGTTTGCAGTTTTTACAGTCAGGAAAACAGACAAATAAGAGCAGATGCAAATCCATTCTGGTTATTACTCAACTAGTGCCATTGTGTATATTTCTCTAAAAGAAATGGGAGGATGGCTCCTGTGGATTTGCAATCTTCTGGAAAAAGGCAAAGTCTGGTATTCTCAGAAACTGGTCAGAGATGGTATCTGCTGATTTTCACATGGGTTTTGCCTGCTCTTTCTGTCAGAGTCTTAGAAGATGAGCAGTTAAAGCTTAAAAAATTCACATTCCTTAGGGAGTTGCATACTACTAATAGTCCACTGATGAACAATGACATATAAATATCAGAAGGTCCACTGCGATTTCAGTTGCACATACTTGTTCATGGCACATTTTTTATGCACTCCCTAGCATTTCCAGCATTGCTCTATTTAGCTTTCCCTCTGCCTGAAAACACCATTTGACCTATACAGTGGAAATTAGTGCAATTAACACCAAGTTGACAGAAGGGGTGAAGGCTAGAGGGGGAAATGGAGGCACTAGACATCTCCATGCTGCAGATTTCAACATATGCTGTGTTGGAAAGATGGCTTGATGGTCTAAGTATCATATTAGAACTGCCTCTGATGAAATCATGACACTCCTAAAGTGATGTCAGAATTCCGACATACTTCCATGGAGGGCAGAATTAATTCCACTGAAACCACTGATTTAAATGTCACCAACTGACTCATCATTACAGCATTCTTCTGAGGAGGGCTGCCAACCCAACACTTTTTTTTACTGACAATCTGCAAACTTTTTATTGACAACTAAACTTTTTTACCAACGTGTTTTTATGGACTTATGTTTTATATAATGAAAATTTAACCTTCCTTCCAGGCCCTGGACAGCAGCAATAAGGGCCAGGTTCAGATTTAGGGATTTATACCAACTTTCTAAATCTGGATTGAGCCCCAACCCCCAAACCAGCAAAAATTAATTTTAACTGGGTATTCTAATATGAACAAACTCCCCCATCTACCACCTCTCCCCTCTCCTGGCCCTGCAACTCCATCCCAACCACGCTCTTCCCCTCCATGTCCCAACTGGTGCCTCAGACTGCCTGGGGCTTGTGACCCTGCCCACCTTCAAGGCAAGCAGCCATAATAAGCAAGAAATGGTTGATGGGATGGAGTTTTTCAGCACATGGCTGGGGGACAGGAAGGAGAAAATGGAGGCTCTCAAGGGCCACAAAGCCCTGATAAAGAGCTCTCTGCAGGGCACTGAGTGTACTCCTGCTCAGGCACAATATCAAAATTTGTAGTCAGCATCATTCTGATCTTCAATCAAGTTCAGTTTCTTAGTATTTCATGGACAGCTCAATTTTTGTGGACTTTACGGGCAAATATTTTTTAGCTTTTTTATGGACTATTCATAAATGTGCAGACAGTTGGCAACTCTGCTTCTGAGGCAAAGGAACTAAATGCCATGTAAGGTATAGTGCATGAGTCTTTCCCATATGAACTTACATTAGATGTAGGATTGTATGCTGTTCAGTATCCACTGGTGCATCTTAGGATAAGGGGCCTTACATCCCCTATATTCCCTTATGATTTTGGACTGGAAAGAAGCAGAAATATCCCAGGTCCTAACTTAAACAACCCAGGGAGCTGCTTTAAGTTACAACAACCATGCCTGGGCTGCTTTTGTATAGCTCTGTAAGTGCAAGGGAAGAAAAAATCTGTACTGAGACCCTCTCTGCTCCTTTGGCTAAATTATGTGTATGTCTTGACATCAAGTGGTGTACCATACTATTACTGATCCCTTCTGTTTTTTTTCCATTCAAGGTACCTTACCACGTATCCTCTTTGGCTTTATCAAATTTCTTTCATACAGTCTTAGCAATGTTAACTTCCAACTCACCTTTGCTATTAACTGGCTGTGATACAATGATAAGGTGATATGACTGAATGCCAATTCCTAAGTAAATTGTGCAAACTTACTGCAAGTAAAGCGGTGGCCTGTTGTCTCATCCTATTCAATTTGGAATAGTAGGGTTGCTGAAATGCTTCATTGCTTTGTACATGATAGTCACTGCAGAAGCGTTTGACAATTTGCGTCATTCTCAGAAGTCTGATTAGTAAGCTGCTGAAATGAAGTGGCTTGTATGGTGTGCACAGAAAAGGTCTGTTTCTAATTTACTCCATGCTGTGGTGGGAGCACTGTATTTTTACACTGTTTCTTTTCACTTTCTGGCTGGCATTCTTGTACACATCACATCTATTTTTCAGGTCTCCAATATACCTGTCTGAGTTTGGGGAGTATGCTCCACTACAGACTTTCCAGACAGTACTTCTTTTCCAACACAGCTCTGACATATTCTGGAAAGGATTCTTGTCCTAAATAATCCAGGAATTAGGATTTGGCTGCCTTGGTATATATTTCTGTCTTGAATGTTTATCTCTGTAGTACCTGTATTTTGGGGGAGCAGATGAGGCATCCCCCTTGGTGTTTGGCCATTCTAACAGAATGATAGATGTGAGCACTTGTAAATATTTTGCATGGTTTGTTCTAATTTTTTGGGGGGGGATGGTGGTGGGGAGTTCTGTCCCCCTGCCTTGAAATCACTGTATTTTGGCTAATACCTTCTATATCTTTCTCAGTTTTTCTGTCAGGCTGGGATCTCATATTTTCATTCTGCAATGTGCTCTAGATATGAAGTCAACAGCACACATTTCAGTCTCTTTACCAGTATATAGCTAAGTTGTCATTGCATTTGCAGTAGTATGCTGAGAGTATTTTGGAGTGTCTAGCAGTAAGTCTTAGGTAGCTTTCATTTTATATTTACTTTAGCAAACGGATGAAGCCATGATCATGGTTGACCACATCTTAAGTCATGCTGTCTCCATGTCTGTATACCAGGTTGTTATCAGCCATGATACAGATTCTTGAGTCCTATCTGTACATCTTGTTGCTAGCATTGATATTTTCTCACTGCAGGCTTGTGCCTAGGCAAATACGCAGATTGATTTCGCAAAGGCTTTCATACAGCTTAGCCAACTTGTGAGTTTTACTATTTTAGCAATGATACCTTCATTCCCATTTCTTTTTATTGCTCCCATTTTTTTTCTCTTAATGCAGAGGGTATTCTTTGAGGCAAATGCTGCACAGGCTGAATTATTGTTCTATCAGTTTCTAAGTGTAACATGCCTGGTGGATATTCCTGTCCTTCAAATACGTCATGAAAATCTTTTAGCAGCTTTACTGCAGTGATACACAATGCCGTCTCTGCTGTTTATGCTTTTCTGTTTAGATTGTATGTCTTTTGTATGAATCACTGTATAATTTCATTTGGCTTTGCTTGGTTCCAATTTTGTTTTCTTCTCTTGCACAATGTTGAGAAGGTCTTTGTAGCATCATGTATTCACTGATGTTCTACTGTCTATTTGGAATTCAATTTCCTGTTTGTGTGCTGCTCCCTTGTCTTTGTATGTAGTGCTAATGTGTGCTTGTAAAAACACTTATTTTTGCTTTTTTGCACTAGGTCAAGTCATATACATATGAAATCTCATCTTCTGAATCACTGGTTGTTTACCTGACATAGCATATTTTCTTTGTTTTTCTGCTCTGTAAGCTTTGGCATCATGATTTCTTTTGCCACAGTTATTGCATTTGACACATATGCAGGGTATTTTCCATCATCATATTTTTCCAGAGTACTCATAAGTTTTCTATTGCATTTTATCTTCTCTGCTTTTAATTTAGGCATTTGATTTTGCATGTATTATAGAATATTCTTCCTTATATTTTCATGCCATCCTTGTGTTTCTTGGCAAATTATCTTTATATCTACTCCACTTATGCTCTGCATCTGGAAGTGAACTTATTTACTAGCTCTGCACATATGCAGTTCTTAGTAAAATCAGTGTTGTCTCTCTGAGCATCTCACTTGAACTTCAGCATCTGTCATCCTTGTTACTTACTAATCTATCACAAATTAATTCATTTTTCAAGATTTGATATTCAGGAGTCAGGCATTTTGGACTGTTTGGCCACATACTGATCTATTGTTTTTCCAGATTCTGCATCATTGCACTTGTTGAAAATATATCTTTTTGTAGATGATTTTATAGCTGTAGATTCTCAATGGCTTGAAAGTGCCTGTGAACCAGTTTCTAAGATTTAACATAGATCCTACTAGTCCAGAAGCTGTTTCATAGTTTCATAGATTTAGGGTCGGAAGGGAC
>NW_017729025.1:81192705-81202660 GCF_001723915.1 Gavialis gangeticus | reverse complement strand
CTGAATCAAGTGGAGGTCCTGCATCTCAGCCAGAAACCTGTTGGAGCATGTGAAAGACTTTGACCGCTGCAGCTCACAGTGGGGCTGCTCATATTTTGCCTTCCTTTTCAATCCATGCCTTTTGCAATTTTGTGTTACTTCTTCTGTGATTTTAAGAACCTGCTAAATATCAGAATGTGCTAAACACATCCTTCTCCACATTTATTTGCCCAAGGAAAGCAATCTCACATGCTGCCACAATTATTCTTTAAAATATTTGGGGGAGGTGTGTTTGTTTTCTTTATTTTTCAAAAATAGTCTTAATTTTTGATTTCACATTCATGCAAAAATCGAATAATTTCTAAGACTCTTTTCAGTGCTCAAACACAAAAAAAGAGAGTGTCAACACAGTGTAACACTCTAGGCTTCCTTCCTCCACATACAGTTCTCTCCCATTAGACACTTCCTGGTAGTAGTACTATCCCTCTACAGACAGAAGGTGGGGCAGGTGGCACCTTGTTATACTAACTTACTGATATATATTAACTCACTCAAAGGCACAGACTTTCATAGCTGACAGCCTACTTTGTCAGATGCTATATAGACAATCATACTACAGCCCCCCTACTGAGAAACTGTTAGGTGCAACAATGACCACCTCAATTCTGAACACACAAGCACAGAAAGGATACGGGTTGGACTAGGTCACAATCAGCACAGAACAGTACCCTGTGTCTGTGTTACATTAGTATGAATTGATCTTTCATATCAATGGGCCAATTAAATTATCTCCTGGTTTAGTTTCAGCTCTTATTAGCATCAAATCTGTCTTAATAATATTGCACATTATAATGGAAAGGAAATAATTACTACAATAAGTGGGCATTAATATTATCATTCACAATTCAGACGCCCCTCATATCTTGCAAAATGTCTGAACTTAGCTTCATCTTTGCAGATGACTGAAATCAATACAGTGGTACAGCTCAGTTTCTCTCTCTTTAATCATCTTAAGTAGTTAAATTGCTTTAATAACTACCCATTGGGGATACTCCAAGTTAATTTCTCCTTAGTACACTTGTTTCTTAAAATCTTTACTCACACATCAATGAACCAGAAGGCCATCACATTATCTCATCTACCTTGAAGTGACAGAAAAATAAGACAGCATTTTCCAAATCAAAATCTGGATAAAAAAAGAGTTGTTTTTCTCTTATCAGTCAGAGAAGAGAGAGATTTGGCCAGAACCACATGTGACCTAAAAGGATGGGAAGGAGAATGAAAAAGGAAATGAAACCTGTGTAGTGAATACACAGTTATTTCAAAAGAAAGGAATGTACATACTGGATCAAATTATAGCTACCCAAGGCATTCCGATTGCACAATGTTGGCATTATTCCCTGGATTTTGCTCATATTTCAAGGGCTGAGAACTTTTTCCATATTTTGCAGTGTTTCTATATACAGGTGTCCCTTGCTTTATGCTGTACATGTGTTCCTGGAAAATAGCGCATAATTCAAATGCGCATAAAGGGAACCCAACTTTACAATGTAACGCACAGGGATACGTTCCAATACGTAATCAATATTCAATTTAGGGTTTGGACAAAATTGTAAACAAAATTATACCAAGTTAAAAAATTGGGACTAGGGAGGCTTAACACACCAGAACATGGTTATGGCTTCTATCAGGGATAAGTTGCTCTGTTTTAGCTTCTACTTACATTGGGATAGAAGAAGTCACACTAAACAATTACTGTGGAAAAGCTGTCATGTGAGTAAGCCTCTCCTCTTTCTTTTAACTTGGTGTAATTTGTTCTTCTGTCAGGTTTTGGCCTCAGTAGGCATGACTAATGGTAAAAAGTATATTGAGCTCCCCAGGGACAGCATTTGCAGCATGTGCTGCCTTTCTGCTTGATCTGAGCATCTGCTGCTTGAGGCCTGATGCTGCTTCTGTGCACTGTCCATGGATGGGCAAGGTAAAAAGTGATGAGCAGTGGAAAGACTGCAAAGAAACCTGATCTGGCATTAAAGAAGTGCTGCTGCATAGCAACCAAAGGTCTTAGATCAGTGGTTCTCAACCTTTTTTGTACCAGGACCCATTTGTAAACATCAATATCCCTGACCTGCTGCCTTTTGCCTCCAGGCCCCAGCCCCCACAATGTGTGGGGCAAGGGGTGGATGTATGCGATGGTGGGGTATGTGTGGTGCATGGGGGGCCTCAAGCAGCCCCTCACAGGCTGGAATTCTGCCAGCCTGCAAGGGAAAAGCCATAGTTTCCCACATTTTTCTTTTTTAAAGGAGAATGCATTTTTAAAGTTTGTTGATTCATTTTTAAAGTTTGTTCATGACCTTTTCATATATTCTTGTGACACACTTTTGGGTCGTGACCCACAGGTTGAGAAATGCTGTCTTACATGAGAGAGCAGGAGAAATGCCAAACATGGGAGGATTTTCATGAGGACTTACTGAAGTTTATGTTGCCTTGAAACATGTTGATTCTCTGGCCTTACCCCAGCTCTTTTCCTCTGTGCTCTTGAAAGAAAGGGAGTTAGAGTAGGAGAGCTTTGAGATGTATTTCCAGCCCCATGTACTCCATACTTCTGCTCTGTACAGAATATTGTGCTACGTTCTCAAGATCAGGTATTTATGGTCATTTAGATTCTAGCCATGGGGACAGAGCTGTCTTTGCACCCACCTCCAAAGACCTGGTAACCAGAGTCATCCAGACCTTGCTGTTCCAGCTGAATGGATCCATCAAGCAGCAAAATCAGTATGGTGCCACTGGGGAAGGGCAGGGACTGGCTCTGTGTGTGTATGTGTGGTGGTGGGCTTGGCAGGGGGCATGCACCCTCAGTATAGTGTGATGTCTGCTGTAGCTCCTAGTTGTAGCAGTGTGCAAGAAGCAGGACATCAGTTGATTGCGGGGTAGGGCTTGAGCTGAGACCATATGATTTATCATTACAGAGAGTTTCCAGGCTTCTTTTTGCAATGCAGCCATGTTAGGGAAGTGCAAGCCAAGTTAGGGAGTCTGCTGGGAGGACTCAGCTTCATGATTTAATTTCTGTCATTCCAGTCAGAGAAGCTGGGACCTCATTCACTGCTTGGGAGCAGCTCAGTGTCCCACAGTCCAAACTCAACCATATGTGTCAGCCAATGCCATTGCTAGCCACCTTCTGAAAGTGGCAAGAGCCCCCTGCAACAACAAGGATTTTGAGTGAAGAATACATTAAGAATGGCATCATTTCCATCAAAATGTTCAGAATCAAGATCTTCTACAAACCTTTTCACCAACAGAACTCAACTTTGTGCTGTGCAAATTAAAATCTGGCACTGCAACTGGCAACACGCATCCAGAATTTCTGAAACATTTCAGTCCTCAAACCTGTAATTAGCTTTGACTTTTCTTCAACCATATTATGCATGAAGGATGAATTCCATCAGCATGGCACTGAGCAAAAACATTGGCCTACCCAAGCCTGGCAAAGACCCACAATCAGCAGCAAGCTATCAACCATTTCCTTCCTGAGTATCTGCTACAAGGCACTTGAGAGACTAAATCTGCAATGCATTTCTCTAGTAATTGATTCTGCCCTAAGCCCAGACCACGCTGGATTCTGCCATGGCCAGAGCACTTGCAATCAAGTTTTAGCCTTAACCACATTCATTGAAAATGGCTTTCAGAAAAACCTGAAGACTGATGTGGTCTTCCTTGATTTAACAGCAGCATATGACATTGTCTGGCATACCGATCTTCTGGCAAAAATATCAGGACTTCTGCCACATTGGGTCACTCATCTAGTCAAAGTATTACTATGTGTCCAATGCTTAGTGAGTGGAGCATATTCAGGAGCAACAGTGACTTGTGAAAGAACAGGTTAGGGGCTATTTAGAAAAGCTGGATGTGTACAAGTCTTTGGGACTGGATGGGATGCACCCAAGGGTGCTGAGGGTGTTGGCTGATGTTTTTGTAGAGCTACTGGCCATTATCTTTGAAAACTCATGGTGATTGGGAGAGGTTCCAGATGATTGGAAAAGGGCAAATACAGTTCCCGTCTTTCAGAAAGGGAAGAAGAAAGATCTGGGGAACTACAGACCAGCCAGCCTCACCTTTTCAACATCTTCATCAACAATCTGGATGTGGGGGTGAAAAGCACACTGGATAAGTTTGCAGATTACACTAAGCTATGGGGAAGTGTAGCCATACATCAAGGTAGGCTGATGATCCAGGCAGTCCTAGACAGATTAGTTAGATGAGTGGACCAGAACCAGATACTTTTCAACACTGACAAGCAGAGTGGACCCGAGCAGGGTGTGGGGCCTGGGGTAAATCAGCCCATGTGGGGCCTCGCCCTCGCTCTTGCTCCTATCCTGTGGACCCTGGACCTGAAGAAGGTGCCGCTGCCATTGGCAGCAGCAGCAGCAGCGACAGGCAGGGGAGTGGCGGTAGCGAGTGGCTGGACGCGGAGCCACTGCTCTGCCCAGCTCTGTGCTGCCACTGCTCACACTGCTCCATGGGGCCCCACAAAGCACAGGACCTGGGGCAGTCACCCCGATTTGCCCCCCCCAGGGGACAGCACTGCTGAGAAGTGCAAAGTGCTCCATCCAGGGAGGAAAAAATTGCAACAAACTTACAGGCCCAGCCGCGCTATGCTAACTAGCACCACATCTGAAAGCGACCTGGGGGTCATAATTGACCATAAAATGAATATGAGCCATTGGTGTGATGCTACAATTAGCAGAACAAACAATATGCTGGGATGCACCAAACGATGCATCTCAAGCAAAACTAAGGAAGTTATTTTCCCACTCTACTTGGCATTGGTGAGGCCACAGTTGGAGTACTGCATCCAGTTCTGGGTGCCATACTTCAAAAAGGATGTGTCCAGAGAAGACCCGTTCATATGATTAGAAGCCTGAAGAGCAAGTCATATGAGGAAGTATGGGCTGAATAAATGGACTATAAGGTGGGTAGAAAACTGTCTGGATCGTTGGGCTCCAAGGGTAATAATCAACGGCTTGATGCCTAGTTGGCAGCCAGTATCAAGTAGAATACCCTGGGGTCAGTCCTGGGACTGATTTTGTTCAATATCTTCATCAATGATTTGGAAGATGGGATGGAGTATATCCTCAGCAAGTTTGCAGATGACACCAAGCTGGCAGAGCAATAGATACACTGGAGGGTAGGGCTAGGATTCAGAGAGACCTCAACAAATTGAAAGACTGGGCCAAAAGAAATCTCATGAGATTCAATAAGAAGTGCAAAGTCCTGTACTTAGGACAGAAGAATCCATGGGTAACTGGTGCCTCCTGAGTTGGGGGGAGGCACTTGCCCCCCCAGCGGTCAGTCAGTGACTGGGGTGTGTCTCCCCGCCACTGGTCATGTATGCCGACCCAGAAGCGCCCGGAAGGGCCAGGGGTGTGCCCTGAAGTGCCAGCAGCACTTCTGCTGGTGCCCCCACTCCCCAGGTGGTGCTCTCAGGGGGGGCACCAGCGGTGCTGCTTGCCCCCCTGCCGATCACCTAAGATGGGGAACACTGGCTGTGAGGTGGTGCACCTGTGCTCTCAGGGGGTGCACGGGCACCCCCATGCACCCCATAAGGTTTGCCACTGGAAGAATCCCATGCACTGGTACAGAAAGCAAATGGCAAACTGGACTGCATTAGTAGGAGCATTGCCAGCAGATCACTGGAAGTGATTATGCCCCTCTATTTGGCACTGGTGAGGCCACATCTGCAGTACAGTGTCCAGTTTTGGGTCCTTCACTGTAGAAAGGATGTGGACAAACTAGACAGAGTCCAGCAGAGGGCAGTGAAAAGGGTTAGGGTGCTATGGCACATGATTTACGAGGAGAGGCTGAGGGAACTAAGCTGATTTAGTTTGGAGAAGAGGAAACTGAGGGTGGATTTAATAGCAGCCTTCAACTACCTGAAGTGGAGTTCAAAAGAGGATGGGGCCAGACTGTTTTCAGTGGTGGCAGATGACAGAACAAGGAGCAATGGTCTCAAGTTGCAGCAAGGGAAATTTAGGTTAGATATTATGAAAAACTTTCTCACTTGGAGGGTAGAAAGCACTGGAACAGAGAAATTGTGGAATCTCCATTGTTAGAGCTTTTTAAGATCCACATAGACAGTCTTGGCTGGGGATGGGGACAGTCCTGCTTTGAGCAGGTGATTAGACTAGAACATCCTGAGGTCCCTTCCAAACCTCATTTTCTATGATTCTATGATTAATCAACCCACATAGCCTCTCCAGAGCATTTCAGGGACAGCAACACAGTAATTTTTTTCTTATGTGAATCATTCTTCCAAAATTAATTTTCTTGCCCTTTTTTATTCTTGCTGGGGATTTTTGTTCACCCCTTCAAACATCTGTCCACAGATTTATGCACAGCTGTTATCTCAATGTTGCTTCCCCGGGAGCCTGAATGTTTTCATCTCAATTTATTGCAATATTTTACCCAGGTGGTATCAAATAAGAAAAGATGAAACAACCCCCCCAGAAAGCTTACCCTTGGAGCATGTGCTAATGATATGTTACCCTTGAACACAGGGCTGCCAGGCTGTGATAATCAGGAGCATAATCAGTGAGACTACTCAGGCATGAGGATTACTCATATGAATAAGGGCTGCTGGATTGGGCCCTGAATGATTGAAATGGGAAATAACTGAAATGCTTCTTTTGTAGTACAGGGGAAAGCTTTCAAATGTAGCCAAAAAGAGTCAGACTTTCTTGATCTCTGCACATAAAAATACCCAGCAAAATTACAGCTTTTGAAACAGATGCATCTACACCTGGAGTAGATTCTGCTTTTGTCTTTCAGTATTTGTTCACTCAACTGAACAGCACTGAAACCCACAGGCAGGGCAGCATGTATGTGGGAAGTTTGCCCAGCTGCTGCCTGCACTTTACCTGTTCTGTAGTTAACTAAAGACTTCAGCCTTCATGGCTTGATCCTGTGAGGTGCTGATTCTTCTTGTGCAATCTAGCCAAACACTTTAGCATGTGCCGAACAAAGTCAGTCAATAAAACTCACAAACTAATTACAGGCTTAACATTAAGCTGGTAATTGTTTTGCTGGGTTGGACAAAAAGTGCTTCATTGTAGCAGGATTCTGGTTGCCATCATGAGAAATAAATTCACTTTATGAAAGAAAATAAGCCAGTGAATGTGGGTTGAGACAATACAAGTAATAAAATACCCATCTGGAATTTCAAGCCCAAAAAGCTAAACAGAATACGTAAACTAATATTAACAGATCAGATGTTTGGGTATGCAGGGGGAGAGCCTATGTGGCTCTTAGAGAAATTCGACTGATACATAAGGAAGGAAGAATACAAAAATAGTGTATACGTCTGAAGTATTTCCAGTGAGCATATTACAATCCAGTTTTTTCTTAAAGAAATATGTAGGTAAAAATACCAAAGGACATTGGGTGGAGAAGCTGTGACAAAGTTTCATAACTCCTTATTTACACTACATTAGCTTATTTTATATATTGTTTTTTATATATATTATATATTGTTTACCTCTGAAATCAGAAGGACAGGAAAATGCCTACACTTAACCTGCTCATTTTGCAATCAGTGAGATGTTTACCACTGATATCAATTACAGCAGGATCAGGCTGTTATTGTGTTTCCTAGACTGAGGGCTCGATGCTCTCTTTTTATAAGCCTGGAATATATAATGACATGTGTGAAAAGTCAATATAAAATATTGATGTATATAAACTGGATATTCTGGTTTGGAGAGCAGCAGCTCTGCAACAGGAAAGAGCATACTGAGAGGTTCCCTGTTGCTATAACTTTTTTCTTGTCAGGCTTAGACAGCGTATGCAAAATGTGTCCATTCCCTCCAAGAAAATGGATTAAAAGGCACTCTGTTTTGACCACATAGGTTCACCTAGTCAGAGAATCCAAACTAATACCATTTGGACTCACATGACTAATCTGAACCAGGCAATCCAACTCACCCATCTAAAAGATAGGAAAAGTCACCTTAATCTTTTCATTCATAAAACATGGAGAATTTTATTCAAAATAATCATATCATTTCTAAGTTTTATGAAATTCTGTAAGTTTGAAGACAGAAAAATCTCAGCAACAGACAAAATTAATGCAAATATGCATTGTAATTGTCATGTAGGATGTTCTAAATAAAATATTTGCAATTATGGTTTGATTAGAAAGGTGTAGTATGATCACCAGGGATCCTGGTTTTCTTTGATAAAAAAATCCCCAGTTTTTGGATTAAAAAATGTAACCCAATCCACATTTTTCCGTGATTAAAATGAAACACCACTAATATCTAGGCCTAGATTTAGTGGTGTTTTATTTAAATAATGGGAAAATGTGGATTTTGAATTACTTTTTTAAATCTGAAAATTGGGAATTTTTTTTTACCAGAGAAAACCAGAATTCCTGATGATCACCTTGTAAGTCACAGGCCATGATCCTGAAGCAGACTATATCACATCTGCCTCTGCAATTCTGACAGAAGCAGGGGTTGGTAAGGAGAGGAAAAGTTTTAACTGAGCTACATTTTTTGACCATATGCAACATTGAGAATATGGGCTATACTGAGAGATCTTTCTATGGACATGTATGTTAATTGAATAATGCAGTAGGAGAGAATAGCTATGGAAAACTATAAAACACTGAAATCTTGCGTGCACCCTTAATATACAAAGTGTGTTATGGGAGCTTTTCTGGTATAGAGCATCTGTGCAAAACAACTCAGTGATAACACTTTTCTCCTGTTCATTTAACATGGAACTATATTATAGAAGGAAAAAAGAATATAATTACTGAAGTTGGAAGATAAAAGGTTAATTGGCCATGAGAATCACAAGTGGAAAGAATTTCTCTTACAGATTTGTACTGCACTTCTACACAGAGCCTTTTCTGAGACACGTGTTGGGTAGTGCTCACATAAGAGTTGTCTTGAGGCATCTTTGAAGAAATGAAAGAATTAGACAACTGATTTCAGATGAAATGTTGTGGAGGGGAGATAGATCTCCAGTGATAGTTTGGGGCCTGACCTTGTTCTCATTTAGACTGGCATAAAGCAGAAATAAGTTTGCTGAAATCAGTGGAGTTATGTCAGCATAAAACCTCTGTGAGTGAGATCAAAGTAGTGAAGCTTCCTCTCTTGTAATGAAGCGCTCTATCTGACTCAAGAAGTCTATGGGCCGACCACGGTTAAGGCACTCCTGGGCTTGGTTCTGGCTGAAGGAGACGATCTAGTGAGCAACCCGAGGATCAAAGGGAAGCTAGGTGACAGTGACCATGAGACAATCACTTTCTCCATCCATCTCAAGACAGGGAAATCAGTCAGCAGGGTAAAAATCCTTGAATTTAGGAAAACTGAATTCTACAAGCTTAGGAGATTGGTTGGCAAGGCCCTGTGGGACCATGATCTGATGGAGAAGGGAGTCCAAGATGAGTGGTCGATTCTCAAGGATGCAATCCTTGGAGCACAAAGGAAGTCCATTCCTGTTCATAAGAAAGGTATCAAAAGGGCTGGGAGACCCTCTTGGCTTAATAGGGAAGTCATCGACCTCCTGAAATTGAAAAGGGAAGCTTATAAGGGATGGAAGTCAGGATTAGCAATAGCCCACACCTGTAAGGAGAAGATTAGAAAAGCAAAGGCAGAAACTGAATTCAAACTGGCAACAGAAATCAAGAACAATAAAAAGTCCTTCTTTAGATATGTAGGAAGTCATAGAAAAAATAAGGGAAGTGTAGGACCCCTGCTGAAGGAAACAGGACAGCTGGTAACTGACTCCCAAGAGAAAACCAAACTCCTAAACGAATACTTCACGTTGGTATTCCACCTGTCTAAGGGTGTTACCCTGGCTGACAGGATACAAGATAATCAAAGTGGGGGTGATCACCCACCCACAGTTGACGAAGATCTCATGAGGGAACATTTGGAGAGGCTGGATATCTACAAGTCAGCAGGACTGGATGAAC
>NW_017729025.1:81181967-81182539 GCF_001723915.1 Gavialis gangeticus | reverse complement strand
GAGTGCTAAAAGAACAGGCTGACATCATTGCATGACCAATGGCAAAGCTATATGAGAACTCATGGTGCTCTAGAGAGGTTCCAAAAGATTGGAAGAGGGCCAAGGTGGTGCCTACCTTCAAGAAAGGAAGGAAGAAAGACCCAGAAAATTACAGGCCAATCAGTTTGACCTGAATCCCTGGAAAAATCCTGGAGAAAATTATCAAAAAATCCATTACTGTTGTCTAACAGAAGGCAGCACTCTAAAAGATAGCCAACATGGCTTCATTGCAGGCAGGTCATGCCTGACCAACCTCATTTCCTTCTATGATCAGGTAACTCGCCACCTGGATAAGGGAAATGAGACTGATGTCATAAACTTAGATTTCAAAAAGGTCTTTGGCTTGGTCTCCCACAGTGTCCTTATGGAAAAATTGGGGAACTGCGACTTCAACACCTTAAGTCAGGCGGCTAGGAAATTGGCTCTGAGGCAGGACCCAGAGAGTATTAATACATGGAACTGAGTTGACATGGTGCAGGGTGACCAGTGGTTTCCCTCAGGGTTCAGTACTTGGACCAGTGCTTTTCAACATA